>NC_029777.3:61298993-61318384 GCF_000817695.3 Arachis duranensis
CGTGGCCGCAAACGGGGCGGCAATCGGAGCTCTAGATCAAAAGTTATGGTGGTTTGAAGATCAACCAAGGGAGAGAACTTGAGAGAGTGTTCTTCCTCCCTTTCTCTCTAATTTCAGCTTGTGTGTGTAACAAATGAGGAGAGAGAGTGCTGAAAACTAGGGTTTTGGTTAAGTTATGTTGGGCCAAGGGCCCACTTTGGGTCCAATTGGCCCGGTTTGGCCCGTTCGGTCCAATCTTGGTCCGAATTCTATAAAATTGGTACCAAAATTCTCGTCTCAGTCTCCTCTATCACATTTAGCCATAAAAATCACGTTTTAGGCTTTCTAGAATAAATTCTCATTTATGGGTTAATTAGCCGTTAATTAACCGGGTTTTACACAAGCTATGGTTACCTTGCAGGTCTTAGTCAGGCAGATCTGAGGGTTGTTGGATTATGGAGTTTAGGATTTTTATAATAGGGTGCTAATACTTTATGAATTAAAGGGTGTCAATGATAGGAATAGAGTTAAGGATTGGAGTTGCTTAGCCTTTCTGAATTAACTCTAGTATTACTGTCTTCTTTGCTTGTGAGTGATCTCTTCAATGGCAGGCTGTAAGTGATTGGAGCCTTTATTGAGAGTCATCAATACTCCTCCAGATCTGAACCCCAGGGTTAGTGTGGATCCATCTCTACTTGAGGGTGAAGCACGTACAGTTCATTCTCCTTAATGATCCTACTCAAAATGCCACAGACAAAGTCGGATCTTCTGGATTAGAGAATGCTATATCACTAGGTTCTAGCCTCTACCATAGAGACCTTAATCTCCCCATAAATCGGCTGAACTGGTGTCTCGAGAAGTCCCCAACGTTTGTTAGGCACGTTTGTCTTAATGTGATGAACAGAGCTGATTGTCACTGATCATCCTATCCACCACGTTGAAGTACGAATATACATCTTAGAATTAATCAAACACGGTCGAAGAAGAAACAGTAATACTTTTATTAATTCATAGGACTCAGCAGGGCTCTTCCACTCAACCTAAGAGGTTTAGAAACTCATACTGAAAGGAAACACAAAGTAAAACTCGAAAATAGTGTGTAAAGTATGTGTGATGCCTAATGATTATGTAAAATACACTTTAAATACTAAACAAATGACTAGTAAGTGTAAAATAGTCTATCTAGTGCTAAAATCCACTTCTAGGGCCCACTTGGTGAGTGTTTGGGCTGAGATTTGATGAGATCCATGTGCTAGGAGACTTCTTGGGCATTGAACGCTGGCTAGGGAGCCCTCTTTGGGTGTTTGGACGCCGGTCTCTGCTTTTGGGCGCTAGACGCCAGGAAGGGGACAGGAAGCTCGCGTTAAATGCCAGTTTTGGGACTTCTAATCTGAAACAAAGTATAAACTATTTTACATTGCTGGAAAGCTCTAGAAGTCAGCTTCCTATAGCCGTTGAGAACACTCTATTTGGACTTTTGTAGCTCCAGAAAAGCTCTTTCAAGTGCAGGTAGGACAGATCCGGACAACATCTGCCGTGCTTTCTCTGTCTTTGAATCAGGCTTTTTGCTCCAGCTCCTCATTTTCAGTCAGAGATTACCTGAATTTGCAAAAACACAAAAACTCATAGTAGAATCTAAAAATATGAATTTAACACTAAAACCTATAAAAACTTGATAAAAACCAAATAAAACATACTAAAAGCTATAAGAAAATGATGCCAAAAAGGGTATAAAATATCCGCTCATCAGTGGCAAATCCCAAGCAGTTTCGGTGAGCTCCAGTGATGATGATCCAAGACAAAACTGACGGCAATGCCTTTCTCTCACGAGCTCTCTCTCTTTGAACTTAAATTGATGAATGAGTAGGTTCTTAGTGGCTTATGATCAGAGTGGCGCGGTGGAAGGGGGTGGTTGTTGATAACTCTAAGATTATTATGATGTGAAAAAGGGGTTGTGGAATACGAAATTGCTCTGGAAGGTTAGCAAGAGGTGGAGGAATTATACGTTGAGATAAGAAGCACTACCCTCATTTGTTTTCTTTCAGCGAGTGAAATTTTGAGGACAAAATTCCTAATTAGGTGGGTAGGATGTAAAATCCTGTAAATTCATAAATAATTAACTAATAAGTTAATCATGAGCCAAGGGGATTAGAAAATTAAATTTTGTAATCTACAAAAGTAAAAAATATTTAAAATACGAATTTAAAACACTAATTTTAAATATTTTGACCCAAATTTGGGCTAACGGGCTAAACCGGGCCCAAGTTAGGCCCAAGCCCACACTATATAAGCCATATACTTCTGCAATTCAGCAACCAAAACCCCTCTTCATTGTGTTCCTCGCTAAATTGAAGAGAAGAGGGGGAATAAGAGAGAAATTAAAACTTAATCATCATTTTTGCCTTCATCCTCTCTAAGGCTATGTAGTGCATAGCCTCCAACACCAAACATAGAATGATTACTTATCCTCAAAGAACAAAAAAAAAGAGAAATAGTGATGATGGAAATAAGAATAAACATGATTATCAAGTGAAAGCAATCAAGCAATGCAAAGGCTTATTCAAATAAAACAAATAAAATTAAAACAAAACTAAATGAAAGCTAAAACAATGTAAAATAACTAGGTTGTTAATGTGTTCGCAAGGTGGGCGGACCTTGCATAGGTGTGGTGTGGCGACACCAAAATTAGTTTGTAAACACCAAACTTAGTGTGACACACTCAATGTGAAACTAGATCAAGTACCCAGTGAAATGAAAATATCCTATTGGTGTAGCACACCAAACTTAATCCATGAAATACATACACAACCTTCAATAAAACAAAAAAGAAGAATGATAAGAAAATACTAAATGTTGGGTTGCCTCCCATCAAGTGCTTCTTTAACGTCACTAGTTTGGTGATTGTTTTTTCCTAATGTGGAGGTTGATCATAGTGCTTTACCTCCTCCCCTCTCACTTTAAATTTCCTCCCTGTGTCTTCATGTAGTAGTTTAAGATAACACCACTTTCTCCCCCAGTGAAAAGTCTTCAGTAGGAGTTATCTTGTTCTTCCAGAATCTAAGCACTTTCTTCTTGGGAGCTTCCTCCTTACTTGATGCACACTCGGAATATTATCTATGTAATGTACTTGCTCTAGTGAAGAATATTCATACTCCAAACCTTCACTTTGAGGTAGTCCACTTCTCATGCCATAGGAATTCTCTTGAGCATTCACTGCTGAAACTTGCATGCCAACTAATTGTTGAGTAATTGCATTAATTTGTTGTGACATGACTTTATTTTGAGCCAGCAGAGTGTCCAAGGCATTTAATTCCATAACTCCCTTCCTCATTGATCTTTCGGAGGAATAGAAGTATTGATAGTTGGCCACCATTTCAATCAACTCCAACGCTTCATCAGTGGTCTTCTTCATATGCCGAGATCCTCCAGCCGAATTGTCCAATGAAACCCATGAGGCAGGGGTGATTCCATCATAAAAAATCTGAAGTTGGACCCAGTCAGCAAACATGTCCGGAGGGTACTTTCTCAGCATCTCTTTGTACCTCTCCCAAGCTTCATAGAGGGACTCTCGTTCGTGCTGTCTGAAGGTCTGAATATGTGTTCTGAGCTTAGTCAACCTCTGAGGTGGGAAGAACTTGTTTAAGAACATAGTGACCAAGTCCTCCCGTGTTGCTATGCTCTCCTTGGAATATCCAACCACTACTTAGCCCGATCCCTCACAGCAAAAGGAAATAGCAAAAACCGATAAACCTCAGCTGAGACGCCATTTGTCTTGATAGTGTCACAAATTTGCAGGAAGTTAGAGATAAACAAATTCAGATCTTCCTGCAGGCTCTCATAGAATTGGCAATTTTGTTGCACTAGTGTGACAAGCTGGGCTTCAATTTAAAGTTGTTTACATTGATAGTAGGTGTTACAATACTACATTGAGGAGAATTAACATTGTGATTTGCATTTTCTGCTATGTTGAGTTCAAACTCTTCTTCAACTGCCTCTTCAATTTCTTCTTTAACTCTTTGATTTCTATCTTGTATCCTTTGTTGCCAAAGAGTTTTTTCAATCTTAGGATCATATTGAAGAGGTTCTTTATCCCTGTTGTTTTGCATATACAAAAAAAATAAGAAAACTAAATTGAAACTCCCTTCACAGTGACGAAAGGAATTCCCAGGGGGGAAATAAAACAAAAACAACAAATAAATAAATAAATGCTAAAAAGATCTAATCTAGGTAATCAATAGATTGGTATTTTGTTAACCACAATTAATCCCCAATAACAGTGCAAAAAACTTGATGTGGAATTTCTAAAGCACAAAACATCAGCAAATGCACCGGGTCATACCAAGTAATAAACTCATGGTGAGTGAGTGTCAATCCCACGAGGATTAACAGATTAATCAAGCAATGATCAATCAATTAATCTAGTTAGACAATCAAAATTTGGTTTTTGAAAGATTTGAACATAAACAATGAAGTAAAGAATACAGACAGTGTGTGTTAAAAATTAATTATGATTATAAGAGTTAAGGTTTTAGAGATGTTAAAACTTCCAGATTAGTACTTTGCGCTTTCCACCTTGATCATTAATAATCAAACCCCAATCCCTTGGCAATTCGATTTCCCTTTGATATAATTAATCACTAATCCCTTAGTCAATTTTTTAAGAAAAGAGTTGAGCATGTTCACTGATTTATAAACCACACAATTTATAAGAATCTCCCTTAGTTGATTTTATGTCACTTATCAAGGCTAGTTTCAAAACTTAAGAGTTGTGAGAATTGGTTTTCAAGCTTAATTCACTAAATCAACTTTTCCAAAAAGTTAAAATAATTCAAGTTAGAGAAGAATTATTTCCCAACACATTCAAACCTTCAGGATGAAGAACAAAAACATATTCTTGAAAAGATATCAATGCATAAATTATAGGAAGAAAAAGCTAGTATGTTAATTCATGGAATCAACAAAGCTCTGATGCATGCGCATTATGTTGTGTATTTCTATGCTTTTTCTTGTAAAAAATGAATTCATAATGATTAATTATTATGTGTTTTGGTGCTTTAATTATATTGCTTTGATCCTTTTGATTTGATAAATTTTGTAGAAAATGGTAGAAAAGGAAGCAAAAAGCACAAAACAAGTTCAAAAGAAGAAAAGAGAAGATTTTGGACACGCTTTGAAGCTTGGATACGCTTTGGAACCTTAGGCCACGCTTTTGAAAGCATGGCCCATGACATATGAATCATATAAAGGGCGTTGACAATGCACATAACAAGGAACGTTAGTTTGAATAACGCCAACTACAAAGAGAAGTCAAAAGGATTTGCAACCTTGACCTTCTCATACTCCAACAAGAATAACTTGAGCTACAAAGCTCTAAATGAGGTGATTCTAGTGGTATTGGAAAGTAGGAATCAAGAGCTTTCCAACCATATATGGCATTAGATAGTGGACACTAAATCTAAGGGAGAAATTTACCCTGAAAATGTCAAGAGGAAAGCTGAGCAACATGTTACAAGCCAGGTTGACCTCTTCACCTTCCAAGGAGTATAACTTGAGCTACAAAGCTTCAAATGACACACTTCCAAAATCACTCAAAAGTAGACATCCAGAGATTTTCAGAAATATATCATAGTATAGGGTGGACATTCATTTTGAGCCTCAAAATCTGGCATTGGCAACGCCTATTATAAGGGGCGTTATCCACAATGACGCCTGCGACCTTGCCTGGTTGACCTCTTCGTCTTCAAAGGAGCATAATTTGAGCTACAAAGCTTAAAATGATAGGATTTTAGTGGCGTTAGAAATCTGACATCCAGAGCTTACCAAAGATGTATAATAGTTTATAGTGCGTATGAAATTGTGGCACGAACAATAGGCATCTTTAAGCCTGGAGTGTGTCATGGCCATTGGCAATGCCCGTTACAAGAAGGGTTACCCATGGACAAGGATGAGCGGATATTTTATACGCTTTTTGGCATTGTTTTCCTGTAGTTTTTAGTATGTTTTGTTTAGTTTTTATTACGTTTTTATATGTTATAGTGTTAAATTCACATTTTTGGATTCTACCATGAGCTTGTGTATTTTTTTACAATTTCAGTTATTTTCTGAGTGAAATTGAGGAGCTCGAGTAAAAGTCTAATTCAGAGACAGAGAAAGCACAGTAGATGCTGTCCGGATCTGAGCTCCTTGCACTCGAAAGAGCTTTTCTGGAGCTACAGAAGTCCAAATGGAGCGTTCTCAATTGATATGGAAAGCTAACTTTTAGAGCTTCCAGCAATATATAATAGTCCATACTTTGCTTCAGATTAGAAGGCCCAGAACTGGTGTCCAACGCCAGCCTCCTACCTCCTTCCAAGCGTCAAGCACCCAGGAGCAGAGCCCGGCGTTCCAACGCCCAAAAAGGAACCCCTAGCCAGCATTTCACGCCCAAGAGAGCTCATAGCACGTGGATGTCATCAAATCTCAGCCCAAATACTCACCATGTAGGCCCTAGAAGTGGATTTTAGCATTAAAAAGACTATTTTACCCTTACTAGTAATTAGTTTAGTATTTAAGGGATATTTTACATGATCCTCAGCCCCTTTTACACGTTTTTACCATTGTATTTTCCTTTTTATATGAGTTTCTAAACCTCCTAGGTTGAGGGGAAGAGCCCTGCTGAGTCCTATGAATTAATAAAAGTATTACTATTTCTCTTCGATCCGTGTTTGATTAATTCTAAAATGTATATTGGTTCTTCATCAATATGAATGCGTTGAACTGGCATAAGGTTATCACATTCTACATGGGTTCCGAGTGCGTCTGTCATTGGACAATTATGAACCACCAACTTGACTGTACGTCTGTTAGACGACTAATCCACGACTTCATTGGCGACTTCTCGAGACATCAGTTCAATCGATTTACAGGGAGATTAAGGTCTCTTTGGTAGTGGCTAGAACCAAAGGCGTAGCAACCTCCGATCCGGAAGATTCAACCTTGTTTTTGGCATTTTGAGTAGGATCATCAAGGAGAATGAACTGCAGGAGCATCACCCTCAATCAGAATAGATTCCCACTAACCCTGGGGTTCAGATCTGGAGCAGAGGAGATCAATGACCACGGGCAATGGCTTTGATCACATATAGCCTACCATAGAAAAGATCATTCACAAGCAGAGAAGACAATGATACTAGAGTTAATTCAGAAAGACAAAGCAACTCTAATACTCAACATATTCCTATTACTGATTAACCTTTTTCTTTATTTACATGCCAACTTAGTTTAGATCTCACAAATATCTATCTATCAACCTTCTGATTCGGTTGACTAAGACTTGCAAGATAACCATAGCTTGCTTCAAACCACAATCCTCATGGGATTGACCCTGACTCGCTCAGGTATTACTTGGACGACCCAGTGCACTTGCTGGTATAGCTGTACGAAAGTGTGAGGATTCGTGCACCAAGTTTTTGGCGCCGTTGTCGGGGATTATTTGAGTTTGGACAAAAAAACGGATTATCATGTTCCCTAGATCAGGTATTATCTCTGATTTTTGCAAGAGTATTTTATTTTATTTTATTTTTCAAAAAAAATTTAAAACCTTTTTCAAAAATTTTTCTTTTCTTTGTTTAATCTTTGTTTTTGGTTTGACTCTTTTGTTCTTATTCTTGGTAATTTTCGAAATTTTTTAGTCTTTCTCTCTAAAAATTTTCAAAATTAGTGTCTTTTGTTTGATTCATGTGTCAATCTTTAAGTTTGGTGTCCTTTTAAGTCATCTTGAGTCATTAAGTTTTTTCTTTCTTTTCTAAAATTAGAGTCTTTGATTTCAAATTTTTTAAGTTTGGTGTCCCATTGTGTTTTTCCTTCAAATTTTTGAAAACTTGGGGTGCTAGATCTAAAAATTTTACGTTTTGTGTCTTTTACTTGTATTAAATTCAAAAATAAAAAATATCTTTTCTATCTTAAAATCAACTTAATTTTCAAAATTTTCACTAAAAATTCAAATTTTAATTTTAAAATTTTTTATCTTATCTTATCTTAACTTTAAAATTCAAAAATCAAATCTTTTCAAAATAAAAAATCATATCTTTTTCAAAATCTTATCTTATCTTATTTCGAATTTAAAATTTCAACGTTCAAAATTTTAAAATTTTAAATTTCAAAATTCAATTTCAAATTTCAATTTTCAAAATTAAAACTTTTCAAATTCAAATCTTTATCTTATCTTGTTTCAATTTCAAAAATTCAAAAATTCAAAATTTCGAATTTCAAACTTCAAAATTCAAATTTCAAATTTCAAAATTTAAAATTCAAATTTTAATTTTCAAATTTAAAATTCAAAATTCTAATCTTTTTAATTTTAAAACTAATCTTTTCTTAACTTTCTTATGTTATCTTATCTTACCTAACTTATCTTATCTTTTCTATCTTGTTTTTTCTTTTTGAATTTTAAAATCAAATCTCTTTCAAATCTTTTAAATTTCTCATTATATATTTTCTTATCCTCTATCTTATTTTAAATCAAATCTTTCTTAATTAATTGCTTATCTTCTCTCTCCTCTTTTTCAAAACTTCCTAACTACTTCTTCTCTCTTCTAATTTTCGAAAATTCTCTTCTTCTTCTCTCTCTTCTATTTTTGAAATTTAATAATTAAATTTTCAATTCTTTTTAATTAATTAACTTTAGTTTTCGAAATTAATAAAAAGATAAAATAAAAATAAAAATATTTTTATTCTCGTTTATCTTTTCTACTTATATTTCTTCTTCTACCTTTTCTACCTTTTTTCTTCTTTCTCTTGTTCAAACTTTCTTCATCATGAACCCAAATGATAATGAAGAGTTTAGATAATGAAGAGTTTAGAAGAACTCTGGGATCTTATATAAATTCCAATGCTAACTTCTATGTAAGAAGTATTAGCATACCTCACATCAGAGCAAGTAGCTTTGAACTAAACCCTCAACTCATTACTTTAGTGCAGCAGAATTGCCAATACTCTGGACTTTCACAGGAAGAACCTATTGAGTTCCTAGCAGATTTCTTAAAGATTGTTGACAAGTACACAATGAGGGAGTAGACCAAGATGTTTATAGACTATTGTTTTTTCCTTTTGCGGTAAAGGACCAAGCAAAGAGGTGGTTTGATTATCAGCCTAAAACTAGCTTGAAAACTTGGAAACAGTTAGTAGACAACTTTTTAAATCAATACTTCCCTCCAAGAAAGATGACCCAGCTAAGACTGGATATCCAAGGCTTCAAACAAGGAGATAATAAATCTCTTTATGATGTTTGGGGGAGATATAAAAGGATGCTAAGAAAATGTTCCACTGAAATATTTTCAGAATGGGTATAATTAGACATCTTCTACTATGGACTTTCAGAAATAGCTAGAACATCTTTAGACCATTCTGCCGGTGGCTCCATGCACATGAGAAAGACCATTGAAGAGGCTCAAGAGCTTATTGTGACAGTTGCCATTAATAAGCATCTGTACTCATCTGCTGAGACTTCTATGAAAGAGAGGTTAAGGCAGTATCTACTTAACCTAACCCTCCAGAATAGGATAGCCCATTAACTCAGCAACTACATGCGCTTGCCCAGCAAATATTGGAATTGCAAGAGGCTTTGCGAGAAACTCAGGCTTTTAACAGGAATGTAGAAGCCTAGTTGAGTCAAATAAGGCACCAGTTATCTAAACAAATAACAGAGGAATGCCAGGCTATTCAACTGAGAGTGAGAAATCCTTAAACACCTAACCTCAATACAACAAGAAAGAAAAGCTAACAGAGAAACACCAGATCGATGCCCAGGACGTCTATGAGGGCATTGAATGCCCAAAGAGGAATGTCATTAGCATTCAATACCAAGAAGGGTATCAATCCCTAGCATTGAACGTCCGATTGAGGACACTAACAAGGGCGTTGAATGCCCAACAGGGGGTGGTGTTCCTGGCATTGAACGCTAGGAAGTGGGCAGCAATATGGGCATTGAACACCCAAGCAAGATAGGCCAGTCACATACTGATAACAAACCTCCTAAGAAAGCTAGTAATCCCCCTTCCAATACACACCCAGCACTCGGCCTTCATCAACCAAGATTGATGAGTACAAGGCCAAGTTACCATACCCTCAAAGACTCTAGAAAACAGAAAAAGATAGGCAATTTTTCAAATTCTTAAAAGCTTTTAAGAAGCTAGAGATTGTAATTCCCTTTGCATAGGCTCTTGAGCAAATGCCTTCATATGCTAAGTTCATGAAGGAAATATTAAACAGCAAGAGGGATTAGAGGGAAGTAGAGAGAGTAGCTCTTACTAAGGAGTGCAATGTAGTCATTCAGAGGAACCTTCCTCAAAAACTACAGAGACACCCTAACACTCTTCTTAGAGATACAGAAGTGAATCCTAGAGAAGAGTGTCTAGCCCTTATAGAAAGCCTTATGCTCTCTAGGAAGGAGATATTAAAAGAAGGTGAGACAGTAGTCTTCACTAAGGAGGCTGAACCTCAGGAGCATGCTACTGAAGGACTTAAGGAAATCAAGGACCAAGAGGATCTTGAGAATGCCATTGAGCACGACCCTACAGAGGAGAAGGAATCTCAAGTTGATTCTTCTCTGGACATGCAAGAGGAGCCTGTGACTTCCACAGAGCATACCCTTGCAGAGGTTAAAGAGCCTCAAGAGTTACTCTTCCTAGGCATGCAAACAGAACCCGAAGATGAGCAACTGGCTCATCTCCAAGCAGCATTCAAGAGGATGTAAGTCAATATCTCTTTTACAGAAGTATTTGAAAAGAAGGACCTAAGGGGAGATGAATAGAGGTACTTACTGAGAAGTACAGTCTCTTAATTCAGAATGAGCTACCAAGGAAGATGCCAGATCTAGGGAGCTTTTAGATCCTGTGGACTATTGGAAAGATCATTTTTAACAAAGCCCTGTATGATCTTGGCTTAAGTTTAAATATGATATTTTCCACTGAGGTTGAGGCTGAATCTGGAGAAATTGGGAAGGCATTGAACACCAGTCAAAAAGTTCCCATTGGGCGTTCAACACCCACAATGGTAGCAAGTCTAACGCTGAACGCTAGTGAGGAACCTCTCACTAGGTGTTCAACACCCAACCTGGCAGCAGAGCTGGCGTTGAACGCCAGCCAGGGAGCATTGGCTGGGCGTTCAACGCCCAAACAGGCAAGAACTCTGGCGCTGAATGCCTATGAAAAACCCCTCACTGGGCGTTCAATGCCCAACCAGATAGGGAAGCTGGTGTTAAACGCCAGCCATGATACCCCTGCTGAGCGTTTAACGCCCAAAAGGATAGAGGAACTGACGTTCAACGCCAGTAAGGGTGCACAGCAAGGGTGTTCAACACTCAAAGAACTAGCAAAGCTGGCGTTGAACGCCAGTCAATGCACACCCTCTGAGTGCTCAATACCCACTCGAGAAACCCCTATCCAGGAACTAAAGGAAGGCAAGGCTCACATAAAGACCATAGAGGTTCCTTTGCATGCACTTCTACAGTGCATGAGTTTTGATGAATACTCATCCTCTGATGAGGATGAAGACACTAGGGAAGAGCAAGTTGCTTAGTACCTAGGAGCTCTCATGAAGCTAAATGCTAAGTTATTTGGTATAAAGCCCTTGGAGGAAGAACCTCCATTGCTTTCTAAAGAACTCCATGCTTTGGTTCAGTATAAGCTACCCCGGAAGCTTTCAGATCCTTGACGCTTCCTGATCCCTTGCACTATAGGCACCATGACCTTTGAAAAAGCTCTGTGTGACTTAGGGTCAACTATAAACCTCATGCCACTCTCCGTAATGGAGAAGCTGGAAATCTAAGAGGTATAAGAAACAAGGATTACCTTGCATAAAGACTAGATTGTGTTCAAGGTTCTTGACCATCCATTACCCCCTAACAAGGGAGGCACATGCATAAAGGATTCAATATTCAAGCCTCCTCCCTTGGAAGAAACCAATTCAACCCCTCCTAAGACCAAATGTAAGTTTGGTGTTAGATGTACACTATCTACAAAGGAGAAAGGCCCAAAAAGGAAGATGCCTAGGGGCTGGGAAACAAACATATCCCTACTAAAGGCTTTTTACCAATGAAGAAGGAAGTGGCAAAGAGGGACACCAGCATATTGCTGCAAGCCCAACCCTGCCTCAAGCAGTGAACAAGATCCTGTCTCTTGAGCGTATTACGCCATTCCATGAGAGCACAGGAAGGAAGCTCCCAGTAAGGAATAAGGATTTATTCCTCTATTACTATCTTTCTCCTTGAAAGGAGCTGTCTGTCAATCTAATGACATTAAAGAAACACATGTTGGGAGGCAACCCAACCTTAATTAATTATTTTTTCCTTAATTTTGTTTTCCTTTAAGTTATTTTTTGTTGGTTCATGATCATGTGCATCAACCAGAACAGAGAAAGAAATGTTAAGCAGTGAAAACAGAACACTCCAGATAGAGTGTCACTAGCGTTGAACGCCAGCCAGGGAGCAGACCTTGGGCATTCAAACACTACTGCAGAGGGCATGGAATCTAAATTCCCAAGCCTTTCAGGACCAGTGGGTCCCTCAGACTCCCCACCTATCATATTTGCTCGAGGACAAGCAAAACTCTTAAGTTTGGTGTTGCAAAAGCTTTGCTTTTTTACTTTTACCACTTCTGAAAAGGGCTATGAGGGAAGAACAACGAAGGCAAAGGAGTGACATTGAAGAGATCAAGCACCACATTGGATCCTCAAAGAGGAGCACTAGCCGCCACCATTAAAGGTGGATTCGTTCTCTTTATCTCCTTTTCTTGTGTAGTTTTTCTATTTTCTGTTATGTTTTATCTGTTTTCTTGTTCTTGTTACATGATCATTTGCATTTATGTCTTAAGGCTATAAAATATTTCATATATCTTTCACCTTGCTTAAAAAGAATTTTATTTAAAAGAATTGAGAGATACATGAATTTCAAGTTTAAAATAAGAATAGTTCAATTATTTTGATGTGGAGACATTGCTTTTATTTTCTGAATGTATGAATAAACAGTGCATATTTGAAGTTGGAATTTTAGAATGCTGGCTCTTGAAAGAATAAGGAAAAAGGAAAAGTATTATTGATAATTGATGAGCGGATATTTTATACGCCTTTTGGAGGTATTTTCATATAATTTTTAGTAGGATCTAGCTACTTTTTAGTATATTTTTATTACTTTTTATGCAAAAATCACATTTCTAGACTTTACTATGAGTTTGTGTGTTTTTCTATAATTTTAGGTATTTTCTGACTGAAATTGAGGGACCTGAGCAAAAATCTGATTCGGAGGCTGAAAAAGGACTGCTGATGTTGTTGGATTCTGACCTCTCTACTCTCGAAATGGATTTTCTGGAGTTACAGAAGCCCAATTGGTGCGCTCTCAATTGCGTTGGAAAGTAGACATCTTGGGATTTTCATCAATATATAATAGTCCATACTTTTGCCCGAGTTGTGATGACGCAAATTGGCGTTTATTGCCAACGTTTTACCATATTCTGGCGTTAAACGCCAGAAACAGGATACAAGCTGAAGTTAAATGCCCAAACTGGCACAAAAGCTGAAATTAAACACCAGGAATAGCCTTTACACATGAAAGCTTCATTGCTCAGCCCAAACACGCACCAAGTGGGCCCCAAAAGTGGATTTTTGCACTATTTATCTGAGGTTACTCATTTTCTGTAAACCTAGGTTACTAGTTTAGTATAAAAACTACTTTTAGAGATTTATTTTGTACCTCATGACATCTTACATCGGAATTTGTATCTTCTACGACATGAGTCTCTAAACCCCATGGTTGGGGGTGAGAAGCTCTGCTGTGTGTCGATGGATTAATGCAATTATTTCTGTTTTCTATTCAACCACGCTTCTTCTATTCTAAGATATTCACTCGCACTTAAACATGATGAATGTGATGATCCGTGACACTCATCACCATTCTCACCCTATGAATGGGTCCCTGATAACCACTTCCGTTCTACCTTCGATTGATTGTTTATCTCTTGGGTTCCTAATTCACGAGTTTGACTGCCTATCCTGATAACAGAGCGTTCAATTCGTGAGACCAGAGTATTCGTGGTATAAGCTAGAATCAATTAGCAGCATTCTTGAGATCCAGAAAGTCTAAACCTTGTCTGTGGTATTTCGAGTAGGATCTGGGATGGGATGACTGTGAAGAGCTTCAAACTCACAAATGTTGGGCGTAGTGATAGACGCAAAAGGATCACTAGATCCTATTCCAGCACAAGTGAGAACCGATAGATGATTAGCCATGTATATGGACCTTTTTCATTGAACGGACGGATGGTAGCCATTGACAATGGTAATCCACCAACATACAGCTTGCCATGGAAGGAGCCTTGCATGCGTGAAGAAGAAGATAGTAGGAAAGCAGAGATTCAGAAGACAGAGCATCTCCAAAACTCCAACCCATTCTCCATTACTGTATAACAAGTATTAATTTCATGTTCTTTTATTTTTCGCAATCAAAACTAAGAACCATTATTGATATCCTGACTAAGAGTAACAAGATAACCATAGCTTGTTTCAAGCCGACAATCTCCGTGGGATTGACCCTTACTCACGTAAGGTATTACTTGGACGACCCAGTGCACTTGCTGGTTAGTTGTGCGAAATTACAAAATTGTGATTGTAATTTTCGTGCACCAAGTTTTTGGTGCCGTTGCCAGGGATTGTTTAGTTTGGACAACTGAGGGTTCATCTTGTTGCTTAGATTGGGTAATTTTATTTTATGTTTAAGCTTTTTACTTTTTATTTTCGAAAAAAATAAATAAAAATAAAAATAAAAATTTTATTTTATTCTTCAGAATTTCTAAGACTGAATTCTAGAGTTTCATGATGATATGTTGAAGCTTGGCTGGCTCTAAAGCCATGTCTAATTCTTTTGGACTGAGGCTTCCACTTATCATTGCAATAGCTTATTAGTTGGTTCCCATTAATTTGGCTGTTGTATGCAATGCTCTGCTAAAGCTTGGTTGGCCTTTGGCCATGTCTAAATTTTTGGACCGAGGCTTTCATATAAAACTTGGCTGGCTATTAAGACATGTCTAAATTTTTGGACCGAAGCTTTAGACTAACATTGCATGATTCTTTGAATTCTTATTAAAAATTTTGAATTTCTTTATTTTCTTTTTCCAAAATAATTTCGAAAAATACAAAAAAAAATTTAATAAAATCATACAACCAAAAAAAAATTGTGTTTCTTATTTGAGTCTAGAGTCAATTTTTAAGTTTGGTGTCAATTGCATATTTTTATTTTTCTCAAAATTTTTTGAAAACTCATGCATGGTGTTCTTCATGATCTTCAAGTTGTTCTTGGTAAGTCTCCTTGTTTGATCTTTAAATTTTCTTGTTTTGTGTCTTTTTCTTGTTTTTCATATGCATTTTTGAATTCTTAGAGTCTAAACTTTAAAAATTTGTAAGTTTGGTGTCTTGCATGTCTTTCTTTTCTTAAAAATTTTCAAAAAATATGTTCTTGATGTTCATCATGATCTTCAAAGTGTTCTTGGTGTTCATCTTGGCATTCAAAGTGTTCTTGCATGCATTATTTGTTTTAATCCAAAATTTTTATGTCTTGAGTCATTTTGTTGTTTTTCTCTTTTCACATTAAAATTCAAAAATAAAAAATATCTTTTCCTTTAATTACTCATAATTTTCGAATTCATTAGGTTGACTTGGTCAAAATTTTTTCAAAATCATATCTTTTTCAAAAATTCCTAACCATGTTCTCTCTCCTCATTCTTTTTCAAAAATCCTCATAAAATATTTTCAAATTCTTTTATTTTATTTTATTTTATTATTTTAATATCCATTTTATTATATAATAAAATAAAATTTTTATCCACATTATCTCCCTTACTCCATCATGGACCTAAGTGGAAATGAACAGTCTAGAAGGACTCTGAGGTCATATGCTAACCCCACTACTGCTTCATATGGGAGTAGTATCTGTATACCCCTCATAAGAGCTAACACTTTTGAGCTGAATCCTCAGCTCATTATCATGGTGTAGCAAAATTGCTAGTATTTCGGTCTTTCACAGGAGGAACCTACTGAGTTTCTGGCACAGTTCTTACAAATTGCTGACACAGTACGTGATAAGGACGTGGATCAGGATGTCTACAGATTACTGCTGTTTCCATTTGCTGTAAAAGACCAAGCTAAGAGGTGGCTAAATAACCAACCTAAAGCCAGCATAAGAACATGGAAACAATTGTCAGATAAATTCCTGAATCAAAATTTCATTCCAAGAAGGATGACACAGCTAAGGCTGGACATCCAAGGCTTTAGACAAGAGGATCATGAATCCCTTTATGATGCCTGGGAGAGGTACATAGAAATGCTAAGGAAATGGCCCTCTGAAATGTTTTCTGAGTGGGTACAGTTAGACATCTTCTACTATGGACTTACAGAAATAGCCCAGATATCTCTAGACCACTCAGCTGGTGGATCTATACACATGAGAAAAACAATTGAGGAAGCTCAAGAGCCCATAGATACAGGTGCTAGAAATCAGCATCTGTACTTAAGCAATGAGTCCTCTAAGAAAGAAGAAGCTAAGGCAGTATCCACTGAACTTAGTCCTCTAGAATAGGTTACTGAATCCAATAAGCAATTATGCTATCTAACAGAACAGCTAGCAGAGTTTAAGGTAAGAAACCAAGGATGCAAACCAATGTTTGGAGGAACAATTGAATCAGACAAAATGACAGTTATCAAAACAGATAACAGAAGAGTGCCAAGCAGTTCCATTAAGAAGTGGAAAAACATTAAATACCTCAACTCAAAGTAGCAGAAAGCTAAGAAAAGAACAACTGACAGAGGATGAGCAAACTACCACCCAAAATCTCTCTGAGGACAGTAAGAGCCCAGAGAGGAATGATTTTGGCGTTCAAACGCCAAAAAAGGGTGAAAATTGGCGTTAAACGCCTAGTGGATGCCCAATTCTGGTGTTCAAATGCCAGAAAAGGGTGAAATATTGGTGTTAAATGCCCAACCCATGTCCAGTTCTGGCGTTCAAACGCCAGAAAAAGGTAGGAATCTGGCGTTAAACGCCCATTCCTCCTCCTATCCTGGCAATCAAACGTCTATGAGGGATCAGACACCTACAAGTGCTGATAATAACTCCCTCAAGAAGGCTTCTCAACCTGCTTCTATAGGAAATAAACCTTCATCAACCAAGGTTGAAGAATACAAGGTTAAAATGCCTTATCCTTAGAAATTCCGCCAGGCGGAGCAGGATAAACAATTTGCCCGCTTTGTAGACTATCTTAGGACTCTTGAAATCAAGATTCCATTTACAGAGGCACTTGAGCAAATACCTTCTTATGCTAAGTTCATGAAAGAGATCTTAAGTCATAAGAAGGATTGGAAAGAAACTGAAAAAGTCTTTCTCACTGAAGAATACAGTGCAGTCATCTTAAAGAGCTTACCAGAGAAGCTCAAGAATCCTGGGAGCTTTATGATACCATGCACATTGGAGGGTACTTGTACCAAGACAGCTCTATGTGATCTTGGGGCAAGTATCAACCTAATCCCTGCATCCACTATCAAAAAGCTTGGCTTGACTGAAGAGGTCAAACCAACCTGGATTTGTCTTCAACTTGCTGATGGCTCCATTAAATATCCATCAGGCATAATTGAGGACATGATTGTCACAGTTGGGCCATTTGCCTTTCCCACTGACTTTGTAGTGCTGGAAATGGAGGAGTACAAGAGTGCAACCCTCATTCTAGGAAGACCTTTCCTAGCAACTGGTCGAACCCTCATTGATGTCCAAAAAGGGGAAGTGACCTTGAGAGTCAATGAGGATGAGTTTAAGCTGAATGTTGTTGAAGCAATGAAGCATCTAGACACATCAAAGGACTGCATGAGAGTTGATATTATTGACTCCCTGGTAAAGGAGATCAGTATGGCTGAGAGTCTCGAATCAGAGTTAGAGGACATCTTTAAAGATGTTCAACCTAATTTGGATGTACCAGAGGAAATAAAAGAACCTCTAAAAACTCCTCAGGAAGAGGAGAAACCTCCTAAACCCGAGCTCAAACCATTACCACTATCCCTGAAATATGCGTTTCTGGGAGAAGGTAACACTTTTCCTGTAATCATAAGCTCTGCTTTAGAGTCACAGGAAGAGAAAGCACTAATTCAGGTGCTAAGAACACACAAGACAGCTCTTGGGTGGTCCATTAGTGATCTTAAGGGCATTAGCCCAGCCAGATGCATGCACAAGATCCTATTGGAGGATAATGCCAAGCCAGTGGTTCAACCACAAAGGCGGCTGAATCCAACCATGAAGGAGGTGGTGTAGAAAGATGTCACTAAATCACTAGGATAATGCCAAGCCAGTGGTTCACTAAAATAGTAGGCCACCAGAATCCACAGTACAAAACTTTTCTAGCAGTTCGTTGAGGGCCAAAATGACCTCCACTCTCAGATGAGTGGCAGGCCTCTAAAATGGACTGGAATTCTGATTGAGGTACACACCGTCTAATCACCTGGTCAGCACCACACCTCCAAAGATATGGGTCATCCTATACATAGTATTTGGACTCGTTTTTCAGCTTGTCTCTCTGATTCTTAGTGAAATCAGGAGGAAAAGTATGGCTAACTAGATAATTAGCTACAGGTGCATACCAAGGAACTACATCAGATACTGCCTGTAAGCTATAAAATGGGAAATTATCATTGATAGGAATGGATTCATCTTTAATGTGCTCAAGGTGACTCAAGTGGTCAGCCACTAAATTTTGGTTACCACTTGGTGCACGAAATTGCAATCACACTTTTGCAACTCCGCACAACTAACCAGCAAGTGCACTGGGTCATCCAAGTAATACCTTGCGTGAGCAAGGGTCGATCCCACGGAGATTGTCGGCTTGAAGCAAGCTATGGTTATCTTGTAAATCTTAGTCAGGATATCAGAAATTATCAGGATTGATTGTGAAAAGCAAAAGAACATGAAATGGTTACTTGTTTTGCAGTAATGGAGAATAGGTTGAGGTTTGGAGATGCTCCATCTTCTGAATCTCTGCTTTCCTACTGTCTTCTTCTTCAAACACGCAAGTCTCCTTCCATGGCAAGCTGTATGTAGGGTTTCACCGTTGTCAATGGCTACCTCCCATCCTCTCAGTGAAAACGATTGCATATGCTCTGTCACAGCACGCGGAATTCATCTGTCGGTTCTCAATCAGGCCGGAATAGAATCCAGTGATTCTTTTGCGTCTGTCACTAACGCCCCGCCTTCAGGAGATTGAAGCACGTCACAGTCATTCAATCATCGAATCCTACTCAGAATACCACAGACAAGGTTTAGACATTCCGGATTCTCTTGAATGCCGCCATCAATCCTAGCTTATACCACGAAGATTCCGATTAAAGAATCCAAGAGATAACTACTTAATCTAA
>NC_029777.3:61318880-61319066 GCF_000817695.3 Arachis duranensis
AAAACTAATAAAAATATACTAAAAACTAACTATATCATACCAAAAACATACTAAAAACAATGCCAAAAAGCATACAAATTATCCGCTCATCACAATACCAAACGTAAATTGTTGCTTGTCCCCAAGCAACTAAAAATCAAAATAGGATAAAAAGAAGAGAATATACTATAGACTCCAAAATATCAA
>NC_029777.3:61325371-61326002 GCF_000817695.3 Arachis duranensis
GGTATTTGCTCAAGTGCCTCTGCAAACGGAATCTTTATTTCAAGAGTCCTTAGATAGTCTGCAAAGCGGGCAAATTGCTTATCCTGTTCCACTTGGCGGAGGTTCTGAGGATAAGGCATCTTGGCTTTATATTCTTCAACCTTAGATGCTGCAGGTTTATCCCTTACAGAAGTGGTTGAAGAAGCCTTGTTAGAGGGATTACTGTCAGCACTCTTAGGTGTCTGATTCTCCTTAGGCGTCTGGACGCCAGGATTGGGTGGAAATTGGGCGTTTAACGCCAACTTTTCCCCCTTTTCTGGCGTTTGAACGCCAGAACTGGGCAAGGAATGGGCGTTTAACGCCAGCTTTCCTTCCCTTTATGGCGTCTGAACGCCAATGACATTCCTCTCTGGGCTCTTACTGTCCTCAGAGGGATTTTGAACAGTGGTTTGGTTGTCCTCGGTCAATTGTTCCTTGTTTGGCTTTTTGCTCTTTTGAGCAGTGTTATTCAGTGTCTTTCCACTCCTCAGTTGAACTGCTTGACATTCCTCTGTTATCTGTTTAGATATTTGCTGTTTTGCTTGATTTAACTGCAGTTCTATGCTCTTGTTAGCAACTTTAGTTTCATAGAGCATCTCTTTAAAGTCTGCTA
>NC_029777.3:61330031-61330466 GCF_000817695.3 Arachis duranensis
TCTGTCACTAACGCCCCGCCTGCTAGGAGTTTGAAGCACTTCACAGTCATTCAATCATTGAATCCTACTCAGAATACCACAGACAAGGTTTAGACCTTCCGGATTCTCTTGAATGCCGCCATCAGTTCTAGCTTATACCATAAAGATTCCGGTTAAAGAATCCAAGAGATAACTACTTAATCTAAGGTAGAACGGAGGTGGTTGTCAGTCACACGTTCATGATTGGGAATGATGATGATTGTCACGGATCATCACATTCATCCGGATTAAGAACAAGTATTATCTTAGAATGGAAGCAAGCATGATTGAATGAGAAACAGTAGTGCCAGCATTAATCCATCAAGACACAGCAGAGCTCCTCACCCCCAACCATGGGGTTTAGAGACTCATGCCGTGGAAAGTACACAAAGAAAACGTGTAAAGTGTCATGAGGTA
>NC_029777.3:61331998-61350680 GCF_000817695.3 Arachis duranensis
GCAGAGCTCCTCACCCCCAACCATGGGGTTTAGAGACTCATGCCGTGGAAAGTACACAAAGAAAACGTGTAAAGTGTCATGAGGTACAGATACAATGTCAAATGATCCTATTAATAGTAAACTAGTATCCTAGGGTGTACAGAAATGAGTAAATGACGTAAAAATCCACTTCTGGGTCCACTTGGTGTGTTCTTGGGCTGAGCATTGAAGCTTTTATGTGTAGAGACGTTTTCTGATGTTAAACGCCAGTTCTCATGCCAGTTTGGGCGTTTAACTCCAAATTTTATGCCAGTTCCGGCGTTTAACGCTGGAATTTCTGAGGGTGACTTTGAGCGCCGGTTTGGGCCATCAAATCTTGGGCAAAGTATAGACTATCATATATTGCTGGAAAGCCCAGAAAGTCTACTTTCCAATGCCGTTGAGAGCGCGCCAATTGGGCTTCTGTAGCTCCAGAAAATCCGCTTCGAGTGCAGAGATGTCAGAATCCAACAGCATCTGCAGTCCTTTTTGGTCTCGGAATCAGATTTTTGCTCAGGACCCTCAATTTCAGCCAGAAAATACCTGAAATCACAGAAAAACACACAAACTCATAGTAAAGTCCAGAAAAGTGAATTTTAGCTAAAAACTAATAAAAATATACTAAAAACTAACTAGATTATACTAAAAACATACTAAAAACAATGCCAAAAAGCATACAAATTATCCGCTCATCACCACTCCTATCTTTAATTTCCAAATCAGATTCTTACAGCAGTAGCATCCAACGTATTAGCCTTGGTTTAGACTCCTTTTTAGCTAATGAATATTTTAGAGCTGCATGGTCTGAGTACACTACTACCTTAGTACCAAGTAAATAGGCTTGGAATTTAGCCAGAGCAAAAATAATAGCTAGAAGCTCTTTTTTCAGTAGTAGTGTAATTAGATTGAGCAGCATCTAAAGTCTTAGATTCATAAGCAATTACAAAAGGGTCGTTACCTTCATGTTGAGCTAGTGCTGCTCCTACTGCATGATTGGAGGCGTCACACATGATTTCAAATGGTTGGCTCCAGTCTGGTCCCCTCACAATCGGAGCTCGAGTTAGGGCGGTCTTCAGCTTATCAAACGCTTGTTTGCAATCCTCACTGAACTCGAACTCAATGTCTTTCTGCAGTAGTCTGGATAAGGGTAGGGCTACCTTACTGAAGTCCTTAATGAGTCTCCTGTAAAAACCTGCATGGCCAAGGAACGAATGAACTTCGCTCACAGAGGAGGGGTAAGGTAAACTAGAAATAACATCCACCTTTGCTGGGTCTACATAGATACCAGTATCAGAAACAACATGTCCTAGAACAATACCTTATTTTACCATAAAATGACACTTTTCAAAATTTAAAACAAGGTTTGAACTAACACACCTGTCCAATACTCTAGAATAAACTATCCAAGCAAAGGTTAAATGAATCACCATATACGCTAAAGTCATCCAAAAAAAACTTTCATACAGGTCTCAATGAGATCAGAGAAAAGACTCATCATACACCTTTGGAAAGTAGCTGGTGCATTGCATAAGCCAAAGGGCATTCTTTTATAAGCATAAGTCCCAAAAGGACATACAAAAGTAGTCTTTTCCTAATCTTCAGGAGCTATATGGATTTGAAAATAACCTGTATAACCATCTAGAAAGCAGTAATGAGATTTACCTGACAGGCGATCAAGCATCTGATCAATGAATGGCAAGGGATAATGATCCTTGCGAGTGGCTTGGTTGAGACACCTGTAGTCAATGCAAACTCTCCATGCGTTCTGCACTCTGGTTGTCAGAAGTTTTCCTTGCTCATTCTTTATTGTTTTGACTCCAGACTTCTTGGGCACCACTTGTACTGGACTGACCCATTCGCTATCTGAAATGGGGTAAATGATATCTGCTTCAAGTAGTCTGGTTATTTTCTTCTTGACAACTTCTAAGATGGTGGGATTCAATCTTCTCTGAGGTTGATGGATAGGCTTTGCTCCTTCTTCTAAGAATATTCTATGTTCACAAACTTGAGGGCTGATGCCTACTATATCTGCCAAGCTCCATCCAATTGCTTTCTTATGCGTCCTCAACACACTAAGCAGTTGTTCTTCTTGTTGGGAAGTGAGCTCCCTTGCAATGATAACTGGAAACTTCTGCTTGTCCTCAAGGTATGCATACTTGAGGTGTGGAGGAAGGGGCTTTAATTCCATTTTCCGCTCATGGTTTGGTTCTGGATTATCTGGGGCTGGTGAAAATGGGAATGAATCTTCAGTATGTTCAGAGGGTGTCCCCACACTTGGGTCTTGCTCCATGTGATTCTTTTCCATGTCTTCCTGGTGAGTTGCTGCTATGATTTTGTCAATGATGTCACATTGGAATATGGAGTGATCTTCTGGGAGGTGCTTCATGGCTTCATCCAGATTGAAACTCACTGTTCTGCCATCTACCTCAAAGGAATAGGTTCCCGAAAAAGCATCAGCTTGAATTTTGAAGTCTTCAAGAATGGTCTTCCAAGCAGGATTGACGAAGGTCTCCCTGAGTCATTTTGGGGTATCTCCAAGATATAGAAGTCAATGGGAAACGTGAGCCCCTTAATGCTCACTAACACATCTTTAGCAATTCCAACCACTGTGATAATGCTTTTATCTGCTAACATAAAATGAGCTGCCAACCTTTTTAAGGGAGGGAGCCTTAAAGCATTATATATAGACAAAGGCATAATACTCACGCACGCTCCTAAATCACACATACAGTCAGAAAATATCGCACCTCCAATGGTTCAGTTAACCATGCATGGGCCTGGGTCACTACATTTTTCGGGTATATTTCCCATTAAAGCAGATATAGAACTACCTAAAAGAATAGTTTCTAACTCATTAATTTTATATTTATGTATGCATAATTCTTTTAGAAACTTTGCGTATTTAGGTACTTGCTGAATAACATAAAAAAAGGGAATAGTTACTGGTGCACAAAATTGCAATCGTACTTTTGCAATCCGCACAACTAACCAGCAAGTGCACTGGGTCGTCCAAGTAATACCTTACGTGAGTAAGGGTCGATCCCACGGAGATTGTTGGTATAAAGCAAGCTATGGTTATCTTATTAATTTTAGTCAGGATGCCAGTAAGGTTCTTTGAATTTAATTGTAAAAAGTGAAAGTGTTTGGAATAAGTAATTATTACTCAATAATGGAGAATATGTTGGAGTTTTGGAGATGCTTTGTCTTCTGAATTCCTGTAACATATTGCTTTCTCACTTTCATAAATGCAAGGCTCCTTCCATGGTAAGCTGTATGTAGGGTGTCACCGTTGTCAATGGCTACCTCCTATCCTCTCAGTGAAAATGGTCCAAATGCTCTGTCACAGCACGGCTAATCATCTGTTGGTTCTTGAGTATGTCAGAATAGGATCCATTGATCCTTTTGCGTCTGTCACTATGCCTAACAATCACGAGTTTTAAGCTCGTCACAACCATTCAATCATTGAATCCTACTCGGAATACCACAGACAAGGTTTAGACTATCCGGATTCTCATGAATGCCGCCGTAAATTCTAGCTTATACCACGAAGATTCTGATTAAGAAATCTAAGAGATACTCATTCAATCTGATGTAGAACGGAGGTGGTTGTTAGGCACACGTTCATGGATTGAGGAAGATGATGAGTGTCACGGATCATCACCTTCTTCATAGTGAAGCACGAATGAACATTTTAGATAGGAACAAGCACGTTTTGAATGGAAAACAAAAATAATTGCATTACTTCATCGAGACGCTGCAGAGCTCCTCACCCCCAACAATGGAGTTTAGAGACTCATGCCGTCAAAGAGCATAAAAATTCAGATCTAAAAATGTCATGAGATGCAAAATAAATCTCTAAAAGTTGTTTAAATACTAAACTAGTAACCTAGGTTTACAGAAAATGAGTAAATTAAGATGGATAGTGCAGAAATCCACTTCTAGGGCCCACTTGGTGTGTGCTAGGGCTGAAACTTAAGCTTCTCACGTGCCTGGGCTGTTTCTGGAGTTGAACGCCAGGTTGTAACCTATTTCTGGCGTTGAACTCCAACTTGCAACCTGTTTCTGGCGCTGAACGCCAAACTACAACATGGAACTGGCGTTGAACGCCAGTTTACGTCATCTATCTTCGTGCAAAGTATGGACTATTATATATTGCTGGAAAGCCCTGCATGTCTACTTTCCAACCCAATTGAGAGAGCGCCAATTAGACTTTTGTAGCTCCAAAAAATCCATTCCGAGTGCAGGGAAGTTAGAATCCAAGAGTATTAGCAGTCCTTTTTTAGCCTAAATCAGATTTTTGCTCAGCTCCCTCAATTTTAGCTAGAAAATATCTGAAATTACAGAAAAACACAAAAACTCATAGTAAAGTCCAGAAATATAAATTTTGCCTAAAAACTAATAAAATTATACTAAAAACTAACTAGAATATACTAAAATCTACATGAAATTACCCCCAAAAAGCGTATAAAATATCCGCTCATCACAAAACCAAACTTAAACTGTGGCTTGTCCCCAAGCGACTAGATAAATAAAATAGGATAAGAAGAAATTAGAAACAATAATATCTCAGAGTTTCAAGTGAAGCTCAGATTCTAATTAGATGAGCGGGGCTAGTAGCTTTTTGCTTCTGAATAGTTTTGGCATCTCACTTTATCATTTGAAGTTCAGAATGATTGACATCCATAGGAACTCAGAATTCAGATAGTATTATTGATTCTCCTAGTTTAGTATGTTGATTCTTGAACACAGTTACTTTATGAGTCTTGGCCGTGGCCCTAAGCACTTTGTTTTCCAGTATTACCACCGGATACATAAATGCCACAGACACATAACTGGGTGAACCCTTTCAGATTGTGACTTAGCTTTGCTAAAGTCCCCAATTAGAGGTGTCCAGAGTTCTTAAGCACACTCTTTTGCCTTGGATCATGACTTTAACCACTCAATCTCAAGTTTTTCACTTGGACCTGCATGCCACAAGCACATGGTTAGGGACAGCTTGATTTAGCCGCTTAGGCCTGGATTTATTCCCTTGGGCCCTCCTATCCATTGATGCTCAAAGCCTTGGATCTTTTTCACCCTTGCCTTTTGGTTTCAAGGGATATTGGCTTTTTCTTTTTCTTTATCCAATGATTCCTTGTTTTTTTTTCACTGCTTTTTCTTGCTTCAAGAATCAATTTCATGATTTTTCAGATCATCAATAATATGTCTCTTGTTCATCATTCTTTCAAGAGCCAACAATTTTAACATTCATGAAATTAAATATAAAAAATATGCACTGCTCAGGCATTCATTCAGAAAACAAAAAGTATTGCCACTACATCTGAATAATTAGAATTTTCCTTATTAAGAACTCGAAAAATATATCCTCTTTATTCTAAAAATCTACTATTTTATTCATGTTTAATGCTGATGAGAAAAATAAATTATAACTTAATTGAAATAAAATTAAAATAGATATACTAATTACTACTACTCATTATAACTTCTAAGGTAAATTCCTATAAGAACAACTATCACAGAATTAAAGCTAAGATTAGGACTCAACAACCTTTATTTTGAGAACTGGATATTTCTCTTGTCTGTGGGTTGCTTGGTCCTTCAAGAGATAGTTTTTGACGCTTCAGTTCCTTCAAGTCACGCCTTTGCTCTTTTTGTTCCCCAAGCAGTTTGCAAAGCATGCTATTTTGATTATTCTGTTCTTCCTTTATTTGGTCCATAGCTTCTTACAACTTGGTAACAGATGCTTCAAGATGCTCCCAGTATTCAAATTGGGGGAATTCTGGGAGAAATTCTTGTGATCTTCTCTTGATGGGGTCATCCTGCACTTGTTGTTTTTCCATTGATATTTTGGTAATTGGCCGCTCAACTGAGATATACTCAGTTATTCCCATCTTTACTCCAGCATCTTTACATAGCAAAGAGATTAAGCTTGGATAAGCCAATTTGGCATCTTTGGAGTTCTTGTTTGCAATTATGTAAAGTTCACACGAAATTAGATGATGAACTTCTACTTCTCTTCCTAACATAATGCAATGGATCATCACAGCTCTTTTAACGGTGACTTCAGAACGATTGCTAGTGGGCAGTATAGAACGCCCAATGAAGTCCAGCCAGCCTCTGGCGACTGGTTTGAGATCTTCTCTCTTGAGTTGATTTGGGACGCCCGTGGTGCTGGTGGTCCACCTGGCTCCAGGGATGCATATATCCTGTAGAATCTTGTCCAGTCCCTTATTTATTCTCATCATTCTCCTATTAAAAGAGTCTGGGTCATCTTTCAGCTGAGGTAGCTTAAAGATCTCCCTGATTTTATCAAGGTGGATGTGAACAATCTTTCCTCTGACCAAGGTCCGATAGTCATAGAGAGCAGTTCCAGATATTCTCTGCCTGTCTGTTTGCCACAGATTAGCGTAGAGTTTTTGAACCATGTTTCTTCCCAACTTTTGTTTCAGGATTAGTTAGGATTTCCCAGCTCCTGTTTCGAATTTGCTCTTGGATCTCCAGATATTCATCTTTTTTCAGATCAAATTTGACTTCCGGGATCACTGACCTTAGACCTATTATTTTGTAATAATGGTCTGAATGTTCTTTGGTTAAGAACTTCCCTTGATTCCAAAGTGGTTTTGGAATACTCCCTTTCTTGCCTCTTGGAGTGGGTTGTTTTCCTTTAGGGGCCATGATCTTAGTGGGTATAGTGATCACGGATAAACACACCAAACTTAGAGGTTTTCTTGTCCTCAAGAAAAGGAAAAAAAAGGAGAGGGAGGGAAGGAGAGCTAGTTTTCGAATTCTTGAGGAGAGGAGGGAGGCCGAATGTGGATTTAAAGGGAGGGGGTGGGTTTCGAAAATTTTAAAGAAATATAAGATAGAAGATATGATTTGTAAAAGATAAATATGATAGAAAAAAGATATAATTGAAATTTGGAAAGATATAGAAGATATTTGAAAAAGATAAATCTGAATATTTTAAAAAAAGATTTAGGATTAATTTGAAAAGATAATTGATTGTTTTTTTAAAAAGATTTGAAAAGAAGTTGGATGGGATTTAAAAAAGGATATGTGTTTATGAATTAAGACACATTTGATATTTTTTGAAAAAGGGATTTTAGAAATTAAGATTAAAATTTTTGGAATTGAAGGATGAGAGTTTGTAACATGTTTATGCAAGGACTCATGAATTGAAATATGAAAATTTGAAAAAAATGTGAAGTAAAAACGAAATTACCTCCTCCCCACAATTAACGCCCAAACGCTGCATGTTTTGGGTGTTTAACGCCCGTTTGCAGCTTCTGCTGGGCGTTCAACGCCCATCTGTTGCTTCTAGCTCGCGTTGAACGCCAGGAACTCCTTTGTCACTGGGCATTTTTCTGAACGCCCAGGACGCTATAAATCTGACGTTGAACGCCCAGAAGGTTCTTCTTTCTGGCGTTCAACGCCTAGAAGATGCTTCTTTCTGTTGTTCAACGCCCAGATGGCTATCCTTACTGGCGTTGAACGCCCAGTGAGTGCTTCTTTTGGGCGTTCAGCGCCCAAAATAGCTCTTACTGGCTTTTTTCGCACTAGTGAGCTTCTTTTTGCTGTTTTATCCTCTGAATCCTTCTGTAACTCTGTGAACTCAAGCAATTGCTATTTTACCTTGAAGATAATTGACATAAACCTGTAAAAATCAATTAATTAACAAATAAGCCTTGTAAATGGTTGGGTTGCCTCCCAGCAAGCGCTTCTTTATTGTCTTTAGTTGGACTATTACTGAGCTTTAATCAAGTCTCAGTTTTGAGCATTCTTGCTCAAAATTGCTTTCAAGATAATGTTTAACTCTCTGTCCATTAACAATGAACTTTTTGTTAGAATCATTATCTTGAAGCTCCACATATCCATATGGTGACACACTTGTAATCACATATGGACCTTTCCACCGGGATTTCAATTTCCCGGGGAATAATTTGAGCCTAGAATTAAATAGCAAAACTTTCTGCCCTGGCTCAAAGACTCTGGATGATAATTTCTTATCATGCCATCTTTTTGCTTTCTCTTTGTAAATTTTTGCATTTTCGAAAGCATTGAGTCTGAATTCCTCTAGCTCATTTAACTGGACAATCGTTTTTCTCCAGCTTACTTGGCATCAAGGTTTAGGAATTTGGTTGCCCAATAAGCCTTGTGTTCCAGTTCCACTGGCAAGTGACAAGCTTTTTCATACACCAGCTGGTATGGAGAAGTTCCTATAGGTGTCTTGAATGCTGTTCTGTATGCCTACAGAGCATCATCCAAGCTTCTTGCCCAATCCCTTCTATGGTTAATCACAGTCTGTTCCAGAATTCTTTTAAGTTCTCTATTAGAGACTTTATCTTGCCCATTTGTCTGTGGATGATATGGAGTAGCTACCTTGTGGCTAACTCCATATCGAACCAAAGCAGAGTAAAGCTGTTTATTGCAGAAATGAGTGCCCCCATCACTAATTAGTACTCTAGGGATACCAAATCTGCTGAAGATGTGTTTCTGGAGGAATTTCAGCACTGTCTTAGTATCATCATTGGGTGTTGCAATAGCTTCCACCCATTTGGATACATAATCCACTGCCACCAGAATGTAAGTGTTTGAATATGATGGTGGGAAAGGTCCCATGAAGTCAATACCCCATACATCAAACAACTCAATCTCCAAGATCCCTTGTTGAGGCTTGGCATAATTGTGAGGCAGATTGCCAGATCTTTGGCAACTGTCACAATTAAGTACAAACACTCGGGAGTCTTTATAGAGAGTAGGCCCGTAGAAGCCACATTGGAGGACTCTTGTAGCTGTTCGCTCACTTCCGAAATGTCCTCCATATTGTGATCCATGGCAGTGCCAGAGGATCTTCTGTGCTTCTTCTTTAGGCACACATCTACGGATTACTCCGTTTGCACATCTCTTGAAGAGATATGGTTCATCCCAAAGATAATATTTTGCATCCGTGATCAATTTCTTTGTTTGCTGCCTACTGTACTCTTTGGGTATGAATCTCACTGCCTTGTAGTTTGCAATGTCTACAAACCATGGCACTTCCTGGATGGCAAAGAGGTGCTCATCCGAAAAGTTTTCAGAGATTTCAGTAAGATGGAGAGACGCCCCTTCTACTGATTCTATTCGGGATAGATGATCTGCCACTTGGTTCTATGTCCCTTTTCTATCTCTTATTTCTATATCAAACTCTTGCAGAAGTAACACCCATCTGATGAGTCTGGGTTTTGAATCCTGCTTTGTGTGTAGATATTTTAGAGCAGCATGGTTAGTATACACAATCACTTTTGATCCTACTAAATAAGATCTGAACTTGTCAATGGCGTAAACCACTGCAAGTAACTATTTTTTTGTGGTTGTGTAGTTCTTCTGTGCGTCATTTAAAACACGACTGGCATAGTAAATAACGTGCAGAAGCTTGTCATGCCTTTGTCTCAACACTACACCAATGGCATGGTCACTGGTGTCACACATCAGTTTAAATGGTACTGTCTAGTCTAGTGCAGAGATGATTGGTGCTGTGACCAGCTTAGCTTTCAGAGTCTCAAACGCCTGCAGACACTCTTTATCAAAGATGAATGGCATGTCAGCAGCTAGCAGATTACTCAGAGGTTTGGTGATTTTTGAAAAATCTTTTATAAACCTCCTATAGAATCCTGCATGCCCCAGAAAACTTCTGATTGCCTTAACATTGGCAGGTGGTGGTAATTTTTCAATTACCTCCACCTTAGCTTGATCCACCTCTATTCCCTTTTTCGAAATTTTGTGCCCAAGGACAATTCCTTTAGTCACCATAAAGTAACATTTCTCCCAGTTTAAAACCAGATTAGTCTATTGGCATCTCTTTAGAACAAGTGCTAGATGGTCAAGACTGGAGCTGAATGAGTCTCCAAATACTGAAAAGTCATCCATGAAGACTTTCAGAAATTTTTCCACCATATCAGAGAAAATAGAGAGCATGCATCTTTGAAAGGTTGCAGGTGCATTGCACAAGTCAAATGGCATCCTTCTGTATGTAAATACTCTGGATGGACATGTAAATGCTGTTTTCTCTTGATCCTGGGGATCTACTACAATTTGATTATAACCTGAATAACCATCCAAGAAGCAGTAGTATTCATGACTTGCTAGTCTTTCTAGCATCTGGTCTATGAATGGTAAAGGAAAATGATCCTTTCTGGTAGCTGTATTGAGCCTTCTGTAATCAATACACATATGCCACCCTGTAACTGTTCTTGTAGGAACCAATTCATTTTTTTCATTATGAACCACTGTCATGCCACCCTTTTTAGGGATGACTTGGACAGGGCTTACCCAGGGGCTATCAGAAATTGGATAAATAATCCTAGCCTATAGTAATTTAGTGACCTCCTTCTGCACCACCTCCTTCATGGCTGGATTCAGCCGCCTATGTGGTTTAACCACTGGCTTAGCGTCACCCTCCAATAGGATCTTGTGCATGCATCTGGCTAGGCTAATGCCCTTAAGATCACTGATAGACCACCCAAAAGCTGTCTTGTGTGTCCTAAGCACTTGAATTAGTGCTTCTTCTTTCGGTGGCTCTAAGGTAGAGCTTATGATTACAGGAAAGGTATCACCTCCCAGAAATGCATATTTCATGGATGGTGGTAATGGTTTGAGCTCGGGTTTGGGAGGTTTCTCCTCTTCCTAAGGGATTTTCAGAGGTTCTATTATTCTCTTTGGTTCCTCCAAATCAGGCTGAACATCTTTAAAGATATCCTCTAGCTTTGATTCGAGACTCTCAGCCATATTGACCTCTCTTACCAGAGAGTCAATAATATCAATGCTCATGCAATTATTTTGGGTGTCTGGATGCTGCATAACTTTGACAACATTCAACTTAAACTCGTACTCATTGAGTCTCAGGGTCACTTCCCCTTTTTGGACGTCAATGAGGTCTTCCTAGAATGAGAGTTGCACTCTTGTGCTCCTCCATTTCCAGCGCCACAAAGTCAGTGGGAAAGGCAAATGGCCCAAACTTGACAATCATGTCCCCAATCACGCCTTATGGGTGTTTAATGGAACCATCAGCAAGTTGGAGACATATCCGGGTTGGTTTGACTTCATCAGTCAACCCAAGTTTTTTGATAGTAGATGCAGGTATTAAGTTGATACTTGCTCCAAGATCACATAGAGCTTGCTTGGTACAAGTACCTTCTAATGTGCATGGTATCATAAAGCTTCCGGGATCTTTAAGCTTCTCAGGTAAGCTTTTCAGAATGACTGCACTACAATCTTTAGTGAGGTAAACTTTTTCAATTTTGCTCCAATCCTTCTTATCACTTAAGATCTCTTTCATGAATTTAGCATAAGAAGGTATTTGCTCAAGTGCCTCTACAAACAGAATCTTTATTTCAAGAGTCCTGAGATAGTCTGCAAAGCGGGCAAATTGCTTATCCTGTTCTGCTTGGCGGAGTTTCTGAGGATAAGGCATTTTGGCTTTGTATTCATCAACCTACAGTTGTGGGTTGAGAAGCCTTTTTAGAGGGGTTGCTATCAGCACTTGTATGTGTCTGATCTCCCACTGGCATTTGAATGCTAGGGGTGAAAGTTGGAGTGGCGTTAGACGCCAACTCCTTACCTATTTCTAGCGTCTGAATGCCAGAACTGTGCCACTTTTAGGCATTCAACACCAATTCCTTGCTTGTTTCTGGCGTTGAACGCCAGGATTGAGCATGAGTTGGGCGTTCAATGCCAGCTTCCCACCCATTTTCTGGTGTTTGAGCGCCAGAATTATTCCTCTCTGGGCTCTGATTGTCCTCAGAGGGATTTTGGGTAGCAGTTTGTTCATTTCTTGGCTTCCTGCTGCTTTGAAGTGAGGTATTTAATATTTTCCCACTTCTTAATTGAACTGCTTGGCACTCTTCTATTATTTGTTTTGATAATTGCTGTTTTGTTTGCTTCAACTGTATTTCCATATACATATTAGCCATTCTGGTTTCTAGTAGTATCTTCTTGAATTTGGCTAGCTGTTTTGTTGGAAAATCCAGTTGCTGATTGAATTCAGTAACTTGTTCTGTAGGACTGAGTTCAGCAGTTACTGTTTTAGCCTCTTCATTGATGGAAGGTTCACTGCTTAGGTACAGATACTGATTTCTGGCAACTGTATCAATAAGCTCTTGAGCTTCTTCTATTGTCTTTCTCATATGTATAGATCCACCAGATGAGTGGTCTAGAGAAATATGAGCTTTCTCTGTAAGCCTATAATAAAAGATGTCTAACTTCACCCACTCTAAAAACATTTCTGAGGGGCATTTTCTTAGCATCTCTCTGTATCTCTCCCAAGCATCATAAAGGGATTCATTATCTCCTTGTTTAAAGCCTTGAATATTCAGCCTTAGCTGTGTCATCCGTTTTGGAGGAAAATAGTGATTCAGGAATTTTTTTGACAGCTGTTTCCATGTCTTTATGATGTCCTTAGGTTGGTTATTTAACCACCTCTTAGCTTGGTCTTTTACAGCAAATGGAAATAGTAACAATCTGTAGACATCCTGATCTACTTCCTTATCATGTACTGTGTCAGCAATTTGTAAAAATTGTGCCAGAAACTTTGTAGGTTCTTCCTGTGGAAGACCGGAATACTGGCAACTTTGCTGCACCATGATAATGAGCTGAGGGTTCAACTCAAAGCTACTGACTCCGATGGAGGGTATACAGATACTACTCCCATATGAAGCAGTAGTGGGGTTAGCATATGACCCCAAAGTCCTTCTGGACTGTTCATTTCCACTTAAGTCTATAATGGAAAAAGAGAGATGATGTGAATTTATTTTATTATATATAAAAATTTTGAAATAATAATAATAAAGTAAAATAAAATAAAGACGATAATAAAATTAAAAATAAATAAAAATAAGAAAAGAATTTAAAAATATTTTATGAAGATTTTCGAAAAAGTGAGGGGAGAGAAAGTGGTTAGGATATTTTCGAAAAAGATATAATTAAATATATTTTTTTTAAATCTTAAAAGGATAAGGTTTGAAAAATTTTGAAATTGAAATCTGAATTTTTATATAAAAAAATATGAAAATATGGCTTAAAATTAGTTAGAAAAGATATTTTTTTAATTTTGAATTTTATGATGAAAGAGAAAAATACACAAAAGACACAGGACTTAAAAATTTTTAGATCTAATGCTCCTTGTTTTCGAAAATTTTGGAGGGAAAACACCAAGGAACACCAAACTTGAAAATTTTAAGATCAAAACATAAGGAAGACTCAAGAACACTTTGAAGATTCACAAGAACAACAAGAACAAAAGGTAGAATACCAAACTTAAATTTTTAGAAAACCACAATTAAATTTTCAAAAATTAAAGAAAATTAACAAGAGAACACCAAACTTAAAGTTTGGCACAAGATTCAATCAAAGAAAAATTATTTTTGAAAAAGATTTTAAAAAGAAGATACCTAATTACCAAGAACATAAACCAATGCTCTAGCCAATTGAGCTATAAATGTAACGTGTTTTAAAAAGGTATTTTTAATAACCAAAAATAATTTTTTTGAAAATTAATGTTTTGAAAAAGCACAAGAAAAACGAGAAAAGACACAGAACAAGAAAAACCAAAGATCAAACAAGAAAAATAAACCAGAACAACTTGAAGATCAAGGAAGAATAAAGAACACAAATTTGAAAATTTAAAGGAAAATATAAAATATACAATTGACACCAAACTTAAAGTATAAAACTAAACTCACATAAAAATTAAAAATTAATAAGGAAAAATAATATTTTTGAAAAATTTTTGAAAAGAAAATAAAGGACTCAGATTTAATGACTCTACAGCAACAAAAATAAATTATTCCTAATCTAAGCAACAAAATAAACCTTTAGTTGTTCAAACTCGAACAATCCCCAGCAACGGTGCCAAAAACTTGGTGCACGAAATTGCAATCACAATTTTGCAATCTGCACAACTATCCAGCAAGTGCACTTGGTCGTCCTTGTAATACCTTACGTGAGTAAGGGTCGATCCCACGGAGATTGTTGGTATGAAGCAAGCTATGGTTATCTTATTAATCTTAGTCAGGATGCCAATAAGGTTTTTTGAATTTAATTGTAAAAAGTGAAAGTGTTTGGAATAAGTAATTGTTACTCAATAATGGAGAATATGTTAGAGTTGTGGAGATGCTTTGTCTTCTGAATTCTTGTAACATAATGCTTTCTCACTTTAATAAATGCAAGGCTCCTTCCATGGTAAGCTGTATGTAGGGTGTCACCGTTGTCAATGGCTACCTCCCATTCTCTCAGTGAAAATGGTCCAAATGCTCTGTCACAGTACGGCTAATCATTTGTTGGTTCTCGATCATGTCGGAATAGGATCCATTGATCCTTTTGCGTCTGTCACTATGCCCAACAATCGCGAGTTTGAATAACCAGGAGAAAGAGCCAACAATAACCAACAACAACGAAGAGTTTTGGCTTCATACACATTTGCAAATGCTAGACATTGTGGAAGTAGCATTCTTCCTCCTAATGTCAATGCAAACAATTTTGAACTAAAGCCACAACTCATCACTTTGGTTCAAAACAACTGTTCTTTTGGAGGAGGACCATTGGAGAACCCAAATCAACATTTATCCACTTTCTTGAGAATCTGTGACACGATGAAAACCAATGGTGTACCTCCTGATAGCTACAAGTTGTTGCTCTTTCCATTTTCTCTCAGAGATAAAGCTACCCAATGGCTAGAGACCTTTCCAAAAGATAGCATCAACACTTGAGATGACTTGGTGAGCAAGTTCCTTGCCAAATTTTATCCCCCTCAAAGAATCCTAAGATTGAAGACTGAGGTGCAGACATTCACTCAAATGAAGGCTGAGAACTTATATGAAGCATGGGAAAGATATAAGGCTCTATTGAGGAAATGTCCACCAGAGATGTTCACTGAGTGGGACAAGTTGCAGAACTTCTATGAGGGACTCACTCTTAAAGCTCATGAAGCACTTGATCATTCAGCTGGAGGCTCTTTGCAACTCATGAAAACCACAAAGGAAGCTCAAAACCTCATTGATATGGTGGCCAATAACCAATATTTCTTTGCTCATCAAAGACAACGCCAACCATCACAAAGAAGAGGAGTAATGGAGTTGGAAGGAGTAGACTCAATTCTAGCTCAAAACAAGATAATGCAGCAGCAGATTCAACAACAGTTTGAACAAATGGCCAAAAGAATTGATGGCTTGCAAGTTGCATCAGTGAGTGCCACAAGTCAACCACCAACTACTTGGGTGCAAAGTGAAGAAACTCAAGAGGAGCAATAGCAAGAGCAAGTCCAATACATGCATAACCAAAATCTTGGAGCAAATGAAGTCTATGGTGATACTTACAATCCATCTTGGAAGAACCATCCCAACCTCAGATGGGGAGACAACCATAATCAAAACCAACAACCATGGCAAAAAAACACAAGTCAGAATAATTGGAAAAGCACAAACCACAACCCCCAGCCAAACACTAACCAAAATACATACAGAAAACCACAAAATAACTACCCCAACTCTAACCATTATCCACCCAACAACCACCCAACAAATCAAAACACCTATCATCATCCATCAACACCCCAAAACCAACCAATTTCATAAGAATCCCAGAGGATCACCAATCTAGAGCTGCTCATGGAGAAAATGATGAAGAACCAAGAATTGACAACAAAGAACCAAGAAGCTTCCATGAAGAACTTAGAAAAGCAATTTGGGCAAATCTCCAAGCATATTTCTGTTGAGAAGCCATCTAATTCACTACCTAGTGACACCATTCCCAACCCAAAGGAAGAATTCAAGGTCGTTCAACTAAGAAGTGGAAAAGTGTTATTGGATGGTAACCAAGGAGCAACCAAGCATAGTGACAATGAGCCAACAAAGAATGATGAAGCCATCAGCAAGGACATGATAAACAAGAATGTCCCAGAAAAACTCACAGAGGAAGACAATGAACCACAGAATCCAAAGAAAGGAAAGCAGATCAGGGAAGAACCAATTCCAAGACAACATCAAGTGGAGAAGAACTTAACACCACCACTGCCTTATCCACAGAGATTACACAAAGAGACAAAGGATCAGCATTTCCACAAATTTCTTGAGACTTTCAAGAAGTTGGAAATCAACATACCTTTGGCAGAGGTTTTGGAGCAAATGCCTCTGTATGCCAAGTTTTTGAAGGAGCTCATCAATAAGAAAAGAAGTTGGAATGAGAAGGAGACTGTAATGCTTAGTGAAGAATGCAGTGCACTCATTAAAAAGAGACTCCCTCCCAAGCTTGAAGATCCTGGAGGTTTCTTCCTACCATGCACCATTGAAAATCTATTCATCAACAAGGGAATGTGTGATTTAGGAGCAAGCATAAATCTAATCCCATCTTCTTTAGTGAAGAAGCATGGCATAGAGGAGCTGAAACCAATACAGATGTCCTTGGAGTTGGTAGACCAATCAGTGGTATATCCTAAAGGGCTGATTAAGAACCTTTTAGTCAAGGTTGACAAGTTCATTTATCCTGCAGATTTTGTGGTCCTGGATTCTTCAGAAAATGGAAATGATTCCATAATACTTGGTCGACCATTTTTGGCCACTGCTAGAGCCATTGTGGATATAGAGCAGGGAGAGTTAACCCTCAGGATGCATGAGGAGAGCATCATCTTGAAAGTCTTTCCAGAATTGCAAAGGAATGAAGAAACAAGCAAAACAAGTGATGACTTTCTTCCAAAGCAAGCAACCGACAAGGCAGTAGAGCAGAAAAACAAGCAGTTGCAAGAAGAAAAAGGAATTCAAAAGGAAGCAGGGGTGATAAACAAGAAGGAAGGTATCACAACTCAAGTCACTGTCAAGAAAGAAAGATCAACAAGAAAGAAAAAGATGAAGAGCAAGAAAAAGGCTCACAAATGGGGGAAGAACAAGAAAATCCCAACTGAAGGATTTTCTAAAGGTGATAAGGTGCAACTCGTATATCAACAGCTGGGAGCAGAAGATTATTACACTGTCAACCAAGTACTGTCTCTTGAGCATATGGAAATTGAGCATCAAGGCACACAGAGAAAGCTGACAGTGAGAGATTACAAGTTGAGACATCACCAACATCAACCACCCTAAAGGGAGTTCAATGTCAAACTAGTGACAATAAAAGAGCGCTTCATGGGAGGCAACCCATGATTTAAGATTTCTGTCCTCTCTTTCATTTAATAAGCTATGATTCCTCTGAATATGATTTTGAACTTTCATGCCTGATAAATACATACATTGTTTTAAAGCACATGTCAAACTTCTAAGTTTGGTGTACCTTAAGGCACACCCAAGTTCATTTTTCAAAAAAAAAAGGGGGATTAGTCTTAGAACATATGCATAATTCTTTTGATGAAGCATATGACCAAACACTAAGTTTGGTGTCTGCATGTGTAACAATGTTCAGAAGATCATTTCTCAATCATGGACTCAAAACCATACAGAAAAGGGATCATACATCAAAAATTTTTTTTAATGCATCAATTGTGAAGAACGGTTTGCACTGTTAAGCCGTCCCCTCAAAAAAAGATAAGTTTGGTGTTCACCAACTTTTAGCATTTTTATTTAGGGACACAATTGATCACAAAAAAAATTTCAAATAACTATTAAACAAACCAAAACAATTTTTTTATTTTTGTAAATAAATTGTCAACGACTATATTAATGTTTTAAGGCTAGCTGTCTTGATTCTTGCAGGAAAAAAAAAGATTAAGACAAAAGCTAGGAGGGGCCACGGCTAGGAGAAGCTATGTGAGGATGGTCACATGTGCCTAGAAGAATGCGCTCATGGGGAAGCAGAATTTGTATGCATGCATGCATCATTGAACGCCTAAATGCATGCAGCCAATGGAAGGAGGATCCTCGTCAAGCCTCAACAATGCATGCAGACCATCCATTCCATGAATCCTTTAGATGAACAACTCAATCTCAACCCTTCATGAGCACTAACGAATTCCTTCTTCATTCATTGAGGTTTTGTTGGAAAGCTTGAAGACTTTGCCTATTAATAGCCGTTGCACCAAACGGTCTACACACTCATTCAAGCTACCCTCATATGAGAATCATAATCCTCTTTACTCCTAAAACCAACATAATTCCCTTGTCTCACAACAGAACTGAACCAAAACTCTTCCCAAACACAACACATACTTTTTCTTTTCTCACTTTTCCTTTCTTTTCACCTCAATTCCAATGGCCTCTTCAAGTTCAAAAAGGAGGCCGGGAAAGGAACCTATGATAGCCGAACCTCCATCATTTGATGCAACCAAATTTAGATCCCAATTCCATGAAGGGAGATATCATAGGTTCATGAAGACAAAGAATGTCATCTATGAGAACGGTCTTGAATTGAAGGAAGGAGAATATCCCATCATGAGGCAAATCACTAAAGAAAGAAGGTGGAAACTCTTATGTGCTCCTCTTGTTGACATCAGTGCAGTCATGATCAGGGAGTTCTATGCAAATGCTGTAAAAGAAAACAAAGATAGTACCCCTTACACAAGTTATGTCAGAGGAGTTGAAGTGAGCTTCAGTCCGGCGGCCATCACTAGGGCTCTAAAGTTGAGAACCATAACTTATGCAGAGCCCAATTATGAAACCAGATTGCAGATGGAAAACAATCCTGATGAGATCTTGCAAGGGTTATGTGT
>NC_029777.3:61350944-61357740 GCF_000817695.3 Arachis duranensis
AGGACAAAAAGAGCAATACAAAGAATTCAAAGAATCATATAATAAGCTGTATTTTAGTCAAGCTAAAGTAGGGGAAATATAGTCACAACCTGTATCAATGGGAGAATGTTCATCATACCATGGGAGAAGTTAGATACGTACAAAGAATGGAGAATGATGAAACCATGCAAGCAAGGTTGGAGTACTTAACCCACAATTTGCCAACACTCAATCCTGAGATCAAGCCATTTGAGCAATGCCCTGAATTTTTAGCCAAGCAACAGGCAAGATCTCATCAATATACTGAGGCAACCTTTAAAAGATTGGAAGATGTTGGGCTCTCAGGACTCTTAGATTCTGTTTGGGGTAGAAGATGTCCTGGTGAAGAGATCCGAGATTATTCCAAGACAGGGAAGAGAAAGAAGAAGAAGGGAGAATCAAGCAGCAGCCATGACCATTAGAAGGTGGCAAAGTTCTTTCATATTTCCTCTTTCATGTCTTTAATAAGGAGATGCATGTCTGAAACATGATATGCCTCCATCAATTATTTTACTTCATGCAATTTTTTTGTTCTTTGTTTTTCATTTTAGTTAGTTAATAAATAGCTAGAAAAATGCTAAATCTGCATAATGCTTGTTATCCATCACTTAGATTTAAATTCTGTTTTGTTGCCCACATGCTTAAATAAAAGAGATTTGTTTGAATTGAAAAGTGAAATATCCAATGTTGCATAAGTAAGAATGGAAGTTAGTGGTGGTATATGTGTTTGATTAAATGCATAACTCATGAAATAATTGTTGCATAATATCATTCTCATTCAAATGTGAGTTAGCTTGCTGTTGTAAAGACTCTTATGAATAATGAAAAAGCCCTTGGTAACAAAAACAGAAAGAAAAGGGAAAGAAAAAGCCAAAATGGCAAGAAAAACAAAGAATAAAGGTTGGACACCAATAGCTTGGACCCTAGGACATATGCCTGTGGTGTTCTTGTACTAAGATATGCTTGGATGAGTAAATTCTAAGGGGTATTTTAAAACCCAGTCACTTAGATCAACTGATTTGGGATGGCAATTGAAAGTCCACAATAAAGAGCAACTTAGATACAGAACATTTAGTAATCCAAAGAGATGCTGGGCATCAATGATCCTAGGAAGAATTAGTGAGCCATGTGTCTGTGGTGGAAAGATGTTGAGTAAAAGAAAAAAAGAAAATAAAGCCAAAGGCCAATACTGCAACATTTGACACCAAACCTCCAAAGGAATAATAAGCTTGTAAGCATTATAAGCCAAGAAAAGTTAGCAAGGGAGTAATTAAAAAGTGAGTCTTCTAACAGCATGTTTAGCAAGCCTTTGAGGAAAGATGTACATTATGTAACAACAACAAGAATTGAGTTATCATTGTCTGCATAAAGACTCCATAAATCAAGTTCTGCTATATGACTAATAAGGATATGTGTTCTTTTCTTGTTCATTTCATTTTCTCTTAGTTTTGATGCTTGCTTGGGGACAAGCAAGATTTAAGTTTGGTGTTGTGATGACAAGTCATCATATACCCATTTTTCAAGCTAATTTCACTTGTTTTGTTAGTCTTTATGCACTTTCTTGCTTCCTAAGTAAGTGATTTGGAGTGAAAATGCATAACTTCTTTAAATCAAGCAACCACCATGAAATTTATGTTAACTCATGAGGTTTAAGCTAATTTTAATTGAATTTTAATTGATTTATAAGCCTTATGAATTTAGTGATACCTGGAGTGGTTGTTTTGGTTTATTTTAGGTGAAGAAAATAATAAAAGAGAAAAGCGTGGCCTAAGAAAGCGTGACCCAAGGAGAAGGAAGCGTGGTCAAAAGAAGGAAAAGTGTGCCGCATACAATGGGGGAGGCAAGCATTGCCCTCCACAAGGGCACACTGCCCTCTAGGAGGGCAATATAAGGGAACAAGGCAAAGAAGGCAACTCTGCCCTGCCCACTACAAGGGCAGAGCACAAATTTGTGCCTTGGAATCAAGAAGAAGAAAATGTTGCCCTGCCCTCCACAAGGGCAGTATCGGGCTCACCAAGGAAGAAAATCAAAGGAAAAATGCCTATGATGCTTGCCACAAGAGTTGAACACGGGACCATGAGGAAGCAAGGAACTAAGGTCCATTACCGTGCCAAGAAACCAAGGAAAATGAATGAGCGTGTGTTTCTGCCCGGATTCGAATGTGGGACTTCATTTTGGAAACACTGCCCTGCCCTCTGCGAGGGCAGGGCAGCATTTTGTTGGTGCATGAATCTGGCGCACCAAGGACATTTCTGGTGCACCAAATCACTATCCTAGCAGCACCAGCGCGCACCACATCATGATCCTGGCAGCACCATATTTTTCTTCCCTGCCCTCCGCGAGGGCAGGGCAGCATCCTGTGCACCAAGGCACCATTCTGGCGCACCATGGCATGATTCTGGCAGCATCAGCACGCACCGTGGCTCATTTCTGGCGCACCAATTTTTCCTGCCCTGCCCTCCGCGAGGGCAGGGCAGCGTTCTGCGCACCAAGACCGCACCAAGCCGCACCAACACGCACCAAGCATCAAATCCTGCCCTGCCCTCCGCAAGGGCAGGGCAGCCTCCTGGGAACTATTATTTTTGGGCCGAAAAATTGAATTAAAAATCCAATTTAATTTATTTCTTCACCAAATCAAAAGCCCATCCAAATCCCAAAATCCAAGAATAGAAAGTGTATAAATAGGAGCTAGTTTGATGTAATTAGAACCTTTTGCTTTTGCTTTTGAATTTTGCACTTTCTTTGAGCTTTGAATTTTATTTTTGCACTTTGGAACTTCTCTTGGTGTCTTCACTGAGATTTCAGAGAATTGGGGAGGAGAATTGATCTCTCTTCTTCCTCATTCTTGCTTAGGCTTTCTTAATTTCCTTGTTTTGAGTTTTGGGTGTGACGAATTGAGGAAATTCTGTCTCAATCTCCATTCAAAATCTCTTTAATTTCTCTTCTGCATAATTGAATTCAATTTCGTTTCCTTTACTGCTTCTCCTTCAATTTCTTGTCAATTGCTTTGAGAACTTGGATCTAGGAAGGTAATTGAGATCTAGGCTCTGCTACCTAGTCTCTTGAACCCTGAGATCCCAATTTATTTTCGGTTCTTCTGTGAACCTTGCTGCACTTTAATTTCAATTTCTATTTGAATCCTCATTGCTTTCAATTCAATTTCTGCTCTATTAATTGTGGCAATTAAATTTCTCTTTGTTTAGATTCTGCAATCCCAGTCCTCAAACCCCTTTTATATTCAAGCAATTTACATTTCTTGCACTTTAAGTTTCTGCAATTTACATTTCTTGCACTTTAAGTTTCAGTCATTTACTTTCTTGTTCTTTAAGATTTAGCAAGTTTACTTTCCTGTTCTTTAATTTATTGCAATTTCCCCTTCTCCCTTTACATTCCAAGCAATTTAGCTTCTGTTAAATACAACCCATTCAACCAAAACTTGATTCGCTTGACTAAATCAACCACTAAACTAAAATTGCTCAATCCTTCAATCCCTGTGGGATCGACCTCACTCATGTGAGTTAATATTACTTGATGCGACCCGGTACACTTGCCGGTGAGTTTTGTGTTGGATCACTTTCCACACATCAGTGACTAACAAGCTAACCAACAATGAACCAATTACAATTGAACTCTTGAGTATTCCAACTCAAGGTTCTCCTCTTAATCAACTCCCAATCAAGTTGGGGAACTACTCCATCATCATAAATGTTGACTTCCCAAAATTAATGGGGAAAATAAAAAGAGACATAATAAATAATAATCAAAGAGATTAATTAAAAGTAAAAATAGTCTTGTATTAATGAACTCTAAAAATAATCCAATATCAACTCTGGACAAATTAAGAATAAGGAAGAGTAAATGAAAAGTAAATAACAAACTATAATGACCAGTTCTGGAGGTAGACTCCTCTCAAAAGCCAAAGCCAAAAATCTTCAAATACTAAATTATGAACGTCAAAAAGAAGAAACCTAGGGGAGGAGTAAAATCAGATCTAAAAAACTAGAAAATTATCCGGAATGAAAATTGTTCTCTTTGTCTCTGGATGTTTCCTGGCTCTAATCTGTGTTTCTGGGCTGAAAACTGGGTTGAAACGTGGCCCAGAATCTATGCAAGCGACTTCTGTAATTCTGCAGATCGCGCACGTCACGCGACCGCGTCGTCTACGCGTTCGCGTCACTCAGCGTTTCCCGTGCCACGCATGTGCGTCGTCCACGCATTTGCGTCACTTGTGCAGCTTCCAATCCACGCAGTCGCGTCAGGCTTGCGAGCGCGTCACTGTGATTTCCTCCATTTCGCGTGGCCGCGTGAGCCATGCGCCCGCGTCACTTCTCGCTGGTCATCTCCTCAATTCCTTGTGTTCCTTCCATTTTTGCAAGCTTCTTCTCCATTCCTTACGCCATTCCTGCCCTATGCAGCGTGAAACACTTAACACACAGATCACAGCATCGAATGGTACGAAGGAGAGAATAAAAAATATACAATTAAAAGATCTTCAGGAAGCAAGTTTCAATCATGGAACATTTTTAGGAAGGAATTGTAAATACATGCAAATTATATGAATAAGTGGGTGAAGACTTGATAAAATCACTCAATTAAACACAATATAATTCATAAAATAATGGTTTATCAATACACTTCTAGTGAGGGTTCGATGCTCGATTCATTGTTCCCGGCTTTCATGAGCTACTTTCTTCTGCAAGTTTACTTGTACTTTATTTTGTGATTTGAATTAGTGAAATCCAGTTCATATTTGTTCTTGAAAGATTTATTTACTTTTCACCAAGTAGGTATAATCATTTTTGCATGTAGTTGCATTCATATAGATATGTTATATTTCATACATTCTACCATTCTCCTTCACTCTTTTAGTTCTCTTGAGCTTAGCATGAGGACATGCTAATGTTTAAGTGTGAGGAGGTTGATAACCCACTATTTTATGATTTATCTTATGCTCAATTGAGTGATTTTATCAATTCTTCACCCACATATTCATATGAATTGCATGGTTTTACAATTCCTTCCTTATTTCATGATATATGTGAAAATACGTTTCCTATGTCTTAAAAATGTTAAATTTAATTATCCTTTATTACCATTCGATGCCGTGATCTGTGTGTTGAGTATTTTTCAGGCTTTATAGGGTAGGAATGGCTTAGAGAACAGAAAGGAAACACGCAAAAATGGAAGGAACGCACAAAATGGAGTTTTTAAAGAATCAGCAGCGACGTGAACGTGTGAACAACGCGGACGCATGAATAGCGCGAAACACAACTGACGCAGACACGTGACTGACGCAGACGCGTGGAAGAGAAAAACTTGAGATGACGCGGACGCGTGACCCACGCGAACGCGTGACGGACCCCACGTGCAAAAAATTACAGAAGTCGCCCCCAGCGATTTCTAGACCCTCTTTTAGTCCAAATTCAAGCCCATAAAACACAGATTAGAGGCTATAAAGTAGGGGAATGCATCCATTCATTCAACAATTCACACAACATTCATAATTCATAATTTTAGGTTTAGATGTAGTTTTTAGAGAGAGAGGCTCTCTCCTCTCTCTTAGGATTTAGGATTAGGATTAGGATTTAGGATTTCTATTATGATTAGGCTACTTCTCTTCATTCCATGTTCAATGTTCCTTTAATTTATGTTTATCTTCTACTTTTATTTATTCTAATGCTTTTACTTGTATTTGACTTATGTTGCCAAATTGGCTTATGAACTCTTCATGTTAGATTTGAATATTCTATTTTATGCAATTTGAGGTATTTTAGATATATGATTTTTATTTAGCTTTCTATATTCTTGGCTTTGGTTGAGTAATTAGAGACTCTTGAGTTATCAAACTCTTTTGTTGATTGATAATTGAAAGTTACTAATTGACTTGAATTCCACTAACTCTAGTATTTCTTTGGGAATTGACTAGGACTTGAGGATTCATATTGATTTATCCACTTGACTTACCTTCATAGTTAGAGGTTGACTAAGTGGGAGCAACGAGCAATTCTTATCACAATTGATAAGGATAACTAAGATAGGACTTCTAATTTTCATACCTTGCCAAGAGTTTTCTTAGCTATTGATTTATTAATTTATGCAATTTATTTCTCTTGTTCAACCTTTCAAAAACCCAAAAATACTGTTTTCCAAAACCAATAAGAAAACACACCTCCCTGTAATTCCTTGAGAAGAAAACCCGAGGTTTGAATACTTCGGTTTATAAATTTTACTGGGTTTGTTACTTGTGACAACCAAAACTTTTGCACGAAAGGATTCTCCGTTGGTTTAGAAACAATACTTACAACGCGATTTCTTTTATGAAATTTTTTACCGGCGAAAATCCTCTCGTCACTCAGCGGCGGAAAATACGGGACTGCAGCGACTGGTGGTGACAAATGGCAAATCTGACGGGGAAGATAAGGAAGCGCGAGCTCCCTCTCTTTCTCTCTTTGCCAGTCTATCTCTTGGCGGCAGCTCAATGGCGGATCGGTTGCTCTGTGGCCACGGTGTGGCAGGATGTGACTGTGGCTGAGCGCGGTGGTGACTCCATACGCGACTGTGACAGTGATGACTGCATCTTTTCTGCATGCTTGCTCTCTTCTCTGTCGGTGGCTATGGTTCACGCTCCTTTCTCCCTAACGGCAGCACGACGGCAAGGCGCGGGCTCCATGGACGGGACGACAATGGCGGCGACGGCACGTCTTTTCACGTGCAGCAGCTTGGCGGTTGGGCAGCGGCATGACGTGAACAACAACCTCAGTCGGCGACCAGGGATGCG
>NC_029777.3:61357755-61371169 GCF_000817695.3 Arachis duranensis
ACTACGCGTCTCCTTCCTTCTCTTCTCACAGATCTCTCTCTCTCTATCTCTCTCTCTCTCTCTCTCTCTCTCTCTCGATGATGATGATGATGATGTATGTACACTCAGTGAAGTGGGGGAAAGGGAAGCTGCTGATGAAAACATAGGAGTGTAGGGGTTTATGAAATTAGGGTTAGTGTGGGTTGATTTGGATATTTAAGGCTAGGGTAATTTTGTATTACTTTTTTTAAATAAAACTAAGGATAATATAATAATTGAAAACCAATTTAATCAAACAATAATTATATATAAAAATACTGTTTATTCATCAAATTGCTAATTATTTTTAAATAAGTATCCTAATTTAAAATACAAGATAATATACTTAATTTTCTTTATTCATAGAAAATGAAAGTATTAAACTCCAAATCTTTATTATTTAAATCAGATCATGTAAAATTCTTATTATTTAACAATTACCAAACTTTATAATTTAAATATGAAAATTATCCAATAATTGTAAAATTAGATAAAAATCTAATTTAATTATCAAAACCTACTTTAATTATTTTCAATGAAATAATATATGAAAATAAAATCTCTAATAAATAAATAAAATTTGAAATCAGCTCAAAATAAGATTTTTCAAAAGTTCTAGGTCTTACATTCTACCCCACTTATAAAAATTTTTGTCCTCGAAAATTAAAGTAAGGCATAACATAATACATAGTCTTAGTACTTTACTTTTAAATACTTTTTAGAAAAGTAAGAAATCATGACACACACACACACACACACACACACACACACACACACACACACACACACACACACACACACATATATATAAATGTTCAAATACCGGATAACCATAGGATTTAAATATAAGGGTAAAGTATGGTGTAAGGCAGAAGACATGAGATAGGCCCGATGTAAAAAAGGTTTCAAGACTTCACAAAAACTTGAAGGAACAAAATAGGGTGCAAGTCAGGATAGCCGTTTATAAAGCAACGTGGTAGTTAATGTGGCAAAAGGCTATAGAACAGGCTGGTATTAAGGCAACAGATATAACATTCGCTCACAGATATCGTACCCACTTCAGAATTTCAACTTCTCAACTCCATCAATCACTTTACAACTCCATAATCGGTCACAAGCCTAACACCCGCAAACACTCTTGCAAGGAACAAAACCCACCACAACTCCTCATAATGTTGCACACTTACCGCTATACCTTTTCACGTTCACAAACTGCATTCTAAAGAAATTAACGCTTCGCTTGGTACGCCTAAAGGTCATATGTGACTCTAAAGCAATCCTTGAGTTTATTCAGAAGGATACAAGACCTTGGAAAAAGACAAGCGACAAGGACAAAATTTGCAAGAGCTTGAAAGGATTGTTGAGATCACAAGTAATCAGGGATGCACAAGGAATGAAGAGTGCCAGAAAGAAAATTAGTTTGGCAACCTAAAAAATGACTCCCGAATCAACGAAATCCGATAAGAATAATAAAAAAAGAAGTGTAGTAGTTTGAAACAAAATCAAGTCGAGTCAAGGAACATGAGGTTTAAAAATACTTTTGAAAGCATTGCTCATGAAGAATGAAAAACTTTTGATGTTGCATGCAGTAAAACTCGGAAGAGAATCAAGTTGCATTACTTTAAAACAATTTTCCAAATTATAGATAGAATATGTGAGGTTTAAAAATGAAATTCAATAGGGTTAAAGGCCAAAGGTAATTTCTCAAAATTTTTGAAAGTTAATTTGGTTCTCATTTAAGCAAAACGGGTATAAGAGTTACAACAAGGATAGAAGAAAATTCAAACTCTATTTAGAAAGGAAAAATTTGAGGTACAATTTTTGTTTTTGGTAAACTCATTTTCAGCAAAAACAGGGTTCCGCATAGGTGAGTGTTCAAAAGTGCACCTTCGCGTATACACGCCACTGCCGCATACGCATATATTAGGTTTTCAAAGTTTCATATAAAGGAGTTAATACTAACTTCAAAACAACTTTGACAAATTTAAAGAATGGCTATGGATGCAATTAAGTGAGAAAAATTTATTTAAAATCTCTTAAAAAAGGTGTCAAAATCTTGTTTTAAAAATTCACCTCAAAACTCCGAAAATATACTTGAAATCACCTTCTCAAAAGAACATTCAAGAATGTTAAGATGCACTTAAAAGGAAATCAACCCATACAGGAAAGGATCTTTAGATCAAGGGAATTCCTAACAAAATACACTAGGCATGGAATGTCGAATAAGTTTTTAATTGATCCAAAAGAATACAAAACGCGCAAGGAAAGACAACTCAATTCATAGTAAATTTTCAAGAAAGAATCATTGACTAAAGAACTTTGGTAAAAACAATAAGAGGACAAATGGTGCACTAGGTTGAGACAAAATCAAGCTAACTCAGATGAATATGAGATCCACAAGAGAAGGAAAACTAAGGTTAATGGTGACGTTCACAAAAGTAAGGGTGTAATTAAAAAATAGAATCAAATATGACATCTATAGAAATGAAAAGCTTAAGAAGAGAATTGGTTCGTTCATAAGAAGAAAGATTTGAGTCTAACATTTTCAAAATAACAATTGCATAAACAATGTAGTATGCTAAACCAAACTCAAATAAAAAATAAATTAGGTGAAGTTTATCAAACAAAAATCAGCTGGAAAGAGACAAAAATCTTTCTTTAAAGAATATCTAAATACATAATCAAATAAAGATATTCATAAAAAATGTAATATAGTTGTTAGAAACTCAAGTTATATTTTAAAATAAGTATATTTTCATAAACCAGTAAAAGAACTGGCGAGGTATTGGGAGTAAATAGTTTTTAAATTGCATAAAGAATTTTCAAAGTTTTAGATAGAAAAGGTTATATCGAATCAAAATGATTTTATAAAGGCTTTAAGAATAATGGTTGTAAATATAGTCAAGAGAAAAATTAAATCACAACTTCTTAAAAAAGAACTTAGAATAGGAGCTTAAAGGAATACACTGCATCGAAACAAGTTCAAAGTTGTTCCAAAGAATACATGGATAAAGAAAAGAGTTTAAACAAAGAAAGGCAAACACACCAAGGACGTTAAGTAAACAAATGCGGTTAGAATCAAACGAGAAAGCATACAAATAGAAAAATAGGGTTGGGGAATAATCAGTTAACTTTCCAAGAAAGAGATCTCAAATAGGAATTTCAAAGAAACCATGAAAGAACAAGATAAGTAACTGAGTAACCTCGAGAAATAGTTTCTAACGTGTTTTATCCCTAAATTGAACCTAAATGTGAAAACATGCATTTTTATGCTTAAATTGAGCAATTTAATCCCACTTTTATTCCATTCGATGCCGTGATATATTTTGTGAGTAATTTCATGTCCAATGGGCAAGAACAGATAGGTAAAAGTGGAAGGAAGCATGCAAGAAGGTAGAACACATGAAGAAAACAAAGGAGAAGCACTCAGTCAAGTGTGCGTACGCACAAATGGCGAAATCAACAAGTGTGTGTACGCACACAACTGTGCGTACGCACAAGTCCCTGCACGTGATCTCATTAAAATGTCATGTGGCTCGCGAATTGGGGCTTTCTTGGCCAAATTTTTGGAGTGATGAAGCCATTTTTTGGATGCTATATAAAGGGGACATCATTCCATATAAAAGCATTAGCTTAGGATTAGTTTTAGGAAGCTCTCTTTTAGGGTAGTGAAAGAAACGTTTTCGTCGGTTAGGAATTTTCACACAATTAATTCTGTTGAAGTATAGATCCAACTAACAAATAGCCTTCAATCAAAGTTTTAATTACTTTGTCACAAGTACAAACCTCAATTAAAAAAAACTCGAAGTATTTAAACCTCGGGTCGTCCCTCAAGGAATTGCAATGAAGTGCTCAATTATTGTCTATGAAGGAACACGGGGGTTTGATTTGGTGATTGACAAGAAAAGTAAATAACAAGAAAGTAAATGACAATTAACTAATAAAGGAAAGGAAAAGAACTCTTGGTTAAGGCATAGAAACTGAGATCACCATCCTTGCCTACAAACAATATATTGACAATTATAAGGGACCAAACCCATCAAGTCTACTTCTATACTTGAAGTATGTCAAATAGCCTTGATCAACATCAACCCATAAGTCCCAACCTAGCCACTAATTGACTTAATAGTAGGCTAGTGTTAATGGGTATCAAATTAAACAACAAGGGACCCAAAATCATCAATCCAATTAGACCCAATGACTCAAGGACACTCAATTCCCTTATCCTAGGCCAAGAGTGTCAAAAACTACTCTATAACTAGTGAAAACATTTTATTAAACACCTAGAATGCAATAAAACTGAGTATCATAAATTGCAAGAATTAATGAAAATCATAACTAACACAAACAAGAAATCAACAATAGCAACTAAGATAAATATAAAAAGACATGGAAACATAAAATTGCATTAAAGAAAATAAAAATCTAACAAGGGTTCATGAAAGTAAAAATGGCAACATGAAGAAACCAATAAGAAAAACTAAGAATATTAAGATAATAGATCATTAAAATATAAAGAGAGTTTATCTAAAAACAAGAATTAAAACTTGGATCTAAGAAAATTTGACCTAAACTACCCTAAAATCTAGAGAAAAGACAGAGCTTCTCTCTCTAGAACTCTAACCTAAAACATGGCTAAAAACTAAACTATGACTACTTCCTCCTCCCCCTCATTCTCTTCCAATTCCTGGGTTCAAAAGCGTCAGAAATGAGTTGGATTTGGGCCTCCTTCAGCTCAGAAATCGCCCCCAGCGTGTTGCCTTTAATGAGGTCACATGTCGCTTGTCACGCGTACGCATGGGTCACGCGTATGCGTCACTGGCAACTTTGCTTATCACGCTTACGCGTAAGCATCGCCTTGACGATTTCCTTCTTCACACGTACGCGTCGCCTTGACGATTTCCTTTTTGACACGTATGCGTCGCCTTGAATCCTCCAAATCCTTATTTTCCATGAATTCTCCATCTTGCATGCTTTTCTCTTCACTCCTTTGATCCATTCCTTGCCTTTTAATCCTGAAATCACTAACAAACATATCAAGGCATCAAGTGGAATCAAAAGTGAATTAAAATTGACTAATTAAAGGCCTAAAAAGCATGTTTTTAACCATTAAGCACAATTAGGAGAAATTCATGAAACCATGCTATTTCATTGAATAAATGTGAGATAAGTTGATAAAATCCCTTAAATTCAACACAAGATAAACCACAAAATTGGGGTTTATCAAATAGAAAACACATTAGAAGTAGGAGTAGTGTAGTATAGAAAATTCTCTCTTAGGGTTTACTTAATTTCCATTGTAGCATTTTATAGTTAAGTTTTGATCTTGGATTTTGCTTATCTCATTTTAAGTACTCTTTAATTTCCTCATTAATGTCACTACTCTTGCTACTTTGTCTTATGGTTCAAGCAGTTTGTTAATATATGTAATTTTGATTTCTTGATTGAGTTTCTATTGTGGATATTGTTAATAGTTTGGTTTTAGTTTTCATTTTCCTTTACAATTTTACATGATTTACTTTTATGCCCACCAAGTGTTTGTGAAAATGGCACTTGGTAATTTTGAATAGATTTTCATACCTTTGCTTGGGAAATGAGTTCTTAGGATACTAGAGTCATAATGTCCGACATTTAGTGGTAATTCTTGGGTAGTTAGTTGGCTCTTGTTTCCATTGACGCTAGCTTTTTACAAGTAATTAGTAAGTTAGCTAGGACTTATAGATTAAGGTCAATTATACTTTCTTGACTTACTCCTCGATATTAGGGGTTGACAAAGCGAGACTGACTCATCATAGTTTCCATAGTTATGGTTATGATGATAATAAGATTCCTTAATTCTCATTCCCAAGTCAAGGCTCTCTTATACATCTATAGCATTATCACTAGTTTTGACCTTATGCCCTTTTTTACTTGCATTAAATTTCCTTTTTGATCATTTATTAGTTCTTTTATTTCTTGGTTCTTTTAATTTTTTGTTCCTTGATTCAAAACCCCTCTTTTCTTCACAACCAAGAGTGTGACATCTTAGTTGCATTTTCCGAGGGAGACGACCCGAGGTTTAATTACTCTCCGTTATTTTTATTTGAAATTAAACTTTAATGTTGGCCGATTGTTGGGTTGGGACTATACTTGCAACGCGAATTCTATTTTAAGAAAAATTCCTAACCCGCTTTAGGCCATGCACCAAGTTTTAGGTGCCATTACTGGGGACAATACAAATGGTGTTATATTTTAGGTTGTTGTGAATATGTTAATAGTGTAAATAGCTTACTTTTTTGGTTATTTGGTTATTTTTTTTTCTTGTTTATTGATGTTTTCCTTTTATTTTCTACTTTCTCTATGAGATATCTCCCTTGTTGCTTGGAGTTTGGTTGTGATCATATTGTACGGTATCATGAATTCAAATTGGGATTGCATCATGGAGTTGGAGAATCAATTGAGGGAGGAACCGTATGCGTTTGAGTAACACTCATGGCAACCACCACCCCTGATGAGCGGATATTTTATACGCTTTTTGACATCACTTTCATATAGTTTTTAGTAGTTTTTATTTAGTTTTTATTGAGTTTTCATAGTTTTTAGTGTTAAAATCACATTTTTGGATTCAACTATAGTTTTTATGTTTTTGGGTAATTTCAGGTATTTTAGAAGAGCTTTTCTGGAGCTACAGAAGTCCAAATGGAACACTCTCAATGGCTATGAAAATATGACTTTTAGATCTTTCCAGAAATATAAAATAGTTCATACTTTGCTTTGGATTAGAAGGCCAAAAACTGGCATCCAACGCCAGCTTCCTGCCCCCTTCCAGGTCTCCAGCACCCAAAGAGCAGAGCCTAGTGTCCAAATGCCTAGAGAAGACTCCCTAGCTGGCATTCCACGTACAAGGAGCCTCATAGCATGTGGATCATATCAAAGCTCAGCCAAGCACTCACCAAGTGGGCCTAGAAAGTGGATTTTAGCACTAAATAGACTGTTTCACCCTTATTAGTCATCTGTTTTAGTATTTAAAGGATTAAATCTATGTAATTCATACCACATTTTGCTATTTTCCTTTTTCACTATTATGGTTTACCTCGGTATGAGTTTCTAAACCTCGTAGGTTGAGGGGAGGAGTCCTACTGACTCCTATGAATTAATAAAAGTACTATTTCTTCTTCTTCGATCCGTGTTTGATCTATCTCTAATATGTATATCCTGATCTTCATCATGATGAACAGGACGATCTAACAAATTGTCTCTGTTCATCACATTAAGTTGAACGTGCCTATCAAACACCCGCGTCTACTTGGGTTCGTGTGAGTACCTGGAAGAGAAGCACGAGCCAACAGTTATGGATTTAAATCTCTTAGACGGTTAATCCACGATTTCATTGGGGACTTCTCGAGCCACCAGTTCAGCCGATCTCCGGGGAGATTAAGGTCTCTGTGGTATAGGCTAGAATCCAAAGAAGCAGCGTTCTCTGATCCGGAAGATTCGACCTTGTTTGTGGCATTTTAAGTAGTATCGCCAAGAGAATGGATTGCTATGCGCTTCACCCTTCGTCAGATTGAATATCATGACCACTAGCCATGCCCGTGTTCAATCTGTAGCAGAGGAGATCAAGGACCCTTGGCGTGTCTTTGATCACTTACAGCCTACCATAGAAGAAGATCATTCACAAGCAAAGAAGACAATAGTACCAGAGTTACTTCAGAAAGACAAAGCAACTACAACTCTCAACTCTATTACCATTCCTAGCATATAATTCTTAATAGGTAACTTCTTAATAGCTAATTTACACCTCCTTCTGATTTTGCCTGACTAAGACTTGCAAGACAACCATAGTGCACTTGCTGGTACTGCTGCTGCTGTACAAAATATGTGGGTTTTGCGTACATGCGCACCATGTTTCTGGCAGGGTTGCTAGGGATTGTTGAGTTTGGACAAACTGTTGGATTGTCTTACTCCTTAGATCACGTAATTTATTTTATTTTATTTTGTTTGAATCATTAATTTTTATTTTCAAATTTTCGAAAATTCTAAAGTTTTACAAAAATAATTTTCTTTTCTTTGTTTAATCCTTGCATTTTTTGAATGTTTCTATGATCTTAGTTTGAGTATTTGAGTCACAATGTTAATGTTCTTGCTTGAGTCTTGTGTTCGTGTTGAGTCTTTCATTTTATTTTTCCTTTCAATTTTTTGAAAACTTTTAAAAGGTTTTTCAAAAATATTTTTTATTTGTTGTGTTCAATTGGTTAGAGCGTTGGCTTATGAATTAAGGTAACAGTGACCCTTTGAGTCCTTCTTTCAAAAACTTTTCATAAATAATCTTTATTTGTTTAATTCTTGTTTCAATTTTTTTAGTTTGGTGTTTTCTTGTTAATTTTCTTGGCTTTTTTCGAAAATAGTGTCTTAATTTTCTAAAAATTTGAAGTTTGGTATTCTTTTTTTATGTTCTTGAGTTCTTTGAGTCTTTAAATTTTGTTCTTTGTGTTCTTGTGAGTCTTCAAAGTGTTCTTGAGTCTTGCATGTGTTTTTATCTTAAAATTTTTAAGTTTGGTGTCCCTTGGTGTTTCTCTCCAAAAATTTTCGAAAAAAGAGGGTGCTAGATCTAAAAATTTGAAGTCTTGTGTCTTTTTTTTGTTTTTCTCTTTCATCATAAAATTCAAAAATAAAAAAATATCTTTTCTAACTAATTTTTAACTATATTTTTGAAACTTACATTTAAAAATTCAGATTTCAATTTTAAATTTTATCTTATCTTATCTTAGTTGTCAAGTTTTCAAAAATCTTATCTTTTTTTTTTCAAAATCAATTCATATCTTTTTCAAATTTCAAATTTTTAAACTCATATCTTTTTTTTTAAATCAAATTTCAAAATCTTATCTTTTTAAAAATATTTTTCAAAATCTCATCTTTTTAAGTTTCTTATCTTATTTTTTCTAACTTCCATTCTTAAAATTCAATCTTTTTCAAAAAGAAATTATTTCTTATCTTATCTTTTTCTAATTTCAAAATCTTTTCTTATCTGATCTTTTATTTTATTTTTAAATTAAAAATCTTTTATTAATTAATATCTTATCTTCTCTCTCATCTTTTTCAAAATCAGCTAACTAACTCTTCCCTCCTTAATTTTTGAAAATATCTCCCATTCTCTCTCTTCTTTTTCAAGACTTCCTAACTAACTCTCATCTCTCCTAATTTTCAAAAATTTCTTCTTCTCTTCCCTCCTCTATTTTTGAAAATTTAACAATTAAAATTCAAATCTTTTTAAATTAATTTAATTTTAATTTTTGAAAATTAATAAATTAATAAATAAAATAAAAACAAAAATATTTTAATTCTTATTTCACCTCTTTTACTTCTATCTCTTCTTCTACCCTTTCTATCTTCTTCCTTCCTCATTTTCTACCTTTCTTAATCATGAATCCAAGTGGGAATGAAGAGTTCAAGAGAACTCTGGGATCTTATACAACTCCCACTGCTGACTTCTATGGAAGAAGTATCAGCATACCTCAAATCAGAGCTAGTATCTTTGAATTAAACCCTCAACTTATTACTCTCCTGCAGTAGAACTGCCAGTATTCTGGGCTTCTTCAGGAAGAACCTACAGACTTCCTGACAGATTTCTTAAGGATTGCTGACACATTACATAATGAGGGAGAAGACCAAGAGGTCTACAGGTTATTGCTCTTCCCTTTTGCTTTAAAGGATCAAGAAAAAAGGTGGTTGGATAACCAGCCTAAAGATAGTTTAAAAACTTGGAAACAGTTAGTGGACAAGTTTTTAAACCATTACTTTCCCCCTAGAAAGAAGACACAGTTAAGACTAGACATCCAAGGATTCAAGCAAGGAGACAATGAATCTCTTTATGATGCCTGGGAAAGGTATAAGAGGATGTTAAGAAAATGTCCCACTGAAATGTTTTCAGAATGGGTACAGCTAGACATCTCCTACTATGGTCTTATAGGCATGGCTAGAATGGCCTTGGACCACTCTGCTGGTGGTTCCATACACATGAGAAAGACCATAGGAGAAGCTCAAGAGCTTATTGAGACAGTTGCCATTAATCAGCATCTGTACTCATCTCTTGAGACTTCTATAAAAGGAGAAGTTAAGGCAGTAGCTATTGAACCTAATCCTCCAGAGTAGGATGGCCCATTGACTCAACAACTGCATGCCCTTGCCCAACAAATGCTGGAACTGCAAGAGGCTCTAAGAGAAACTCAGGCTTCTAATAGAAATATAGAAGCCCAGTTGAGGCAAACCTGGCATCAATTATCTAAGCAGATAACAGACGAATGCTAGGCTATCCAACTGAAGAGTTGGAAAACTTTGAAAACCCAACCCCAGTATAATAAAAACAAAAAGCCAACAGAGGAGAATCAGGTCTCTGCACAAGATAACTCTTGGCATTTCAACGTAGAGAAAGGTATCCCTTCTGGCATTGAATGCCAGGAAAGGCAGAGGATGGGTGTTTAAACGCCCAGGAAGGTGACCTTATTGGCGTTGAACGCCAAGAAAGGGGAGAGATTGGGCGTCCAATCACCCAAAGGAACACTAGCATGGGCGTTGAACGTTGGTGCACAAAATTGTGATCATCAATGGCACCATCAACATGGTACGCTCAATTGCAATCTCAACTCTTTATCACAACTTCGCACAACTAACCAGCAAGTGCACTGGGTCGTCCAAGTAATAAACCTTACGCGAGTAAGGGTCGATCCCACGGAGATTGTTGGTATGAAGCAAGCTATGGTCATCTTGTAAATCTCAGTCAGGCGGATTCAAATGGTTATGGAGGATTGATAATTAAAAGATGAATAAAACATAAAATAAAGATAGAGATACTTATGTAATTCATTGGAGAGAATTTCAGATAAGCGTATGGAGATGCTTTGTCCCTTCTGTCTCTCTGCTTTCCTACTGTCTTCATCAAATCTTTCTTACTCCTTTCCATGGCAAGCTGTATGTTGGGCATCACCGTTGTCAATGGCTATAGTCCCGTCCTCTCAGTGAAAATGTTCAATGCGCTCTGTCACAGCACCGCTATTCATCTGTCGGTTCTTGATCATGTCGGAATAGAATCCAGTGATTCTTTTGCGTCTATCACTAACGCCCCACAATCGCGAGTTTGAAGCTCGTCACAGTCATTCAATCCTTGAATCCTACTCGGAATACCACAGACAAGGTTTAGACTTTCCGGATTCTCAAGAATGCTGCCATCAATTCTAGCTTATACCACGAAGATTCTGATTAAGGAATCCAAGAGATAAACATTCAAGCCTTATTTGCATGTAGAATGGAAGTGGTTGTCAGGCACGTGTTCATAAGTGAGAATGATGATGAGCGTCACATAATCATCATATTCATCATGTTCTTGGATGCAAATGAATATCTTAGAACAAGAATAAGCTGAATTGAATAGAAGAGCAATAGTAATTGCATTAATACTCGAGGTACAGCAGAGCTCCACACCTTAATCTATGGTGTGTAGAAACTCCACCGTTGAAAATACATAAGAACAAGGTTCAGGCATGGCCGTGAGGCCAGCCCCCATGATCTAAGAACTAGATGTCCAAAGATGATCAGAAGATCTAAAGTGATCCAAAGATGAAAATACAATAGCAAAAGGTCCTATTTATAGAGAACTAGTAGCTTAGGGTTTACAAAAATGAGTAAATGACGTAAAAATCCACTTCCAGGCCCACTTGGTGTGTGCTTGGGCTGAGCATTGAAGCTTACATGTGTAGAGACTTTTCTTAGAGTTAAACGCCAGCTTTTGTGCCAGTTTGGGCGTTTAACTCCCACTTTCGTGCCAGTTCCGGCGTTTAACGTCGGGCAGTCTTGAGCTGATTTAGAATGCCAGTTTGGGCCATCAAATCTCGCGCAAAGTATGGACTATTATATATTTCTGGAAAGCCCAAGATGTCTACTTTCCAATGCGATTGAGAGCGCGCCAATTGGACTTCTGTAGCTCCAGAAATCCACTTCGAGTGTAGGGAGGTCAGAATCCAACAGCATCTGCAGTCCTTTTCAGCCTCTGAATCAGATTTTTGCTCAGGTCCCTCAATTTCAGCCAGAAAATACCTGAAATCACAGAAAAACACACAAATTCATAGTAAAGTTCAGAAAAGTAAATTTTAAATAAAAACTAATAAAAATATAATAAAAACTAACTAAAATATACTAAAAACATACTAAAAATAATGCCAAAAAGCGTATAAATTATCCGCTCATCACAACACCAAACTTAAACTGTTGCTTGTCCCCAAGCAACTGAAAATCAAATAGGATAAAAAGAAGAGAATACACAATGAATTTCAAAAACATCTATGAAGATCAGTTTTAATTAGATGAGCGGGGCTTTTAGCTTTTTGCCTCTGATCAGTTTTGGCATCTCACTTTATCCTTTGAAATTCAGAATGATTGGCTTCTATAGGAACTCAGAATCCGAATAGTGTTATTGATTCTCTTAGTTAAGTATGATGATTCTTGAACACAGCTACTTTATGAGTCTTGGCCGTGGCCCAAAGCACTCTGTTTTCTAGTATTACTACCGGATACATCCATGCCACAGACACATAACTGGGTGAACCTTTTCAGATTGTGACTCAGCTTTGCTAGAGTCTCCAATTAGAGGTGTCCAGGGTTCTTAAGCACACTCTTTTTGCTTCGGATCACGACTTTAACCGCTCAGTCTCAAGTTTTTACTTGACATCTTCACGCCACAAGCACATGGTTAGGGACAGCTTGGTTTAGCCGGTTAGGCCAGGATATTATTCCTGTGGGCCCTCCTATCCACTGATGCTCAAAGTCTTGGATCCTTTTTATATTTACCATTGCCTTTTGGTTTAAAGGGCTATTGGCTTTTTCTGCTTGCTCTCTTATTTTATTTTTTGAATTCACTACTTTTTCTTGCTTCAAGAATCATTTTTATGATTTTTCAGATCCTCAGTAACATGTCTCCTTTTTCATCATTCTTTCAAGAGCCAACAATTTTAACATTCATGAACAACAAATTCAAAAGACATATGCACTGTTCAAGCATACATTTAGAAATCAAAAGTATTGCCACCACATCAAAATAATTAATCTGTTATAAAATTTGAAATTCATGCAATTCTTCTCTTTTTCAATTAAGAACATTTTTCATTTAAGAAAGGTGATGGATTCATAGGACATTCACAACTTTAAGGCATAGACACTAAGACACTAATGATCATAAGACACAAACATAAATAAAACATAAAGCATAATTTTCGAAAAACAGAAAAATAAAGAACAAGGAGATTAAAGAACGGGTCCACCTTAGTGATGGCGACTTGTTCTTCCTTTTGAAGATCTTATGGAGTGCTTGAGCTCCTTAATGTCTCTTCCTTGCCTTTGTTGCTCCTCTCTCATGATTCTTTGATCC
>NC_029777.3:61371381-61373162 GCF_000817695.3 Arachis duranensis
TCCTCTCTAATCATGATGCTATGAATCATGATAGCCCGGTCTATAGTAGCTTCGGACCGGTTGCTAGTGGGAATGATTGAGTGTTGGGTAGCCACGGGCTTGAGGTCGTGCCTTCTCAGTTGAACTGGCTTCCCTCTTGAATCTCTCTTCCATTGAGTGCCCTCTTCACAAATGTCTATGAGGACTTGGTCCAACCTTTGATCAAAGTTGACCCTTCTAGTGTAGGGGTGTTCATCTCCTTGCATCATGGGCAAGTTGAATGCCAACCTTACATTTTCTAGACTAAAATCTAAGCATTTCCCCCGAACCATTGTAAGCCAATTCTTTGGGTCCGGGTTTACACTTTGATCATGGTTCTTGGTGATCCATGCATTGGCGTAGAACTCTTGAACCATTAAGATTCTAACTTGTTGAATGGGGTTGGTAAGAACTTCCCAACCTCTTCTTCGGATCTCATGTTGGATCTCTAGATATTCACCCTTTTTGAGTGAAAAAGGGACCTCGGGGATCACCTTTTTCAAGGCCACAACTTCATAGAAGTGGTCTTGATGCACCCTTGAGATGAATCTCTCCATCTCCCATGACTCGGAGGTGGAAGCTTTTGCCTTCCCTTTTCTCTTTCTAGAGGTTTCTCCGGCCTTAGGTGCCATAAATGGTTATGGAAAAACAAAAAGCAACACTTTTACCACACCAAACTTAGAAGTTTTGCTCGTCCTTGAGCAAAAGAATAAAGAAAAGAGTAGAAGAAGAAGAAATAGAGGAGATGGAGGGGGGCTTTGTGTTTCGGCCAAAGGGGAGAAGTAGTGTTTAGGTTGTGTGAAAATGAAGGAGTGAAGAAGGGTTTATATAAGGGTGGAGAGAGGCGTAGGGTTCGGCCATTATGGGTGGGTTTGGGAGGGAAAGTGGTTTGAATTTGAATGGTGAGGTAGGTGGGGTTTTATGAAGGATGGATGTGAGTGGTGAAGAGAATGGTGGGATTTGATAGGTGAGGGGTTTTTGGGGAAGAGGAATTGAGGTGAATGGTGAATGGGTGAAGAAGAGAGAGAGTGGTGGGGTAGGTGGGGATCCTGTGGGGTCCACAGATCCTAAGGTATCAAGGATAGCTCATCCCTGCACCAAGTGGCGTGTAAAACGCTCTTTCTGCCAATCCTGGTGTTAAACGCCGGGCTGCTGCCCTTTTCTAGCGTTAAACGCCAGTCTAGTGCCCCTTTTTGGCGTTAAACGCTCAGAATGGTGCCAGACTGGGCGTTAAACGCCCATTTGCTGCACTTACTGGCGTTTAAACGCCAGTAAGCTTTTCCTCCAGGGTGTGCTATTTTTCTTTCTTTTTTTCATTATGTTTTTGCTTTTTCAATTATTTTTGTGACTTCACATGATCATCAACCTACAGAAAACATAAAATAACAAAGGAAAATAGATAAATATAACATTGGGTTGCCTCCCAACAAGCGCTTCTTTAATGTCAGTAGCTTGACAGTGGGCTCTCATGGAGCCTCACAGATGTTCAGAGCAATGTTGGAACCTCCCAACACCAAACTTAGAGTTTGAATGTGGGGGTTCAACACTAAACTTAAAATTTGGTTGTGGCCTCCCAACACCAAACTTAGAGTTTGACTGTGGGGGGCTCTGTTTGACTCTATTTTGAGAGAAGCTCTTCATGCTTCCTCTCCATGGTTACAGAGGGATACCCTTGAGCCTTAAACACAAGGGAGTCTTCATTCACTTGAATGATCAATTCTCCTCTGTCAACATCAATCACAGCCTTTGCTGTGGCTAGGAAT
>NC_029777.3:61373356-61401318 GCF_000817695.3 Arachis duranensis
GTACCTCAAAGATCCCTAGCTTCTCCATTACAGAGAGAGGCATGAGGTTTATGCTTGACCCTAGGTCACACAGAGCCCTCTCGAAGGTCATGGTGCCTAATGTACAAGGTATTGAGAACTTCCCAGGGTCCTGTCTCTTTCGAGGTAATCTCTGCCTAGTCAAGTCATCCAGTTCTTTGGTGAGCAAAGGGTGTTCATCCTCCCAAGTCTCATTACCAAATAACTTGTCATTTAGCTTCATGATTGCTACAAGGTACTTAGCAACTTGCTCTTCAGTGACATCTTCGTCCTCTTCAGAGGAAGAATACTCATCAGAGCTCATGAAAGGCAGAAGTAAATCCAATGGAATCTCTATGGTCTCAGTGTGAGCCTCAGATTCCCATGGTTCCTCATTAGGGAACTCATGGAGGCCAGTGGATGTCCGTTGAGGTCTTCCTCAGTGGCGATCACTGCCTCTTTCTCCTCTCCAAATTCGGCCATGTTTATGGCCTTACACTCTCCTTTTGGATTCTCTTCTGTATTGCTTAGAAGAGTACTAGGAGGGAGTTCAGTAACTTTCTTACTCAGCTAACCCACTTGTGCCTCCAAGTTTCTAATGGAGGAACTTTGAGTGGTTTTGATTAGATCAGAGACCATGGTTGCTAAGTCAGAGTGGCTCTGCTTAGAATTTTCTGTCTGTTGCTGAGAAGATGATGGAAAAGGCTTGCCGTTGCTAAACCTGTTTCTTCCACCATTATTGTTGTTGAAACCTTGTTGAGGTCTCTGTTGATCCTTCCATGAGAGATTTGGATGATTTCTCCATGAAGGATTATAGGTGTTTCCATAGGATTCTCCCATGTAATTCACCTCTTCCATTGATGGGTTCTCAGGATCATAAGCTTCTTCTTCAGATGAAGCGTCCTTAGTACTGCTTGGTGCAGCTTATATTCCAGACAGACTTTGAGAAATCATATTGACTTGCTGAGTCAATATTTTGTTCTGAGCCAATATGGCATTCAGAGTATCAATCTCAAGAACTCCTTTCTTCTGATTCGTCCCATTGTTCACAGGATTCCTTTCAGAAGTGTACATGAATTGGTTATCAGAAGGACACTTTCTGATAAATTGTTTGTATCTTTCCCAAGCTTCATAGAGGGATTCACCTTCCTTCTGTCTAAAGGTTTGGACTTCAACTCTAAGCTTACTCAATTTTTGAGGTGGAAAGAACTTTGCCAAGAAGGCATTGACTAGCTTTTCCCAAGAGTTCAGGCTTTCTTTAGGTTGTGAGTCCAACCATATCCTAGCTCTGTCTCTTACAGCAAAGGGGAATAGCATAAGTCTGTAGACCTCAGGGTCAACCCCATTGGTCTTGATAGTGTCATTGCAAGAATTCAGCTAAAAACTGATGAGGATCTTCCAATGGAAGTCCATGGAACTTGCAATTATGTTGCATTAGAGAAACTAATTGAGGCTTAAGCTCAAAGTTGTTTGCTCCAATGGCAAGGATAGAGATGCTTCTCCTATAGAAGTCGGGAGTAGGTGCAGTAAAGTCACCCAGCACTTTCCTTGCATTGTTGGCATTGTTGTTGTTTTCGGCTGCCATGTCTCTTCTTGTTTGAAGATTTCTATTGGGTCCTCTACAGAGAGTAGTGCTTTAGCTTCTCTTAGCTTTCGCTTCAAGGTCCTTTCAGGTTCAGGGTCAGCCTCAACAAGAATGCTTTTGTCTTTGCTCCTACTCATATGAAAGAGAAAATAACAAGAAAATATGGAATCCTCTATGTCATAGGATAGAGATTCCTTGAGGTGTCAGAGGAAAAGAAGAATAGAAGGAGGAGGTAGAAGAATTCGAACTTATCAAGAGGGATAGAGTTCGAATTGTGTATTGAGGAGGAGTGTTAGTCCATAAATAGAAGGATGTGAGAAGAGGGGAAGAATTTTTGAAAATAAATTAAAAGATTTTGAAGAAATTTAAAAAATTGAAGAATGATTTTCGAAAATTAAAGTTGGGAAAGAAATAACGTGATTTTTGAAAAAGATTTTGAAATTAGAAATCAAAAGATATGATTGAAAACTATTAAAAAATAGATGTGATCAAGAAGATATGATTGAAAAGTTATGGTTTTAAGAAGATATGATTGAAAAGATATGATTGAAAGACAATTTAAAAAGATTTGATTTTTAAAATTAATGACTTGGCTAACAAGAAATTTAAAAGATATGATTCAGACATTAAACCTTACTCAACAGAAAAGGCAACATACTTGAAATGTTGAATTAAATCATTAATTGTTAGCAAGTATTTTTGAAAAATGGAAAGAAATTGATTTTGAAAATATATGATTGAGAAGATATGATTTGAAAAAGATTTGATTTTGAAAAATTATGGAAACTTGAAAAAAATCTGAATTAAAAACAAAATCTTCCCTCTTGTGCCATCCTGGCGTTAAACGCCCAGAATGGTATCCATTATGGCGTTTAACGCCCAAAACTCTACCTTTTTGGGCGTTAAACACCCAGCCAGGTACCCTGGCTGGCGTTTAAACGCCAGTTTTCCTTCTTCACTAGGCGTTTTGAACGCCCAGCTTTTTCTGTGTAATTCCTCTGCTGTATGTTCTGAATCTTCAATTTTCTGTATTATTGACTTGAAAAGACATAAATTAAATTTTTTTTTGAATTTTTAATGTTGATGAATAATCAAAATAAAACTAAGATCAAATAAACAATGCATGCAAGACACCAAACTTAGAAGTTTGTATACTATTGACACTAACAAATTGAGAATGCATATGAGAAACAACAAAACACTCAAGACAAGAGAATTTAAAGATCAGAGCAAGGAAATCATCAAGAACAACTTGAAGATCAATGAAGAACATAATGCATGTAATTTTCGAAAATTAGAAGAATAAAGACATGCAATTGACACCAAACTTAAAATTAGACACTAGACTCAAACAAGAAACATAAAAGTATTTTTTTAATTTTAAGATTTTATAATTGTTTTTGGATTTTTTGAAAATTATATGGAAAAGAAAATAAAGAGGATCAAAACTTTTAATAAGAATTCCAGGAATCATGCAATGTTAGTATAAAGCTTCAGTCTAAAAAGGATTAGACATGTCTGGCCAAGCTTCAACAGGACATTACATTCAATAGCTAAATTGATGAGAATCAATCAGCTTTTGTGATGATAAGAACATCACCTTGAAACTCTAGAATTCATTCTTAAAAATTCTGAAGAAAAGATACCTAATCTAAGCAACAAGATGAACCGTCAGTTGACCAAACTCGAACAATCCCCGGCAATGGCGCCAAAAACTTGGTGCACGAAATTGTGATCATCAATGGCACCATCAACATGGTACGCTCAATTGCAATCTCAACTCTTTATCATAACTTCGCACAACTAACCAGCAAGTACACTGGGTCGTCCAAGTAATAAACCTTACGCGAGTAAGGGTCGATCCCACGGAGATTGTTGGTATGAAGCAAGCTATGGTCATCATGTAAATCTTAGTCAGACGGATTCAAATGGTTATGGAGGATTGATAATTAAAAGATGAATAAAACATAAAATAAAGATAGAGATACTTATGTAATTCATTGGTGAGAATTTCAGATAAGCGTATGGAGATGCTTTGTCCCTTCCGTCTCTCTACTTTCCTACTGTCTTCATCCAATCCTTCGTACTCCTTTCCATGGCAAGCTGTATGTTGGGCATCACCGTTGTCAATGGCTACAGTCCCATCCTCTCAGTGAAAATGTTCAACACGCACTGTCACAGCACCGCTATTCATCTGTCGGTTCTCGATCATGTCGGAATAGAATCCAGTGATTCTTTTGCGTCTGTCACTAACACCTCACAATTGCGAGTTTGAAGCTCGTCACAGTCATTCAATCCTTGAATCCTACTCGGAATACCACAGACAAGGTTTAGACTTTTCGGATTCTCAAGAATGCCGCCATCAATTCTAGCTTATACCACGAAGATTCTAATTAAGGAATCCAAGTGATAAACATTCAAGCCTTATTTGCATGTAGAACGGAAGTGGTTGTCAGGCACGCGTTCATAAGTGACAATGATGATGAGCGTCACATAATCATCACATTCATCATGTTCTTGGGTGCAAATGAATATCTTAGAACAGGAATAAGCTGAATTGAATAGAAGAACAATAGTAATTGCATTAATACTCGAGGTACAGTAGAGCTCCACACCTTAATCTATGGTGTGTAGAAACTCCACCGTTGAAAATACATAAGAACAAGGTTCAGGCATGGCCGTGAGGCCAGCCCCCATAATCTAAGAACTAGACGTCCAAAGATGATCAGAAGATCTAAAGTGATCCAAAGATGAAAATACAATAGCAAAAGGTCCTATTTATAGAGAACTAGTAGCTTAGGGTTTACAAAAATGAGTAAATGACGTAAAAATCCACTTCCGGGCTCACTTGGCGTGTGCTTGGGCTGAGCATTGAACTTCATTGATTTTTGCTTGGAGTTAAACGCCAGCTTTTGTGCCAGTTTGGGCGTTTAACTCCCACTTTTGTGCCAGTTCCAGCGTTTAACACCGGGCAGTCTTGAGCTGATTTAGAACGCCGGTTTGGGCCATCAAATCTCGAGCAAAGTATAGACTATCATATATTGCGGGAAAGCCCAGGATGTCTACTTTCCAAAGCAATTGAGAGCGCGCCAATTGGGCTTCCGTAGCTCCAGAAAATCCACTTCGAGTGCAGGGAGGTCAGAATCCAACAACATCTGCAGTCCTTTTCAGCCTCTGAATCAGATTTTTGCTCAGGTCCCTCAATTTTAGCCAGAAAATACCTGAAATCATAGAAAAACACACAAACTCATAGTAAAGTCTAAAAAAGTGAATTTTAAATAAAAACTAATAAAAATATAATAAAAACTAACTAAAATATACTAAAAACATACTAAAAACAATGCCAAAAAGCGTATAAATTATCCGCTCATCAAACGTCCATGAAAGGGAGGTCAGTCATTCATTGATAACAACCCTCCTAAACAAACTAGTATCCCCCCTTCCAAATCAAATGGTATTTGGCCTCCTTCAACCAAGGTTGATGAGTACAAGGCTAAGATGCCATTTCCTCAAAAACTCTGTCAAGAGGAAAGGGATAAACAGTTTGCTCGCTTTGTGGAGTATCTCAAAACACTAGAGATAAAGATCCCTTTTGTAGAAGCTATTGAACAGATACCTTATGCAAATTTCATGAAGGATATTCTAAGTCATAAGAAGGATTGGAGGGAGCATAAACAGTAATCCTCACTGAGGAATATAGTGCAATCATTCAGAACAGCTTACCAAAGAAGCTTAAAGATCCTGGAAGCTTTATGATACCATACATTCTAGGTGATGCTTGTACAAGGACAACTCTATGTGACCTTGGATCAAGCATCAACCTAATACCTACTTCTTTAATAAATAAGCTCTATTTGATTGAGGAAGTCAAACCAACCCGCATGTTCCATCAACTTGCTGATGGGTCTATTAAGATACCATCAGGAGTGATAGAGGACATGATTGTCAAGGTTGGTTTTTTGCCTTTCCCACTAACATTGTGGTATTGGACATAGAGGGGCACAAGAGTGCATCTCTCATCCTAGGAAGACCTTTCTTAGTTACAGGACAAACCCTCATTGATGTTGAAAAAGAGGAAGTAACCCTAAGAGTCAATAAGGAGAAGTTCGTACTGAATGCTGTGAAGGTTATGCAGCATCCATACATTCCTGAGGAATGCATGAGCATTGACTTCATTGATTCCCTGGTGGAAGAAGTCAACATGGCCAAAAGCTTCAAGGACAGGCTTGATGATATCCTTGATGATACTCAGCCTGACTCAGAGGAACTTCTGGAAACCTCTAACGAAATGGAGAAGCTGGGAATCCAAGAGGTTACCTTGCATAAGGACTGGATAATATTCAACGTTCTCAAACCTCCATTACCCCTTGACAAGGGCGGCACTTGCATAAAGGATTCAGCATCCAAGCCTCCTCCCTTGGATGGAACTTATTCAATCCCTCCTAAGACCAAACATAAGTTTGTTGTTGGATGTACACCATCCACCAAGGAGGAAGGCCCTAAAAGGAAGATACCTAGGGGCTGAAAAAACAAAAATATCCCTACTGAGGGCTTTTCACCATGGAAGATGGTGGTATTCACTTATCCCATCATGGTTTTCACCATGATCATGTGCATTAGTCAAGAGACAGAATTCACATCAGTAAAAATAGAACACTCCAGATGGAGTGTTAAAGTTGAACGCCAGCCAAGGAGCCCCTATTGGGCATTCAATGCCCTAAGAAGGGAGCATTGCTGGCGTTGAATGCCAGCCAAGGAATAGCCCCTGGGCGTTCAAACCCCAGTGCAAGAGAGCAGGGAGTCTAGAATTCCCTAGCCTCTCAGGACTAAGAGGTCCCACAGAAGCTCCACCTACCGCACCTTCTTCTTCTTCATTGATCATGTTTGCTTGAGGAGGAGCAAAACTCTTAAGTTTGGTGTTGGGCAAAAGCTTTACTTTTGTGACTTCTACCACTCTTAAGTATAGAAGAAGAGGATGGAGCAAACTAGAGAGTATGCACATGAGCCTGTGTAGCCACCTTAACAAAGACAAATAAGTGACATCGAAGAGATCAAGCACTACATTGGATCCTCAAGGAGGAGCACTAGCCACCATCATTCAGGTGGATTCGTTCTTTTTTTCACCCCTTTCCTCTTATTTTTGTTTTCTGTTTTCTATCTGTTTTATTTGCTCTCTTATTCTAGTTGCATGATCATTTGCATTTGATGTCTTAAAAGCTGTAACATATTCCATATATCTCTCACCTTGCTTAAATGAAACATTTTTATTTGAAAAGAATTGAGAGATGCATGAATTTTAAGTTTAAAATAAGATTAGTTTAATTGGTTTGATGTGGTGTCATTTGCTTTTGTTTTCTAAATGTATGATTAAACAATGCATATTTGAAGTTAAAATTTATGAATGTTGGCTCTTGAAAGAATAAGGAAAAAGGAAAAGTATTATTAATGATCTGAAAAATCTAAAAATTAATTCTTGAAGCAAGAAAAAGCAGCAAAAAGAAAAAGAAAAAGCTTGCATGCAAAAAAAAATAAAAAAATAAATAAAAAGAAAGAAAAAAATAAAAAGCGAGCAGAAAAATCCAATAACACTTTAAACTAAAAGGCAAGGGTAAAATGGCCCAAGGCTTTGAGCATCAGTGGTTAAGAGGGCCCAAAGGAATAAAATCCTGGCCTAAGTGGCTCAATCTAAGCTGTCTCTGACCATGTGCTTGTGGCATGAAGGTGTCAAGTGAAAAACTTGAGACTGAGCGGTTAAAGTCGTGGTCCAAAGCAAAAAGAGTGTGCTTAAGAACTCTGGACACCTCTATCTGGGGACTCTAGCAAAGCTGAGTCATAATCTAAACAAGTTTACCCAGGTAAAGTGTCTGTGGCATGAATGTATCCGGTGGTAATACTGGAAAACAGAGCGCTTAGGTAACGGCCAAGACTCAAAAAGCTGTGTTCAAGAATAAAAATAAGCTTAACTATGATAGTCAATAATATTATCGGGATTCTAAGTTCCTAAAGATGCCAACATCTCTGAGTTTCAATGGATAGTGAGATGCCAAAACTAGTCAGAAGCAAAAAGCTACTAAGTCCCGCTCATCTAATTTTAACTAAGCTTCATTTGAAACATAGAAATTTATTGTATCTTAATTTTTTTCCATCCTACTGTGTTTTTAGTTGCTTGGGGAAAAGCAACAGCTTAAGTTTGGTGTTGTGATGAGTGATAAACCCCATTTGTAGGGTTTATCTTATGCTTCATTTAAGGGATTTTATGACCTTTTACCCACATTTATTCAATGAAATAGCATGGTTTTATAACTTCTCCTTTAATTGTGCTTAAGAGTGAAAACATGCTTTTTAGGTCTTAAAATAGCTAAATTTAATACTCCTTGATTCCACTAGATGCATTGATATGTTTGTTAAGTGATTTCAGATTTAGGAGGCAAAGATTGGATCAAGGAAATGAAGGAAAAACATGTAAAGATGGAGAACTCATGAAGAAATGTAGGAATCGCAAAAGCTGTTCCACTTGGGTTGGAAAGCTAATATCCGGGGCTTCAAAATGATATAAGATTTGCCATAGTTGCTACACGTTTGGTGATGCGCACGTGAACTGTACGCGCACGCGTCATTGCTGCCATATGATCCACTTAAAGCAATACGTGGCCAGCAATTAAAGGTATTACATGATGAGAAAAATTAGTGTCGATCTAGAATTTATTAAAATATGAGTTTCTTCGTTGTAAGTATAGCCTAGACCAATGACGTGCAAAAAATAACCGATTAAGAATTTATATTGGAAATAACGTTGCAAGTACAGTTCTTAACCGATGAAAATTCCGCGTATCAATTTAAAAGGGGTTTGTCACAAATCAAGAATAAAATACTAGGAGTAGAATTCCCAGGTCGTCTCCCAACGAGTTGCTAAGAGAGTGCTATTTATTGGTAAGGAATTTTTCACGAAATTTGGAGTTTGGGGAATGGATAAAAAAATGATTATAAATTAAAGCAGTGGAAATTGAGGAGAGATTTTATGTAATTAATATAAAAAGCTTTGACTAGGAGAAGATTAATCGGAAGTTCTATCCTTGTTGGATTTTCCCAAGAGTAATAGTAAGAGGTTGTTATTTTTACTTAGTTAACCCTTACCGAATAAAGAAAAGTCAAGTAATTGAGCCAACTCTTATTTACAAGTCCTAATCCTCTCCCTTGGGAAGGATTATCGTTAGTGACTAGAGAGTCAGCCAACAACTTCTAATTACAAGTTAACTCTTGAGTATTCCAACTCAAGGGTCTCCTATTAATTAACTCCAAAGTCAAGTTGAGAACCTACTCCATTGACATGGATGCCATTTTCTCATACATGTAAAAGGAGTAGAAAGAAGACATGGTAATTAAAATTGAATTGCGATAATTAAGGAAACAAAGAAATTAAATAGAAAATACTCCTTGCATTAATAAATTCCAAACTTGAAGATATCCATATGTAACCTTAAACAAGATAAATGGGAAATAAAAGAGTAAAGGAATAAGAAAACAAACTATGATAATAGAGACCTCAATGGAGGTAGTTAACACGTCTCAATATCCAATCAAAAAGCATAAAACTAGAAATCTAAGAATCTATGAATATGAAAAATCCTAGAGGAAGTAGTAATTCCTCTTTCCAAGATTCAAAAACCAAAACTAAACTAGTAAATGAGAATATGTGAGTCTATTTTGAGTTTCTGCTGTCCCCTGGCTCTAATCTGGGTTTCTGGGCCGAAAACTGCGTCCAAACTCAGCCCAAAATTGCCCCCAGCGTCTTCTGCAATTTATGCACGTGACGCATGTCACGCGTACGTGTCGGTCACATGTACGCGTCGATGGTCTTCTGCGCGTGTTACGCATTTGCGTCAGTTACGCGTGCGCGTCACTGTGGAATGTCCCAAGTCACGCGCACGCGTGAGCCGTGCATGCGCGTCGATCCTCGCTGGTAAGCTCCTTAGTTTCTTGTGTTCCTTCCATTTTTGCAAGCCTCATTTCCATCCTCTAAGCCATTCCTGCCCTATAAAGCCTAAAAACACTTAACACATGGATCACAGCATCGAATGGTATGAAAGGGAATTAAAAATACATAATTTAAGGGCTTAGGAAGCAAGTTTTCAATCATATAATAAAATTGGGAAGGATTTGTAAAACCATGCATTTTGTATGAATAAGTGTGCAAAGAACTAATAAAAACCACTCAATTTTAGCACAAGATAAACCACAAAATAGTGGTTTATTAACCAACAAACAATCCTCAACATCAAAGTTTAATTCAAATCAATTATATCAACCGAGTATAATGAAACCTCATGTCGTTCTTCCCTAGGATGTAATTGAAATGTTGCTTTCTTGGTTGTTAAGAAAAAGGATTTTGAATCAAGGAACGAAAGATTAAAAGAACTAAAAAAAATAAAAGAATTAAGAGATGAGAATAATTTGAATTAAAGTAAGTAAAAAGAAGATATGATCAAAACTAGTGAAAATGCTATGAATGCATAAAAGATCCTTGACTTGGGAATTGAGAATTCAAGGAATCCTATAATGGTCATAACCACAACTATGATAATTATGATGAGTCAATCTCACTTAGTTAACCCCTAACATCGAGGAGTAGGTCAAGCAAGCATAATTGATCTTAATCCATAAGTCCTAGCTAACTTCTCAAACTAGTTGATAGAAAACTAGCTTTAATTGAAACAAGAGTCAACTAACTCCCCAAGAATTACCACTAAATGTCAGACATTATGACTCTAGTATCCTAGGAACTCAAATCCCAAGCCAAGGTGTGAAAATCTACTCAAAACTCAAAATTGGCATTTTCACAAACACTTGGTGGGCACAAAACCAAAACATGAGAAATTACAAGGAAAATTAGAAAACTATAACCAACTATTCACAAAACCAAATATAAACAAGCAATCAAGCATAAAGAAAGCATGAAATATTAAATTCATCAATCAAAACTTCAAGAAACACAAAATTGCAAATATGAACAAAGTAACTTAAACCAAAAGAAATGAAAGTAAAAGTGCTTTAATTAAAGAGAAAATTAAGAGTACTTACTGATGGCTGGAAAATTGGATTTCCACACACACTAACCGGCAAGTGTACCGGGTCGCATCAAGTAATAATAACTCACAAGAGTGAGGTCGATCCCACATGGATTGAAGGATTGAGCAACTTTAGTTAGGTGATGAATTTAGTTAAGCGAATAGTGATGAATTGAATGGAATTGATTTAACAGAAAGTAAATGACAAGGAATTTAAATTGCTGACAGTAAATTGGCAGGAAGTGGCAGAAAACTAAATTTGACTGAAACTTAAGGTGCAAGAAATTAAAAGTGTTGAATCTTAAAGTGCAAGAAAAGTAAACTGCTGAATCTTAAAGGAGGCAGGAATACTAAATAACAGGAAACTTAAATTGCATGAATAGTAAAAGGAATTTGGTATTGGGAATCAAACAGAACTGATAAATGTAACAGCAAGTGCAGAGGAATCAAAGTGAAAGAAATTCAAAGTAAATGTTTCATCAGGGATTGGAGATATTATAATCCTTCATGAATCAATTGGGTCTCAACTCTTTTCTCAATCATCTAGTAGATCTATGGCGGATTAAAATTGATTGGATCCCAATTCCTTGGCAATCCAATCTCTCAAATCATAATCAATCTTACCAATTCCTTGATCTAATTTCAATGAGAAGAGGTTAAGTGCAAATCTCTCATCCATAAGCCACACTAGCTCTCAAGATCTCAATTCTTCCCGAATGGTGTTGATCAAGAGAGTAGTGAAGGATAGAGCTCCAATTCTAATGCAAGTATTTCCCCTTTCGAGGCTCACACAAGCATTCATGAATTCAACCTCCTTCCAGAGTGAAGAATTCTAAATCAAAACAGAAGATACCCAATAGCTAAAAAGATGAGTTGAGAAGAAGAAGAATTTCACTGAATCATGGGAAATACAATAGAGCTCCTTCCTCTAATGAAGGTGGGATTTAGTTCATCATTGCTCTAGTACCCAAAACAGAAAATAAAGTGCAGAAGAAGAAAATGAAGAACATAAAGGGAAAAATCAACTCAGATCTAAAACTCAAAGAAAGAACTAAAGAAAGCTGAAAAAAATATCCAAAGAGGAAGCCCCCTGAAAATTGAATGTTCTCTTATTTATACACCTTCTAAATTAGTCATTCCAATACTTGGAGTGGACTTTCTGGCATTTGATGAAACTGATCATAATGGGTTCTCAACTGATGTGGTTGGGGCTTGCTTCAAGAGAACGTAGCATTCTTAAAGTGAATGCTGCGTTCATTCACCGACACGTGCGCGCCCTTAGTGCGTGCGCATCCCTTGCGTTTTTTCCTGTCGACACGTGCGCGTCGATGCTGTCTTCTGTCTCAACCATGTTCGCGGCATACCATGTGTGCGTCCGCGTCCTTGGTAGTGTTCACGAACTGAATGCTACGTTCGCGCCATAAACGCTCTCTAGGCATGCGTTTTTCATGGTTTATCTTGTGCTCAATTGAGTGGTTTTTATCAACTCTTTAGCCATTTATTCATATTATTTGCATGGTTTTACTTTTTCCTTCCGGATTTTGTGCTATGATTGAAAACATGCTTCTTTGTGCTTTAAATTTGCTACGTTTAATCCTCTCTTATTACCATTCAATGCCTTGATATGTGTGTTAAGTGATTTCAGAGATTACAGGGCAGGAATGGCTTAGAGGATGGAAAGGAAGCATGCAAAAGTGGAAGGAATACAAGAAGTTGAAGAAATTGCTAAGTTGTCCAGCCTGACATCTTTGCAATCAAACGGTCATAACTTGAGCTACAGAGGTCCAAATGAGGCGGTTTTAATTGCATTGGAAAGCTAACGTCTGGGGCTTCAATTTGATATATAATTCTATATAGTGGCCATACAGAAAAATGACGTGCACGCGTGAATCACGCGGACGCGTCGTTCTGCAGAAAAATCAGTGACCTGCATGTGGCAAAATTTGCCCCCAACGATTTTGGACCGCGTTTTGATCCAATTTTCGGCCCAGAAAACACATATTAGAGGCTATAAAGTGGGAGAATCCATCCATACTTAACACAACTTTCATATTCACAATTTGAGGTTTAGATGTAGTTTTTAGAGAGAGATGCTCTCTCCTCTCTCTTAGGTTTTAGGATTTAGGATTTCTACTTCTCAATTTTCAGGTTTAATACTCCTTTACTTTTCTTTATGTTTTCTTCTACTTTTATTTATTCTATTACTTTAGTTGATTACTTGATGTTGCCAATTTGATTTATGGATTCTTATGTTCAATCTAACTTTCTATTTAATATAATTTGAGGTATTTTAGATATATGATTTTAATTTAGCTTTTTACACTCTTAGCTTTGGTTGAGTAATTAGAGACTCTTGAGTTATCAAACTCAGCTGATGATTGAAAATTGGAATTCTTTGCTGATTGAATTAAATTCCCCTAACTCTAGTCTTTTCTTAGGAATTGACTAGGACTTGAGGAATCAAATTGATTTATCCACTTAACATACCTTCATAGTTAGAGGTTGACCAAGTGGGAGCAAAAGCCAATTCTCATCACAATTGATAAGGATAACTAGGATAGGACTTCTAATTTTCATACCTTGCCAAGAGCTTTATTAGTTATTAATTTAATTTCTTGCAATTCATTTTTCTTGTTCAACCTTTTTAAAACCCAAAAATATTGTTTTCCATAACCAATAATAAACACACCTCCCTGCAATTCCTTGAGAAGACGACCCGAGGTTTGAATACTTCGCTTTATAAATTTATTGGGTTTTGTTACTTGTGACAACCAAACTTTTGTACAAAAGGATTTTCTGTTGGTTTAGAAACTATACTTACAACGTGATTATTTTTATGAAATTCTTTACCATCAATTAATCCGATCGTCAGTCTGCGCCCATCACCACACTTGTCATATGGACGCGTGCGCGTCATGCACGCGTGCGCGTCGATACCCATCATCGAATTCAAACTCTGAAAGTATCGCAGGTGTTCGCTCCAAATGAACGTAGCGTTCATTTCTTATGAACGTTAATCCTCAATCCACGCATGCGAACCATGCGTGCATACGTGTCGGTTTCCAAATCGCTCATCCACATGGAAGCACCTTGTACGCGTGCGCGTCGCGTGTGAACGTAGCGTTCATCAAATGAACGCAGCATTCATCTGCACCTTGCTTCGTTTCCTTTTTCTTTTCATCATTTTGCACCTGAAATTAACCAATCAAGCAATCAAAGCCTAGCCAAAATTATAAGGTTTTACATCATTCATAATAATAAACTAAATTGTGCATAAATCTCATGATTTTGCATAAAATCAACAATGTTTGATTGGGTCAAGGTAAATGTGAAATTGCACTCCAATTACTTACTTATCATGCAAGAAAGTGAAATAAACCTAATAAAAGCAAAGAAAAATGCTAGTAAAACTAGCATAAGATGACTTGTCATCACATACAATTAAAGAAGCAAAAATCCAAAATGAAAGCTTGCTATAAAATGCTACAATGGAAATTGATAAACCCTAATTAAAACCCTAAGAGAGCTCTCCCTAAGCTACACTATTCCTACTCCTACTACTATAAAAAAATGTTCTAAGTCCTAATGCCTTCATTTGTGTTGATATCCCCTTCATATAGCACTTCAATTTCAGCACTGAGCCTTCAAAAATTGGGCCAAAGGCCCCAGAAATCACACAGCACATGTTTCATTAATGAAATCACGTGCAGGGTCCTGTGCGTACGCACACTTAGCTAATTGGAGACCTGTGCGTATGCACAGGTGGTCGTGCACATGCACACATGGCTTTATGTGTTTTTTCTTGTTTTCTTCATGTGTTCTCCCTTCTACATGCTTTCTTCCACTTTTGCTCAGCCAATCTTGCCTAAATGACCTAAAATCACTCAACAAACTAGTCATGACATCGAATGGCATAAAAGTGGAATTAAATTGCTCAATTTATGCAAAAAATTGCATGTTTTCACATTTAGGATCAAATTCGGGGCAAAACACTAAAGTATTCTATTTTGGTGAATAAGTGTGAGTTTGTGTGATGAAATCCATCCAAATCAAGCTAAAATATATCGTAAAATATGGACTCATCAATTTTCCCACACTTAAACAATAGCATGTCCTCATGCTAAACCAAACAAGGATAATGATCAAAGGGGTAACCAACTTATTAAATGCAACTATCTATAAGCATGCAAATATGTATATACTATCTATGCCTATATATCTATCTGTACTATAGTTTCCTATGAAATTGGTGAAAACAAACAATCAAATTCCAAAGCAAGTATATAGACATATAGGGCAAAGCAAGGAAATAATCCAATGCATCCAAAATCTAGAGAATTAATTCAAATTTCAAAATGAAGAAACTTGCAAGAACACATGATAAGAGAAGTGGAAACATAGAATTAAGTAATTGAACCCTCATTAGGTGTGTATACACTCTAATCACTCGGTGTCTAGGGTTTAATCACTCAAATCTCCTCCTAATCATGCTTTTAAGGATTTGCTTTTCATCTAACAATCAACAAACAAGTGATGCACAAAAGCAATTATCATGAGGTCTTCATAAAGTTGTAATGGGGTTAGGGACAAGGTGGGATAGATATGGCCATGTGGACTTGTTCGATAGAATCCTTGATTAGATTAAGTTTCCAACTCAACCTTTATCAATCTAATAGTAAATACATGTGATCCTAACTTTCCATCATTTTTTTCCACAAACATTCATGTATGCTCTTTCATTTACATCACATATGCATTTCTTATTCATTTTCCTTCCTTTGGAGCAACCTTTTGTTCCCTTTTTATCGATGTTATTTTTTTTTAAGTAAATGCATATGGTTTAGTAGTTCATACATGAATGTTCCCATTTTCCAAAATTTTCAATGAAATACCCAAAATAAATATTTTCATCCACTATCAATGTTTTCCAAAATTCCCCTACACTTAATGAAACACACTTCTCAACCCAAACTAATCAAGGATACAATCCAAGTTAAATCATGGTTTTTTGCTTAAGGTTGTGATGTGCTAATATCAAGAACAGTGGGGTAAATAAAGCTCAAAGGGGTTAACAATGGTAGATGCAAAGGGTAGGCTATATGGGCAAAGTAAGCTTTTAATCAAAGATGGCCTCAATCATACTCAATGTATTCAAACAACAATCATTGGAAATAAAGAATCAAGCAAAACCAAGATTACAATCATAGAAGGGATATGACACACAATGAACAAAATTAGTTGTTAAAATGTATAACTACTCATTCAAGCTCAAAACTTACAAGTTATTTGTTCTTTCCTCTTCTATGTTCCATAAAAATCATTCAAGCAAGTTTAAAAACAATTTTCCAAATCAATTCAATAGAACCGCCTAAAAATAAAATTCTTGAAAATCTTTGTTGTTTTTCACCAAAATTATTTCCTATATGTATATATGTTGTGATGGATGCAAAATTTTTCAAAATTTCCTAGTTCTTTTCCTAATTTTCAACAAGCAAAAAGTAACATGAATAATTAGGACAAAATGAACTAGGCACTATACTATTCACATCATCCAATCACAATCCATATCTATGCTATATACCAAGCAATATAAAGTGCAATATATCTATATATCAAAACGAAAGTGCAATACTAAAGATACTAGAAACAACTAATATATATACCAAAGTACCAATATGTAGCAAAAGGTAAAGTGCTGTAAATATCTACAAAAGCTTAATAAAACTGAAATAAACTAAATGAAAAGTGTCTAGGAAAGAATGTTTACACCCAAAAAAATAGTAGATCCTCCCCCATACTTAGATGATGCACGGTCCTCCATGCCAAAAAATTAGATCGGGGTAATCAACTCTGCTAATAAACCATAATGGCATGGGAATGCTCTGCGGTGGCCTCAGCTGCCGACTCCTCAACTGCCTATTCAGCTGCCTCCTCAGCCGTGGGCTCTTCCGCTCTCTGGTCAGGGGGCTCGACTACTTGGCCAACTTCAGCTGCTGACTCCTCCGGTGCCGCCTCCTTGGTCTCGGGCTCAGGCACTGGTGTATTTGGAGGAGGTGGCCCAGGGCCTCTACCCTCAAACTTTGCCATAATCCACTGAAAGCGGCGAGTGTTGCAGCGCTCAAAACGGTGGAAGGTCTGAAGGATCTCCTGACCTTGCTCATAAGGTGTCTGAGGTTGGGGTGTGGGCACAGGAGGTGCAGGAGGTGCTGAAGGCTCTGCTGATGATGTCAGCTCAGTGGTCTTCTTCTTCTTTTGTGGCGGTCCCTCATATTGGCCATATAGTAGGAATAGCTGTTTGCTGATGAAGATAGACATCCTATCTGTTAAGCGTCTCTCTACCCCAGATAAAGCGGCTAATATGGTGATCATCGATGGGAAGAGAATCTTGTATTTTTGTTGTTGGTTCACCTTCCACATCGAGTCTCTGATAAGGGGAAGAACAAAGATCCTCTTTTCCTCCAAAATAGCCGAAAAAAGAACGGCCACACGGACGCGAATATGAGTGGCATGCGTGCTTGGCAGGATATAGTCAGTGATGATCTGCTGCCAGATCCTCGCCTCCGGGTGCAAGTCGGAGCATGCAATGCTTAGTGAAATCGCATTTTCTCCTTTGTTGTAGTTCCATTTGGCGTCAGGTAGTCCAATATTTTTCAAAATGACGTCCAACGAAAGCTTGCCCGATGTCAAGTCCGTCGCTATGTGAGGGTAAGCGTCACGGGCTGGAGGAATATGCGGAATCTCTAATAGGGCCTCCAAAGCATGGTCAGAGGTGTCTAGAGTGACACCTCTCAGAAAAACATTTGTGGCATCCCTCTTAAGCAGATTTCTGTAGAATTCCTTGACCTGGTGTTCATTGATTTCCACCGAGTCGAATCCTAAAAACTTCCATTGGTGAAAATTTAGTCTGTCAAGTATTTGGTCCGCATATTTCTTCGGTAAGTTCAACTTCCTCTTATAGTGAAAGGCTCTCTTTTCTAGTTTTTTGTACTGTTCTTCGTCCGTTTCATTGATGAACATTTCTGGTTGAGTACTCGGAGGTGCAGGAGGAGGACGAGCCAAAGGATTGGCTTTTTCCTTTTCTTTGCGAGCCATCCTGAAAAAGACAAAAATAGGATACAACTCAGGAGAAATAGATAAAAATTCATAGAAAGATGGAAGATGTAGTCCAGCAAGCCACAAAGGTGAACAAACACTCAGTTAAGGAAAAACATGTATAAAACAGTCAAATGCTCAAGAAGAAATGAAGTTTTCCCACAATCAAGCAACCTAAGCAATCAACAAGAAAGAATGGATAACAATGAAAGCATAAACAACATAGGTGTAACAATGTAAGTGAATTGATTCCAGAAACTTTGGTTATTGTCCTAGTGTATTCAAAGTATAAGATTCACTCAAAATTCAGTACCACGAGAATAACCAATTTGACAATGAGAAGCTTGCTTATTCATCTAGAAAAGTGAAAAATAATTAGACATATACAGCCCTTGTTCATAAAAGCAAAAAGTTGAAAAGGTTTAATTTAGATTGCTAAAAAATATAAAGAAAACAAGTGACTGTGTATGTGACTATCTCATTTTTAAAACGTCATGAATACGCAATAGCATCAATTCACTAAACAGAATCCGGTCATGCATTTAGAATGTACCAAACAGAATTATCACAGCTATAATTTCAATTAGATTTGGTCTTTCAGCAAAATTAGCAACTAGGTACATGACTAACAGAGCATCCACTAAGGTATGATATGTGGTGCACAAAATTGTGATCTCTACTTTTCACAACTCAAACAATCCCTGGTAATGGCTCCAAAAACTTGGTGCTCAATACCATGGTCTAAACATAATTTCACAACTTCGCACAACTAACCAGCAAGTGCACTGGGTCGTCCAAGTAATAAACCTTACGCGAGTAAGGTTCGATCCCACGGAGATTGTTGGTATGAAGCAAGCTATGGTCATCTTGTAAATCTCAGTCAGGCAGATTCAAATGGTTATGGATGATTTATGAATAAAGCATAAAATAAAGATAGAGATACTTATGTAATTCATTGGTGAGAATTTCAGATAAGCGTATGGAGATGCTTTGTCCCTTTCGTCTCTCTGCTTTCCTACTGTCTTCATCCAATCCTTCTTACTCCTTTCCATGGCAAGCTGTATGTTGGGCATCACCGTTGTCAGTGGCTACAGTCCCGTCCTCTTAGTGAAAATGTTCAACGCGCTCTGTCACAGCACGGCTAATCATCTGTCGGTTCTCAATCAGGTTGGAATAGAATCCAGTGATTCTTTTGCATCTGTCACTAACGCCCAGCCTTCACGAGTTTGAAGCTCGTCATAGTCATTCAATCATTGAATCCTACTTAGAATACCACAGACAAGGTTTAGACCTTCCGGATTCTCTTGAATGCCGCCATCAATTCTAGCTTATACCACGAAGATTCCGATTAAGGGATCCAAGAGATATCCACTCAATCTAAGGTAGAACGGAGGTGGTTGTCAGGCACACGTTCATAGGTGAGAATGATGATTGATGGTGTTTTTATGGAAAAAAATGAATTTTCAACACACAGCTCCAACCGGCAAGTGTACCGGGTCGCATCAAGTAGTAATAACTCTCTTAGAGTGAGGTCGATCCCATAGGGATTGATGGATCAAGCAATTTTAGTGGGTGATTAGTTTAGTCAAGCTAACATTGAAGTAAATTTGGATGAAGTGTAGCCAACAGAAAGTAAATGGCAGGGAATTAAAAATGCAGAATAATTAAATTGCTGAAACTTAAAGAACAAGAAAGTCCAAAAACTTGATGGTGTTTTTGTGGAAAAATGAATTTCCAACACACAAATCCAACCGGCAAGTGTACCGGGTCGCATCAAGTAGTAATAACTCACTTAGAGTGAGGTCGATCCCACAGGGATTGATGGATCAAGCAACTTTAGTGGGTGATTAGTTTAATCAAGCTAACATTGATGAGTGAGAATTGTGGCAGCAGAATGTAAATAGTAGTGAACTTAAATTGCAGAATGTAAATAGGCAGGAAGCTTAAAGAACAAGCAATATAAATTGCAGAAACTTAAATAAGAAGAAATGTAAATTGCTTGAATATCAAAAGGGGAGTTAAGGATTGGGAATTCAGAATTCCAGCAAGAGAAAGTAAATTGCAACAATTAATAAAGTAGAAGATGAATTGGAAGTAACTAACATTCAAACAGGAAATGAAAGTAATTTGCAGCAGGGGTTCACAGAAGAACCGAAAAAGAAAATGGGATCTCAGGACTCAAGAGTCTAGATAGCAGAGTCTAGATCTCAATTTCCTTCCCAGATCCATGTTCACAAAGCAATTGACAAGAAATTAAAGAAGAAGCAGTAAAGGAATTTCAATTATGCAGAAAAAGTAAACAAGAGATCTCAAGGTGAGATTGAAACAGAATTTCTTCAATTCTCTACCCAAGATTTAAAACAGAAATGAAAACTCAAAGAGAGAGCTATCTACTACTACTACTCCCTAATGGATCCAGCCTCCTTTCCGAGCTCTAATTGATGCTTTTATATAGGCTTTACAAAATAAAAATTGAAAATGAAATTAAAACAAATTACAAAAATGAAAATCCTAATTTAATTGATCCATGTGCCTTTGAGTGATGATGTGGGCTTTGCTTGCTTTGGATTTGAGGAGAAATGGGTTTGGTTGGCTTTGATTTAATTTGGTGAGGAATTGAATTAAATTGAATTTTGGCCCATATGTTGCTCCCAGGAGGCTGCCCTGCCCTTGTGGAGGGCAGGGCAGAAAATGATGCATCTGGCCCATGGTGCGTGCGTGTGGTGCGTTGGTGCGTGCAGGATGCTGCCCTGCCCTTGTGGAGGGCAGGGCAAAACTTTTTGGTGCGCCAGAATCATGCCTGTGCGTGCTGCTGGTGCTGCCGAGACCTTCCTTGGTGCGCCAATCTGGTGCGTGTGTGTGCATCACCAAAATGCTGCCCTGCCCTCGCGGAGGGCAGGGCAGTGTTTCCAAAAGTGAAGTTCCAAGTTTGAAACTTGGTGGATGCACACGCTACTTCTTTTCCTTGGTTTTCTTGGCACCAAAGTAAGGCCTAGTTTCTTGCTTCCTCATAGTGCCGTGTTCGATTCTTATGGCAAGCAATTGGGGGAGCAATTTTCCTTGATTTTCCATGAAGAGCACGACATTGCCCTGCTATCCAAGAGGGCAGAGCAGAAAAATGAGCGCTACTTTGCTTTGGGGTGATGCTCCAGCTTCGAACCTTGGTGGAAGCACATTGGTTTATTTTCGCTTATTTTTGGCCCTTAAAGATGCCTTTCGTTCCTGCCTCAATTGTATGCCAAATATGAATTGCTATATATCGTTCGAAAGCTCTGAATGTCAGCTTTCCAACGCAACTGGAAGCACATCAATCGGACGTCTGTAGCTCACGTTATAGCCCTTTGAAGTAGGCATGGTCATGCTGTGAGCGGCCAGATTTTAACTTAGCGAAAATTTGCTCCAACCTCACTTTGTTTCATCATGATTCTGCCCTGCCCTTGGCAAGAGCAGGGCAGTGTGCGTGTTGGTTGCTTCCTTCCTTGATTTGGTCATGGGCCACGCTTTTAAAAGTGTGGCCTAAGGCTCCAAAGTGTGCTCCAACTTCAAAGTGTGTCCCAAAGCTCTTTTTTTCTCCTTTTTTGTGCTTCTTTGCAGCATAGAAAAATAGGTATATGATGACTTGTCATCACAACACCAAACTTAAACCTTGCTTGTCCCCAAGCAAGAAAAGAATCCTGCAATAAAGATTGACAATCCAAGGTAAGAAGAATAGCAACTCAATGTTCATGGTTAGCTAGTTTTCTATGCATGCTTCAATTACAAAAGAGATGTAAATGATTGATGCTTCTATCTAGCTTATTTTATGAAATCTTTTTCTTATAATTCTTCCTTGAAACAAGCTTTTGAAATTTTTTTTTTTAGCTTCTCCTTTTGGGTGCTTTGCCCCATGAGTTAATAACAAAGCTACGACTTCTAAATGCTTTGTTTTCAAGTATTACCACTTGATACATAAGCACCACAAGCATTTGAATTAGAGGACTTCATTAAGCTCATCATTTTTTTTCTTTTCTTGACTCTCTAATCATTGATGCTCAGAACCTTGAGCTTTGAGGGAGTGCTTTTGCACTTGAGCCTAGCCTTGACTTCTAAGTGTTTTGTTTTCAAGCATTTGGCTTGATACATAAACACCACAAGCACTTAGCAAATAACTTGCCATTGGTACTCAGAGCCTTCAACTTTCTCATACTTTCCCTTTTTCTTTTCTTGCTTTAATTGTATTTGCTTCTTCAAGGTTTTCATGATTTCAAAAGATTTCAAGAAATTGGAAGAGAAAACCTATTACATGAACAAAGTGAAATGAAAGTTGCAATGGATCTCACCAAGGAATGGGTAAAAATCTAGAATTTTGATGAAGAAGAACCCTAGTAAGAACTTGAGAGAAGTTGATGAATCCTAGAGAGAAGTTGGAGTTTCTCTCTCTAAAAATGTAACTAACTAAAAAATCTCCAAAAACTAGAAAAATGAACTAAGTCCCTTCAACCCTTGCCCCTTTGGTCCTCTTAAGCCTTTTCCCGCCAAAGCACTCCTCAAAAGTTAGGACCTCTAACCGACTCCACGCCTGAGTCACGTGACTTTTAAAAAAATCATTTTCGAACATCGGCGCGTACGCGCAAGGTACGCGTGCGCGCCATGGGTGCGGTTCTGGAGTATGCGCGGAGGCGGAACGTACGCGTACGCGTCCATGAGGATCCTGGCTTAGCCGCTACTCAAGCCGGCTCGTGGCTTGGCTCTTGGTCTCGGCTTCACGTTGCTCTCACCCGCGCAGGCGCGTCAGGTGCGCGCACGCGCCCATGCGGAAATTTCCAAAGCTTCAATTCTCATGCTTCCTTTCCTTGCACCCGTCTTCCTTCTCTTTTCCTGTCCGTTCCTACTCTATATCCTGAAACCACTTAGCGCACAAGTCACGGCATCGAATGGCATCGAGAGAGGATTAGAGATGTATCTCTTTTAATGCAAAACAAGCATGTTTTCATTCATGAAACAAAACTAGGAAAGGAATGCAAATCCATGTATTTTCATGCAGAAAGTGTGTGAAATCATTGATAAACCCTTTGAAATTAGCACAAGATAAACCCTCAAAATGGGGTTTGTCAACCTCCCCACACTTAGATTCTAGCATGTCCTCATGCTTAGGAAAATGCAAAGAAACACAGAAGATCGAGGGGTCACAAACGTATAGGGCTCACGAAATGCAACCTACTTATATGCATGCAACTATGACTAGTGCTGTTATCTACTTGGTTAGGAACAAATCAGCTTTCTTATGACATATGCTAGCACATGGGACACGATGGTGGTCAATGCATAGGATTTGCCAATTTCTAAGTATCAAATGCAATATACACAATCTTGCATGAGGAATGCTCGCAAGAGCCGGGAATCAAAGGATTGAGCATCGAACCCTCACCGGAAGTATTTGCGCTCTGATCGCTCAAGTGTTTAGGGTTGATTCTCTCAATTCTCCCCTAATCATGCTTTCTAAGATTTGTTCTTCTTCTAACAATCAACATGTATTTCATGCATGCATACATCTATCATGAGGTCTTTTCCTTAGGTTGTAATGGGGCTAGGGTCAAGGTAGGGTCATATATGGCTAGTGGACTTTAGGATTTGCATCTTTGATTAACTTAAACTTTCCCACCTAACCTATATAATAACCTATTCAATTAAGTACTAATCTAACTACCCATTCCTCACTTTTTCACATACTCATGTATTTTCCATCCATTTCACAATACTTATGCATTGATCTTATTTGAACTTTACTTTGGGGCATTTTGTCCCCTTTATCGCTTTTCTCTTTCTTTTTTTTTCTCTCTTTTTTTTCTATAAAAGTATATATTTTTTTTTCATATTATTTTTTTTCTTTTCTCTTTCTCATTTTCATTTTTTTCTTCTTTCTACATACGAGAACATCAATGCATAAGGTCTACACAATTGATCAATACATGAGCATGTATCCAATTCCCAACATTTTCAATAGAAAATATAAAACTACCCTTTTATGCACCCAATGTCCCAAGACTCTCACACTTGAACGATTCTCATTCACACTAGCCTAAGCTAATCAAAGATCCAAATAGGGATATTTATTGTTTTCCGCTTTAAGGCTTGTAATGTGCTAATATTATGAACAACTGGGTTTAGCATAGGCTCAAAGTTGGCTAACAATGGAAGATAAATGGTAGGCTATTTGGGTAAGTGAGCTCTTTGAAACAATGGCCTCAATCATATACATGCATACATACACAAAATAATGGATGTATAGATTCATGCAAATCAAAGATTACAATCATAAAAGGAGTATAATCACACAAGAACAATCTTTATGGTTGAAGATGTGCAACCATACAATTAAGGCTCAAATCTCACGAGGTATGTTGTTCTAGCTTTTTTCCTATGTTCAATGAAAAGAATACCTCAAGCAAGTTGAGAAACAATTTCTCAATTCAATCAATGGCATGCCCTAAAAAGGATTTCATGAAAATTTCTTGTTGTTTTACCAAAATTATTCCATCTAACATGCAACATGCCAGTATTTACTACCATAATACTATAAGCATTAAAGAAATATATACAAGCAACCCAAATAAAGTGCAAATAAGAACAAAAATTGCAAAAATTGAAGGAAAAGAACAAAAAGAATACTGCAAAGTGTCTAAGAAAAGGATTTTACCTCTCTTGAAGTTGGCGATTCTTCCTTGTTTGTTTATGATCATGATGCTTTACTGCTTTTGAATTCATAGGATTCAAGTTGGTAGTTATAATGTCACAACACCATGTTTCAATCAAAATTCAAGCTATGCTTATTCATACCACACATGCATACAGAGAATATAAAGACAATCATGAAATTTAGAGTGCTAGAACAAATGAGAGGAAAAGGAACTTTACAAGCTTGTAATTCATCTTCTCTAATGTTATCCTTTTCCTTCTATTCTTCCCTTCCCTTGCCAAACTCAGTATGCTTGTTCATCCTCAAGCAATAATTAGAATAGTGGCTATGGGGCTAAGATAGATCATGAATGTCTTACATAATGAAATGTTAGCATTACATGTGTTGCAAGCAAGCAAAAATTAAAGATAACAATCAAGGCACAAGAGACAAAGACATTTTGATTGCAAACATAAGAGGGTGTGCATGATACATTGCATAAAAAAATAAGTGGCACACCAAAATTAGTGTGACACTTTCACTTGAAATTAATGTAAGTATCTAGTAAGCATTGGAACCAAATTTTGTTTCATAGCAACACCAAACTTAGAATGCAACCCTATGTCAATTTATTTGAACTAAAACTAAACAAAAGAAACTGTTATTTGTTGAATACAATCACCAAGCCAAGAATCTGTCATTAATAAAGCTCTCTTGGTAATGTATTAACAAACACAGTAAATAAGCAAACTAAAATGAAAGCATTAAAAAAAGAATTAACTAAAGTAAACAGAATAACAAAATATCAAACCAAAAGAAAATTAACACTGCAAAGACATTATAGTCATGCAGACAAGTGGTGTTGCTGAATGATTTGCATAGAAAAATAGGTGGCACACCAAACTTAGAATCTTGGTGTGTCACTTTCATTTTTTTTTTATTTGATGCAATCATCCAAAAAGATTGAAAATAATGTGTTGCATGGCAACACCAAACTTAGAATGTAACCATATGCGAATTTATTGAATTTAAACAAAGCAAAGAAAGAAAACAAAGCAGAGAATAGAAATTATACCTATGGTTGGGTTACCTCCCAACAAGTGCTCTTTTAGTGTCATTAGCTTGACATGTTGTTCTTCACTTTCTTCCTCTTCTTCCAGTTTGTTAAGAGGAATGACCTCAAAGGAGGGAAAGATTCAGCTAGTGTCCCTTGTTTGCTGGATTAGGGACAGAATTGGTGTTCTTGCTAATTGCCTTCACTTCTTTGGATTCAAGACTTGGTTGCTGTGTGATTATTGGAGTGATTTCTTCATTAAGAGCCTCTTGCTTTAGGTTCAAATGTTTCCACCACCTCTTCCTTCTTTGCAATTTCACTTGATGCAGTAGCCTCTTCCTCTTGTTTTTCCTCCTTTTTCGTTGCACTCACCACTTGAGCTACGTGCACTTCCATGTTTGTGAAGAAGTTCTCTTTTCTTTTCCAGAATTTCTTTTCCTCCTCCCAACATCTTTTGAGCATGGACTCAATCCTTGAGAGTCCTTGGCTTGTGGAAGTTTGTGTTGGTTGTGAGTCATGGGATGGATTTTGTGTTGAGGCATAGTTAATTGATGAAGAATTTTCAAATGAGAAACTGGAAAGTGAGGGTGGATAATTTTTCATGTGATTTGACTGCTCAGAATTTGCAGTTTCTTGGTGATACTCTCATCCACCATGAGGATAATGATATGAATCATTTTGTGGTGGTGGTTGATATACCTCATAATTCTCTTGCTCATCTTGGGGTTCTGAAGCAAATCTCCATGGATTGGAGTGCTCAGAATTTGTGTCTTCCTGGTGATATTCCCAACCATAATTAGAATACTGACTTGAATCATATTGTGATGGCGGGCAATATCCCATGAAGTTTGTTTGACTAAAAGATGAGGTGAACTCCATTTGAATTTTGCAAAACACAACACCATTGAAAATTGAAAGTCATGTCACAGAGACAGAATTTCTTAGTGAGGCAAAAACACAAACACCTTGGTTTCAACTTAGAACAGAGAACAAAAACAAAGAAAATGCTTGATCTAGACTTCTCACCCACTTAATCATTGTTGATCTAATCAATCCCCGGCAACGGCGCCAAAAACTTGATGAACGGGAGTGGTTGTCAGGCACGCGTTCATAAGTGAGAATGATGATGAGCGTCACATAATCATCACATTCATCAAGTTCTTGAGTGCGAATGAATATCTTGGAATAAGAACAAGCTGAATTGAATAGAAGAACAATAGTAATTGCATTAATACTCGAGGTACAGCAAAGCTCCACACCTTAACCTATGGTGTGTAGAAACTCCACCGTTGAAAATACATAAGAACAAGGTCTAGGCATGGCCGTGAGGCCAGCCTCCCAATAATCTAAGAACTAGAAGTCCAAAGATGATCCTAAGATCGAAAATGATCAAAAGATTAAAATACAATAGTAAAAGGTCCTATTTGTAGAGAACTAGTAGCCTAGGGTTTACAAAGATGAGTAAATGACATAAAAATCCACTTCCGGGCCCACTTGGTGTGTGCTTGGGCTGAGCATTGAAGCTTTCATGTGTAGAGACTTTTCTTGGAGTTAAACGCCAGCTTTTATGCCAGTTTGGGCGCTTAACTCCCATTCATGTGCCAGTTCCGGCGTTTAACGCCGGGCAGTTTTGAGCTGATTTGGAACGCAAGTTTGGGCCATCAAATCTCGAGCAAAGTATGGACTATTATATATTGCTGGAAAGCCCAGGATGTCTACTTTCCAACGCCATTGAGAGTGCGCCAATTGAGCTTCTGTAACTCCAGAAAATCCACTTCGAGTGCAGGGAGGTTAGAATCCAATAGCATCTGCAGTCCTTTTCAGCCTCTGAATCAGATTTTTGCTCAGGTCCCTCAATTTCAGCCAGAAAATACCTGAAATCACAGAAAAACACACAAACTCGTAGTAAAGAAGCTTTTTGCCTCTGAACAGTTTTGGCATCTCGCTTTATCCTTTGAAGTTCAGAATGATTGGCTTCTATAGGAACTCCGAATCCGGATAGTGTTATTGAATCTCCTAGTTAAGTATGATGTTTCTTGAACACAGCTACTTTATGAGTCTTGGCCGTGGCCCAAAGCACTCTGTTTTCCAGTATTACCACCGGATACATCCATGCCACAGACACATAACTGGGTGAACCTTTTCAGATTGTGACTCAGCTTTGCTAGAGTCCCCAATTAGAGGTGTCCAGGGTTCTTAAGCACACTCTTTTTGATTTAGATCACGACTTTAACCGCTTAGTCTCAAGTTTCCACTTGACACCTTCACGCCACAAGAACATGGTTAGGGACAGCTTGGTTTAGCCGCTTAGGCCAGGATATTATTCCTGTAGGCCCTCCTATCCACTGATGCTCAAAGCCTTGGATCCTTTTTATTACCCTTGCCTTTTGGTTTAAAGGGCTATTGGCTTTTTCTGCTTGCTCTTTCTTTTTTTTTTGCATATACTCTCTCTTTTTTTTTCTGCAAGCTTTTCACTGCTTTTTCTTGCTTCAAGAATCATTTTTATGATTTTTT
>NC_029777.3:61401450-61406782 GCF_000817695.3 Arachis duranensis
ATTCAAGCATTCATTCAGAAAACAAAAAGCATTGTCACCACATCAAACTAATTCAACTAGTTTTAAGGATGAATTCGAAATCATGTACTTCTTGTTCTTTTGTAATAAAAATAGTTTTCATTTAAGAAAGGTGATGGATTCATAAGACATTCATAACTTTAAGGCATAGACACTAAGACAGTAATGATCATAAGACACAAACATAAATAAAACATAAAGCATAATTTTTTGAAAAACAGAAAAATAAAGAACAAGGAAGTTAAAGAACGGGTCCACCTCAGTGATGGCGGCTTGTTCTTCCTCTTGAAGATCTTATGGAGTGCTTGAGCTCCTCAATGTCTCTTCCTTACCTTTGTTGCTCCTCTCTCATGATTCTTTGATCTTCTCTAATCTCATGGAGGAGGATGGAATATTCTTGGTGCTCCACCCTTAGTTGTCCCATGTTGGAACTCAATTCTCCTAGGGAGGTGTTGATTTGCTCCCAATAGTTTTGTGGAGGAAAGTGCATCCCTTGAGGTACCTCAGGGATTTCATGATGAGTGGGATCTCTTGTTTGCATTGAGCTCCTTCCACACAGATATCCATGAGGACTTGGTCTAGCCTTTGATTAAAGTTGACCTTTTTTGAGTTTGAAAAGGGACCTTGGGGATTACCTTCTTTAAGGCCACAACTTCATAGAAGTGGTCTTGATGCACCCTTGAGATGAATCTCTCCATCTCCCATGACTCGGAGGTGGAAGCTTTTGCCTTCCCTTTCCTCTTTCTAGAGGTTTCTCCAGCCTTGGATGCTATAAATGGTTATGGAAAAACAAAAAGAAATGCTTTTACCACACCAAACTTAAAAGGTTTTCTCGTCCTCGAGCAAAAGAAGAAAGAAGAGAGTAGAAGAATAAGAAATAGAGGAGATGGGGATGGCTTTGTGGTTCGGCCAAAGGGGGAGAAGTAGTGTTTAGGTTGTGTGAAAATGAAGGAGTGAAGATGGGTTTATATAGTGGTGGAGAGGGGGGTAGGGTTCGGTTATGAATGGGTGGGTTTGGGAGGGAAAGTGGTTTGAATTTGAATGGTGAGATAGGTGAGGTTTTATGAAGGATGGATGTGAGTGGTGAAGAGAAAGATGAGATTTGATAGGTGAGGGGTTTTTGGGGAAGAGTGGTTGAGGTGATTGGTGAATGGGTGAAGAAGAAGAGAGAGGGTGGTGGGGAAGGTGGGGATCCTGTGGGGTCCACAGATCCTTAGGTGTCAAGGAAAAGTCATCCCTGCACCAAGTGGCGAGCAAAAATGCTCTCTGTGCCAATTTTGGCGTTAAACGCCGAGCTGGTGCCCATTTCTGGCGTTTAACGCCAACTTCTTGCCCTTTCCTGGTGTTTAACGCCAGTCTGGTGCCCATTTCTGGCATTAAACGCCCAGAATGGTGCCAGACTGGGCGTTAAACGCCCATTTGCTGCTCTTACTGGCGTTTAAACGCCAGCAAGGTCTTCCTCCATGGTGTGCTGCTTTTCTTTCTGTTTTTCATTCTGTTTTTGCTTTTTCAATTGATTTTGTGACTTTCCATGATCATCAACCTACAGAAAACATAAAATAACAAAGGAAAATAGATTAAATATAACATTGGGTTGCCTCCCAACAAGCGCTTCTTTAATGTCAATAGCTTGACAGTGGGCTCTCATGGAGCCTCACAGATACTCAGAGCAATGTTGGAACCTCCCAACACCAAACTTAGAGTTTGAATGTGGGGGTTCAACACCAAACTTAGAATTTGGTTATGGCCTCCCAACACTAAACTTAGAGTTTAACTGTGGGGGCTCTGTTTGACTCTGTTTTGAGAGAAGCTCTTCATGCTTCCTCTCCATGGTGACAGAGGGGTATCCTTGAGCCTTAAACACAAGGGATTCTTCATTCACTTGAATGAGCAATTCTCCTCTGTCAACATCAATCACAGCCTTTGCTGTGGCTAGGAAGGGTTTGCCAAGGATGATGGATTCATCCATGCACTTCCCAGTCTCTAGGACTATGAAATCAGCAGGGATGTAATGGTCTTCAACCTTTACCAGAACGTCCTCTACAAGTTCATAAGCTTGTTTTCTTGAATTGTCTGCCATCTCTAGTGAGATTCTTGTAGCTTGCACCTCAAAGATCCCTAGCTCCTCCATTACAGAGAGAGGCAAGAGGTTTATACTTGACCCTAGGTCATACAGAGCCTTCTTAAAGGTCATGGTGCCTATGGTACAAGGTATTGAAAACTTCCCAGGATCTTGTCTCTTTTGAGGTAATTTCTGCCTAGACAAGTCATCCAGTTCTTTGCTGAGCAAAGGGGGTTCATCCTCCCAAGTCTCATTACCAAATGACTTGTCATTTAGCTTCATGATTGCTCCAAGGTATTTAGCAACTTGCTCTTCAGCCACATATTCATCCTCTTCAGAGGAAGAATACTCATCAGAGCTCATGAATGGCAGAAGTAAATCCAATGGAATCTCTATGGTCTCAGTGTGAGCCTCAGATTCCCATGGTTCCTCATTAGGGAACTCATTGGAGGCCAGTGGACGTCCATTGAGGTATTCCTCAGTGGCATTCACTGCCTCTTCCTCCTCTCCTAGTTCGGCCATGTTGATGACCTTGCATTCTCCTTTTGAATTCTCTTCTGTATTGCTTGGAAGAGTACTAGGAGGGAGTTCAGTAATTTTTTTTGCTCAGCTGTCCCATTTGTGCCTCCAAATTCCTAATGGAGGACCTTGTTTCAGTCATGAAACTTTGAGTGGTTTTGATTAGATCAGAGACCATGGTTGCTAAGTCAAATTGGTTCTGCTTAGAATTCTCTGTCTATTGCTGAGAAGATGATGGAAAAGGCTTGCCATTGCTAAACCTACTTCTTCCACCATTATTGTTGTTGAAACCTTGTTGAGGTCTCTGTTGATCCTTCCATGAGAGATTTGGATGATTTCTTCATGAAGAATTATAGGTGTTTCCATAGGGTTCTCCCATGTAATTCACCTTTTCCATTGAAGGGTTCTCAGGATCATAAGCTTCTTCTTTAGATGAAGCGTCCTTAGTACTACCTGGTGCAGCTTGCATTCCAGACAGACTTTGAGAAATCAAATTGACTTGCTGAGTCAATATTTTGTTCTGAGCCAGTATGGCATTCAGAGTGTCAATCTCAAGAACTCCTTTCTTTTGATTCGTCCCATTGTTCACAGGATTCCTTTCAGAAGTGTACATGAATTGGTTATTTGCAACCATTTTAATGAGTTCTTGAGCTTCTGTAGGCGTCTTCTTCAAATGAAGAGATCCTCCAGCAGAACTATCCAATGACATCTTGGACAGTTCAGACAGACCATCATAGAAGATACCTATGATGTTCCATTCAGAAAGCATGTCAGAAGGACATTTTCTAATCAATTGTTTGTAACTTTCCCAAGCTTCATAGAGGGATTCTCCTTCCTTATGTCTGAAGGTTTGGACTTCCACTCTAAGCTTACTCAATTTTTGAGGTGGAAAGAACTTTGCCAAGAAGGCATTGACTAACTTTTCCCAAGAGTTCAGGCTTTCTTTAGGTTGTGAGTCCAACCATATCCTAGCTCTGTCTCTTAGAGCAAAAGGGAATAGCATAAGTCTGTAGACCTCAGGGTCAACCCCATTAGTCTTGACTGTGTTACAGATTTGCAAGAATTCAGCTAAAAACTGATGAGGATCTTCCAATGGAAGTCCATGGAACTTGCAATTCTGTTGCATTAGAGAAACTAATTGAGGCTTAAGCTCAAAGTTGTTTGCTCCAATGGCAGGGATAGAGATGCTTCTCCCATAGAATTTAGGAGTAGGTGCAGTGAAGTCACTCAGCACCTTCCTTGCATTGTTGGCATTGTTGTTGTTTTTGGCTGCCATGGGTTCTTCTTCTTTGAAGATTTCTGTTAGGTCCTCTACAGAGAGTTGTGCCTTATCTTTCCTTAGCTTTCACTTCAAGGTCCTCTCAGGTTCAGGGTCAGCCTCAACAAGAATGCTTTTGTCTTTGCTCCTGCTCATATGAAAGAGAAGAGAACAAGAAAATATGGAATCCTCTATGTCACAGTATAGAGATTCCTTGAGGTGTCAGAAGAAAAGAAAAGTAGAAGGAAGAGGTAGAAAATTCGAACTTATCAAGGAAAGATGGAGTTCGAATTGTGTATTGAGGAGTAGTGTTAGTCCATAAATAGAAGGATGTGAGAAGAGGGGAAGAAATTTTTGAAAATTAATTAAAAAGATTTTAAAAATATTTTGAAAAACACTAATTGATTTTCGAAAACCAAGAGTGGAAAAGAAATCAAGTGATTTTTGAAAAAAATTTTGAAATTAGAAATCAAAAAGATATGATTGAAAACTATTTTGAAAAAGATGTGGTTGAGAAGATATAATTGAAAAGTTATGGTTTTAAAAAGATTTGATTGAGAAGATATGATTTGAAAAACAATTTAAAAAGATTTGATTTTGAAAATTAATGACTTGGCTAACAAGAAAATATATGATTCAACATTAAACCTTTCTCAACAGAAAAGCAACATACTTGAAATGTTGAATCAAATCATTAATTGATAGCAAGTATTTTTGAAAATGGAAAGAAATTGATTTTGAAAAAGATTTGATTGAAAAGATATGATTTGAAAAAGATTTGATTTTGAAAAATTTTGAAAACTTAAAAAAAAATTGAATTAAAAACAAAATATTCCCTCTTGTGCCATCCTGGCGTTAAACGCCCAGAATGGTATCCATTTTGGCGTTTAACGCCCAAAACACTACCCTTTTGGGCGTTAAACGCCCAACCAGGCACCCTGGCTGGCGTTTAAACGCCAGTTTGCCTTCTTCACTGGGCGTTTTGAACGCCCAGCTTTTTCTGTGTAATTCCTCTGCTGTATGTTCTGAATCTTCAATTCCCTGTATTATTGACTTGAAAAGACACAAATTAAAAATTTTTTGGATTTTTAATAATCAAAATGTAACTAAAATCAAATAACAATGCATGCAAGACACCAAACTTAGCAGTTTGTATACCATTGACACTAACAAAATGAGAATGCATATGAGAAACAACAAAACACTCAAGTCAAGAGAATTTAAAGATCAGAGTAAGGAAATCATCAAGAACAACTTGAAGATTAGTGAAGACACATGCATGAATGCAGGAAGAATAGAAACATGCAATTGACACCAAACATAAAATGAGACACTAGACTCAACAAGAAACATACAAAAAATTTTTGGTTTTTATGATTTTATAATTTTTTTGGATTTTTCAAAAATTGAGTGGAAAAAAAAAATAAAGGTATCAAAATTCTTAATGAGAATTCCAGGAATCATGCAATGTTAGT
>NC_029777.3:61406803-61412577 GCF_000817695.3 Arachis duranensis
TCACAACTTCGCACAACTAACCAGCAAGTGCACTGGGTCGTCCAAGTAATAAACCTTACGCGAGTAAGGGTCGATCCCACGGAGATTGTTGGTATGAAGCAAGCTATGGTCACCTTGTAAATCTCATTCGGGCAGATTCAAATGGTTATAAGTGATATATGAATAAAACATAAAGATAGAGATACTTATGTATTTCATTGGGGAGAATTTCAGATAAGCGAATGGAGATGCTTTGTCCCTTCCGTCTCTCTGATTTCCTACTGTCTTCATCCAATCCTTCTTACTCCTTTCCATGGCAAGCTGTATGTTGGGCATCACCGTTGTCAGTGGCTACAATCCCGTCCTCTCAGTGAAAATGTTCAACACACTCTGTCACGGCACGGCTAATCATCTGTCGGTTCTCAATCAGGTTGGAATAGAATCCATTGATTCTTTTGCGTCTGTCAATAACGCCCAGCCTTCAGGAGTTTGAAGCTCGTCACAGTCATTCAATCATTAAATCCTACTCAGAATACCACAGACAAGGTTTAGACCTTCCGGATTCTCTTGAATGCCACCATCAATTCTAGCTTATACCACGAAGATTCCGATTAAGGAGTCCAAGAGATAAACATTCAAGCCTTGTTTGCTTGTCGAACGGGAGTGGTTGTTGGCACGCGTTCATAAGTGAGAATGATGATGAGCGTCACATAATCATCACATTCATCATGTTCTTGGGTGCAAATGAATATCTTAGAACAAGAATAAGCTGAATTGAATAGAAGAACAATAGTAATTGCATTAATACTCGAGGTACAGCAGAGCTCCACACCTTAATCTATGGTGTGTAGAAACTCCACCGTTGAAAATACATAAGAACAAGGTCTAGGCATGGCCGTGAGGCCAGCCTCCCAATAATCTAAGAACTAGAAGTCCAAAGATGATCCTAAGATCGAAAATGATCAAAATATTAAAATACAATAGTAAAAGGTCCTATTTGTAGAGAACTAGTAGCCTAGGGTTTACAAAGATGAGTAAATGACATAAAAATCCACTTCCGGGCCCACTTGGTGTGTGCTTGGGCTGAGCATTGAAGCTTTCATGTGTAGAGACTTTTCTTGGAGTTAAACGCCAGCTTTTATACCAGTTTGGGCGTTTAACTCCCATTCTTGTGCCAGTTCCGGCGTTTAACGCTGGGCAGTTTTGAGCTGATTTGAAACGCCAGTTTGGGCCATCAAATCTCGGGCAAAGTATAGACAATTATACATTGCTGGAAAGCCCAGGATGTCTACTTTCCAACACCGTTGAGAACGCGAAAATTGGGCTTTTGTAACTCCAGAAAATCCACTTCGAGTGCAGGGAGGTCAGAATCCAACAGAATCTGCAGTCCTTTTCAGTCTCTGAATCAGATTTTTGCTCAGGTCCCTCAATTTCAAGCAGAAAATACCTGAAATCACAGAAAAACACACAAACTCATAGTAAAGTCCAGAAAAGTGAATTTTAACTAAAAACTAATAAAAATATACTAAAAACTAACTAAAACATACTAAAAACATACTAAAAACAATGCCAAAAAGCGTATAAATTATCCGCTCATCAGTTACCCACTCAATTTGTCCTTGGGTTGGAGTTACTTCCTCACCCACTTCTTCCTCCTCTTCCCCATCACTTAAGTCATAACTAGAAGGTTGTGAGAAGTCCATCTCCATGTTTCTATCAAACTCAATGAGAAGAGGCTTTTTAGGATTATTGAGGGGATTGAACAAGGAGGACAAAAAATCAACAATGATGGAATCCTCATCTTGATCAATCTCTTTTAATTCTCCCTTTCTTTCCTTCGGTCTACACACTTTCCTATCTTTCTCTTATTGCACCTCAAGCTCTAACTCTTCGTCTTTTCCTTGAGGCTCCATGTTATCCTCCTCTCTACACTCCTTTGTTGCTCGTCCACATTCTTCATGAGGAACGTCTTAATTGCTTGAGCGTAGTGAGGCTAGGCGGTTCACCGCTTCGCACAACTAACCAGCAAGTGCACTGGGTCGTCCAAGTAATACCTTACGTGAGTAAAGGTCGATCCCACGGAGATTGTCGGCTTGAAGCAAGCTATGGTTATCCTGTAACTCTTAGTCAGGAGATTAGTGATAAAAATGATTTCGTTTGTAAAAAGTACTAGAGCTTGAAATGAATGATACTTGTTATTCAGTAATGGAGAACAGGTTGAGCTTTCAAAGATGCTCTGTCTTCTGAATCTCTACTTTCCTACTATCTTCTTCTTCCAAACACACATGTTCCCTTCCATGGCAAGCTGCATATTGGTGGATCACCGTAGTCAATGGCTACCATCTGTCCTCTCAGTGAAAATGGTCCAGGTACAGTTTTTGTACAGCTAATCATCTATCGGTTCTAACTTGTGTCGGAATAGGATCTCTCTATCCTTTTGCACACTGTCACTGTGCCCAACATTCGTGAGTTTGAAGCTAGTCACAGTCATCCCGTCCCAGATCCAACTCAGAATGCCACAGACAAGGTTTAGACTTTTTGGATCTCAGGAATGCTGCCGATTGGTTCTAGCTTCTACCACGAAGGTTCTAATCTCATGAGTTTAAATACTCTGTGGTTAGGAGATGCAAGTCAAACTCTTAGATCAGAAACCCAGGAGATACGCACTCAAGCTGTCGCCCAATGACTACGTTGAGCTCAGATAGTATGAAAGTGGTTGTCAAGCATGCGTTCATAAATTTGAGAACAATGATGAGTGTCATGGATCATCATATTCTTCATATTGAAGTACGAGTGAGTATCTTAGAATAGAAGCAAGCGTGATTGAATAGAAAACAATAGTAATTGCATTAATCCATTGAAACACAACAGAGCTCCTCACCCTCACCTATGGGGTTTAGAGAGTCATTCCATGGCAGATACAATATGAGATGTAAAAAATGTCATAAGTCCTCAAATTAATCTTTAAAAGTAGTTTTTATACTAAACTAGTAACCTAGGTTTACAGAAATGAGTAACTAAGTGCAGATAGTGCAGAAATCCACTTCCGGGGCCCACTTGGTGAGTGTTTGGGCTGAGCTTCCAAGCTTCCACGTGAATGTGCCTCAAAGTGGAGTTAGACGCCACCCTGGGTGCCAAAATGGGCGTTTAACACCAAGAAGTATGCTAGTTCTGGCATTTTACGCCAGAAAATGGTTTTTGGGTGGCATTTAACGCCGGTTTGGGCCATCAAATCTTGGACAAAGTATGAATTATTATAAATTGCTGGAAAGCCCAAGATGTCTACTTTCCAACGCAATTAAGAGCACGCCAATTGGGCTTCTGTAGCTCCAGAAAATCCACTTCGAGTGCAGGAGGGTCAGAATCCAACAGCATCTGCAGTCCTTTTTCAGCCTCTGAATTAGATTTTTGCTCAGGTCCCTCAATTTCAGCCAGAAAATACCTGAAGTTATAGAAAAACACAAACTCATAGTGAAGTCTAGAAATGTGATTTTTTAATAAAAATTAATAAAAATATGATAAAAATTGAATGAAACATGCTAAAAACTATATAGAAACACTAACAAAAAGCGTATAAAATATCCGCTAATCACAATACCAAACTTAAATTGTTGCTTGTCCCCAAGCAACTAGACAAATAAAATAGGATAAAAAGAAGATTATGGTGCAATAAAATCTCTGAGTCTTTAATGAAGCTCTAATTCAAATTAAATGAGTAGGGCTTATAGCTTTTTGCTTCTGAATAGCTTTGGCATCTCACTTTATCCCCTAAAACTCAGAATGATTGGCTTCTTTCAGAACTCAGCATGCAGATGAGGTTATTGATTTTCCTAGTTTAACTTTGATTGATTCTTGAACACAGCTTCTTTGAGTCTTGGCTGTGACCCTAAGCATTTTGTTTTCCAGTATTACCACTGGATACATAAATGCCACAGACACATAACTACGGTAAACCTTTTCAGATTGTGACTCAACTTTGCTAGAGTCCCCAGTTAGAGGTGCCCAGAGTTCTTAAGCACACTCTTTTGCTTTGGATCACGACTTTAACCACTCAGTCCAAGCTTTTCACTTGGACCTTCATGACACAAGCACATGGTTAGGGACAACTTAATTTAGCTGCTTAGGCCAGAATTTTATTCTTTTTGGTCCCTTCTATCCATTGATGCTCAAAGCCTTGGATCCATTTCACCCTTGCCTTGTTGTTTAAAGGGTTACTGGCTTTTTTTGTACTGCTTTTTCTTGCTTCAAGAATCAATTTTATGATATTTCAGATTATCAATAACATCTTTCTGTTTACCTCATCCTTTCAAGAGTCAACCATTACTTAAATTTCAGTATATAAAGAAAATATGCACTGTTTATGCATTTATTCAGAAAGCTAAAGTAATGCCACCGCATATAAATAATTTGGATTTTTCTTATTATATACTCGAGATGTTTGCACCTTTGCTCTTCTAAAAAAAATCTACTATTTTATTCATGTTTAATGATGATAAGAAGAGTAAATTATAGCCAAATTGGAAAAATAAAAAATAAGGTACTACCCATGCAACAGAAAAATGGAAATTTAAATGCTACTAATACTTATGGAATACTAAAAATAAACGACTCTAATACTAATGCTCATGTAACTCTTAAAATAGGTTTCTAATAACAAAAGTTATCACAGAGTTAGGACTCAACAACCTTTATTTTGAGAGATAAGTGCTCCTTCAATCTGTGGGATGTCTGGCTCTTCAAGGGACAACTTCTGCCGCTTTAGCTCCTGTATCTCATGCCCTTACTTCTCTCGTTCTTTGAGTAGTTTGCAGAGCATGTTGTTTTGACTCTGCTGCTCTTCTTTGAGTTGATCCATAGCTTCTTGTAGATTATTGACAGATGCTTCTAAGCCCAATAGTCAAAGTGAGGAATTTTTGGGAGGAACTCATGCGCCCTCCTCTTGATGGGGTTGTCTTGAACTTGAGGTCCATCCATTACCTTTTTGGTGATTAGGCGTTCAACTGGGATGTACTCATCTCAACTTGGGTAAGCCAATTTGGCCTCAGTGGATTCCTTGTTTGCAAAGATGTAGATTTCACAAGGAATCAGTGATGATTGGATTTTTGACGGTTTAGAATTTCACAATTGAAATCTCGTTACAAGTATAGTTTCTAAACCAACATAAATCCTTTCATACAAAAATTTGGTTGTCACTAAGTGCAAACCCATAAAATCTATAAACCGAAGTATTTAAACCTCGGGTCGTCTCTCAAAGGACTTGCAAGGTAATGTTCTTGTTATTGGTTATGGCCTTGTTTATTTTGGGGTTTTGGATGAGAAATATGAATAGTAAATGGTAAGAAAACTTTATTAACAAAATGGTCTTGGCAAGGTTTGGTTGTCAAGGGTCTTCATCATTATCACTAGCCACAAGTATGGTAGTTGCAAGGATTAATCCCACTTAGTCATCCTTAAATCAATTAACAAAGGAAAGTCAAGTGAGTTATATCAATCCTAGTCCATAAATCCTAGCTTTCAACTAATTGGATTAATGAAGGCTAGAGTTAATGGGTATCAACTATCAATCAATTGGACACTGGTGACTCAAGAAATCCTAAGTCACCTTCTCAAGCCAAGAACATAGAATTCTACTCTAACATCCTCTCAAGCATTTCATCAAACACTTGGAGGGTAATGAAAGAAAGCATTTTTATTTGTAAGAATAAAAGGAATCAACAACTAACAATTACAAAGAATTAACAAAACAACAATCAACAACATCACAATCACATGAATTATCTCAAATTGCATTATTA
>NC_029777.3:61412858-61416833 GCF_000817695.3 Arachis duranensis
TCATTTCTTCATGAGTTCTCCAACTTTACATGCTTTTTCTTCATTCCCTTGATCCAATCTTTGCCTCCTAAACCTTAAATCACTTAACAAACATATCAAGGCATCTAATGGAATCAAGGTAAATTACATTTAGCTATTTTAAGACCTAAAAAGCATGTTTCACTCTTAAGCACAATTAAAGGAGAATATACAAAACCATGCTATTTCATTGAGTAAATGTGGGTAAAAGGTTATAAAATCCCCTAAAATCAATACAAGATAAACCATCAAATTGGGGTTTGTCAGTCCCTGATTGGATGTGGTTGTATAAGACCATGTTTACTCACTTGGGAGTTCGCCTTCCCTTCTCCCCTTTCCAAATGGTGCTACTTAATCGTTGTGACGTGGCGCCGTCCCAATTGCATCCGAATAAACTATATGCAACCTAAACTATATGCAACTAAATGTGAAATGGTTTTACCTACTTGGTTAAAATTAAATCAATCTCCAAGACATATATGCACAAGTAGGGCCAAGATCATATAACGATTCATGAATCCTACCAATTCGAATATCAAAATGAAGTTCAAGTAGACTTGCGAGAAGAACGCTCATGAATGCCGGGAATCAAGGAATTGAGCATCGAACCCTCATCGGAAGTGTTTGCACTCTAGTCGCTCGGTGTTTGGGGTTGATTCTCTCAATTCTCCCCTAATCATGCTTTCCAAGATTTGTTTATCTTCTAACAATCAACAATTATTCAATGCATGCGTACATGTATCATGAGGTCTTTTCTTTAGGTTGTAATGGGGCTAGGGTCAAGGTAGGATCATATATGGCTAGTGGACTTAGGATTTGAATCTTTGATTAACTTAAACCTTTCCACCTAACCTATATAATGACCTATACAATTAAGTACTAATCTAACTACCCATTCCTCACTTTTTCACATACTCATGCATTTTCTTTTCATTTCACAACACTTATGCATTGATTCTTATTGAGCTTCACTTTGGGGCATTTTGTCCCCTTTATTGCCTTTTTTTTTCTTTCTTTTTCTATATACATTTTTTCTTTTCTTTTCTTTTCTTTTTCTTTTTCACTTTTATTTCTATTTTTTCTTTTCATTTTTCTTTTTCTTTCAAACTATACACACGAACATCAATGCATAAGGTCTATACATTTAATCAATACATGAGTATGTACCCAATTTCCCAATATAAAAATACAAAACACAAACACCTTTTTATCCCAACCAATGTCCCAAAGTTTTCCCACTCTTGAATGACACTCACAATCACTAGCCTAAGCCAATCAAAGATCCAAATAAAGGATATTCATTGTTTTCCGCTTTAAGGCTTGTACTGTGCTAAAATAAGAACAAGTGGGTTAATCATAGGCTCAAATTTGGCTAACAAAGAAAGATAAAAGGTAAGGCCATTTGGGTAAGTGAGCTAATAAAATGATGGCCTCAATCATATAAATGCATGAATACAAGGAATAATAGGACATATAGATTCAAACAAATCAAAGATTACAATCATAGAAAGAGAACAATTACACACAAGAAGGAAAATAAGTGGTTATAAGATGTAACCACACAATTAGGCCCAATACTCACATGCTTGTGTTCTTAGCTCAAAAACCATATTCCAAAATAAATTCTTTCAAGCAAGTTCCACAAATTTTCTTTTTCAAATTGGTAGGGTGCCCTAAAACAGTTTCTTGGAAAGAAAATCATCATCCTAACTAAGTAGTCCTAATAAGAAATAAGTGGTAAAAATATGTACAAATTCTAACTAACATGCAACCTATCATGCAATGCAATAGCTAATCTAACAAAGAAAAATAAAAAATTTGGTGTTGAAAAGGAAATCTTTACCCATGGAGATCGGTCGAACGACCTCCCCACACTTGAAGATTGCATCCACACTTAAAAATTTGCACCGTTATCGATGCATGCAAAGAAGAACAAGGTGGACGGGTTGCTACAATTGATGAGCTCCTTCAAAAGGTTGTGCGGATGAACTTGTTTGTTGCCCCATTAGAAGCTTTCTCATTCTTTTCCTTCTTGGTGGACAACCTAAAAGGAAAGAAAAAGAAAGAAAATTAAGCCTACAACAAAGATATCAAAGTAAATAGAACATAGGCGGGGGCTAATGCCAAATAAGAGTACGATTCCCTACTACATGGTAGCTACAACATGTGAGTGAGAAATCAATATAAGCAAAAGGCATATCAACTGATACTTGATGAAAGAGTAAAGTTAAAGCATGGAGAGTATATTGAGCATCAAGATCAAATAAGAATTGACACAAACAAGATTAGTGATACGCATGAAAGCATTTGATTCTATCCTAACTCAATGATGAAGTTATTTATTTATTTATTTATTATATATTTTTTTATTATTAAAAAAAATTTTCTCTCTTTTTTTTTTATTAAAAGAGAAAAGAAAAAAAATCTTTCAAGAGAGGAAGAAGAAAAAGGAAAAAAATGAGAAAGAAAGAAGAAGAGAAGAGGAAAGAAGGAGAAAGAAGGAAGGAGAAAAGCAGGTTGCAAATCCGCGCGCGCACAGCGCGCACACGCGTGGATGCAGCAGGGACGATCCGCGCGCGCGCACAGCGCGCTTATGCGTGGATGAGCTTGTGCTCCCAGCACAATGCTGGCACAACGCGCGCACAACTCTCTGGTTTTTGTACCAGAAGTTGCGGAAGTGCAATGTGCGCGCGCGCACACAGCGTGCTAGCGCGCCGATGCCCGTTTTTTTTTTTTGCCCAAAAAGTAGAAAAAAATGCCCAAGAGCTCCCTATAATGTCTAAAACTCTTCTTTATTCAATCAAATATCACACAATTCACAAAAATGCAATTTGATTTTAGGATTTATTCATCTACTACTAGTGAATACAACATACTAACAATCCAATCTTTACAAACAAATCAATATGAAATGAAAATCTACCTACAATGGCAACTCAAATCACTTATTAAACAAAACTAAAAGAGAATGGAAAGAGTTTACCATGGTGGAGTGTCTCCCACCTAGCACTTTTATTTATTGTCCTTAAGTTGGACATTTTGAGGAGCACATTGTCATGGTGGCTTATGTTTGTACTCATCCTTGAATCTCCAAGGATCTTTGCCTCTCAATTGGTTGATAGAATTTCCAACCATCTTCACCAAACTTGGGTGAGGTTCTCCCCAAGATATGAGCTCCCAAAATTGGTCTTCATGTTGTGATCCGGGATCCCATATCTTATTTTCACACCCATCTTCTAGTTGATCATCATGATTCAACTTGGGTGGTAGGCATATAGAATTCTCCTTTATGCACCAAATTCTCCTTCTAGACCCATACAATTTAGCATTCCTCCAACCATAGTATTTATGCCTTGAGGGTTTAACCTTAATGAGCCTAACATTATTTTTCCAACCATTACACCACTCCCTCTTACTCTTAACTCCACAAAGAGCTCTAAGTTGCCCATCATTTTCAATCAAACCATATTCAAGTGAGAAAGTGAAGCTTAGGGATAGAAATTTTACCCACTTGAATGTTATGTTAGGTGATGGTGGCTTGGGAAGGGGGGCCTCCCCACACTTAGCCATTGCGATGTCTACGCGCTTGTGCTCTTCCCTTGTAACTTCCACCTCTTGACAACTTATATCAACTTCAACCTCTTCCTCTTGGTAGCTTCCTTCCAATTTGATATTTTCTTCGTGGCTTACCAAGGGTATGGGAGGTAAGGTATCTTCTTCCTTACCCTCTATGTCAAGCTCAATGGGAGAGGATTCAATTGTGGATAGGAACTCATCAATAATTGAATCCATCTCTTGATCAACCTATTCAAAGTCTTCAACCATGATATGCTTTGGAGGTTGCGCACCCTCCTCAACATCAATGTCAAGCTTCTTAGAAGAGTTTTCCATGATGCTACATTCCCATGGACTCTCAACGTCTCCTAAATCTTCAACCACTTCTTCCTTTTCTTCAAT
>NC_029777.3:61417671-61417799 GCF_000817695.3 Arachis duranensis
TTTAACTCCCATTTTGGTGCCAGTTCCGGCGTTTAACGCTGGAAATTCTGAGGGTGACTTTGAACGCCGGTTTGGGCCATCGAATCTTGGGCAAAGTATAGACTATCATATATTGCTGGAAAGCCCAA
>NC_029777.3:61419206-61428868 GCF_000817695.3 Arachis duranensis
ATCTCAGGGATTTCATGATGAGTGGGATCTCTTGTTTGCTCCATCCTTTTCTTAGTGATGGGCTTGAGGTCATGCCTTCTCAGTTGAACCGACTTCCCTCTTGAGTTTCTCTTCCATTGAGTGCCCTCTTCACAAATGTTTATGAGGACTTGGTCCAACCTTTGATCAAAGTTGACCCTTTTTGAGTTTGAAAGGGATCTCGGGGATCACCTTCTTCAAGGCCACAACTTCATAGAAGTGGTCTTGATGCACCCTTGAGATGAATCTCTCCATCTCCCATGACCCGGAGGTGAAAGCTTTTGCCTTCCCTTTCCTCTTTCTAGAGGTTTCTCCGGCCTTAGATGCCATAAATGGTTATGGAAAAACAAAAAGCAATGCTTTTACCACACCAAACTTAAAAGGTTTGCTCATTCTCGAGCAAAAGGAGAAAGAAGAGAGTAGAAGAAGAAGAAATGAAGGAGATGGGGGAGGCTTTGTGGTTCGGTCATGTAGGGGTGGGTTTGGGTGGGAAAGTGGTTTGAATTTGAAGGGTGAAGTAGATGGGGTTTTATGAAGGATAGATGTGAGTGGTGAAGAGAAAGATGGGCTTTGATAGGTGAAGGGTTTTTGGGGAAGAGGTGTGGAGGTGATTGGTGAATGGGTGAAGAAGAGAGAGAGTGGTAGGGTAAGTGGGGATCCTGTGGGGTCCACAGATCCTGAGGTGTCAAGAAAAAGTCATCCCTGCACCAAATGGCATGCAAAATTGCGTTTTATGCCAATTCTGGCGTTAAACGCCGGGCTGGTGCCCATTTCTGGCGTTTAACGCCAGCTTCTTGCCCTTTTCTGGCGTTTAACGTCAGTCTGGTGCCCCTTTCTGGCGTTAAACACCCAGAACCTCCCAACACCAAACTTAGAGTTTGAATGTGGGGGTTCAACACCAAACTTAGAGTTTGGTTGTGGCCTCCCAACACCAAACTTAGAGTTTGACTGTGGGGGCTCTGTTTGGCTCTGTTTTGAGAGAAGCTCTTCATGCTTCCTCTCCATGGTGACAGAGGGATATCCTTGAGCCTCAAACACAAAGGATTCTTCATTCACTTGAATGATCAACTCTCCTCTATCAACATCAATCACAGCCTTTGCTGTGGCTAGGAAGGGTCTGCCAAATAACCATGGCTGCAAATAACCAGTTCATGTACACTTCTGAAATAAATCCTGTGAATAATGGGATGACTCAGAAGAAAGGAGTTCTTGAGATCGATGCTCTGAATGCCATATTGGCTCAGAACAAAATATTGACTCAACAAGTCAATATGATTTCTCAGAATCTGACTGGATTGCAAGCTGTATCTGGCAGTGCTAAAGAAGCCTCCTCTGAAAGAGAAGCTTATGACCCTAAGAATCCTGTAATGAAAGAGGCAAATTACATGGAAGAATCCTATGGAAACACCTATAATCCTTCATGGAGGAATCATCCAAATTTCTCATAGATGGATCAACAGAAGCCTCATCAAGGCTTCAACAACAATAATGGTGGGAGAAATAGGTTTGCCAATAGTAAGCCTTTTCCATCATCTTCTCAGCAATAGACAAAGAATTCTGAGCAAAACTTCTCTGGCTTAGCAAACATAGTCTCTGATCTATCTAAGACAATTCTCAATTTCATGAATGAAACAAGGTCCTCCATCACAAATTTAGAGGCGGAAGTGGGTTAGCTGAGTAAAAGAGTTACTGAAACTCCTCCTAGTACTCTCCCAAGCAATACAGAAGAAAATCCCAAAAGAGAGTGCAAGGCCATAACTATAACCAAAATGGCCGAACCTGGAGAGAGTGAAAAGGCAGTGATTCCCAGTGAGGAAGACCTCAAGGAACGTCTACTGACCAATAAGGAGTTCCCTATTGAGGAACCAAAGGAATCTGAGGCTTATACAGAGACCACAGAGATTCTAATGAACTTACTGTTGCTATTCATGAGCTCTGATGAATATTCTTCCTCTGAAGAGGGTGAAGACATTGTTGAAGAACAAGTTGCTCTGTATCTGGGAGCAATCATGAAGCTGAATGCCAAGTTATTTGGTAATGAGACTTGGGAGGATGAACCTCTATTTCTCATCAATGAACTGAATACATGGATTCAGCAGACATTGCCTCAAAAGAAACCGGATCCTGGAAAGTTCTTAATACCTTGCACCATAGGCACCATGAACTTTGAAAAGGCTCTATGTGACTTGGGGTCAGGTATCAACCTCATGCCTCTCTCTGTAATGGAGAAACTAGTGATCTTTGAGGTACAAGCTATAAGAATCTTATTAGAGATGGCAGACAAATCAATGAAACATGCTTATGAACTTGTAGAGGATGTCTTAGTGAAGGTTGAAGGCCTTTACATCCCTACTGACTTCATAATCCTAGACACTGGAAAGGATGAGGATGAATCCATCATCCTTGGAAGACCCTTCCTAGCCACGGCAAGGGCTCTGATTGATGTGGACAGAGGAGAGTTAGTCCTTCAATTGAATGAGGACTACCTTGTGTTTAAGACTCAAGGATCTTCTTCTGTAAACAGGGAGAAGAAGCATGAAAAGCTTCTCTCAATACGAATCAGACAGAGCCCCCACACTCAACTTCTAAGTTTGGTGTTGGGAGGCCACAATCATGCTCTGAGCACCTGTGAAGCTCTGTAAGAGCTTCCTGTTAAGCTATTGACATTAAAGAAGCGCTTGTTGGGAGGCAACCTAATTTTATTTATCTATAATAAATACTTTCTCATTTTTATTTTCTAGTGTTAGTCTATGTTTTCTTTAGGTTGATGATCATGTGGAGTCACAAAAATAGCTGTAGAATTAAAGAAAATTCAAAAATAGAATAAAAAATAGCACACCCTGGAGGACGAGCTTACTGCATTTAAACGCCAGTTATGATAGCAAATTGGGCATTTAACACCCAGTCTGGCACCATTCTAGGCGTTAAATGCCAGAAATGGCACACAGACTGGCGTTTAACGCCAGAAAAGGGTGTTTGGTATCTGGCTGGCGTTAAACGCCAGTAAGGATAGTAGAATGGGCGTTTAACGCCCAGTTTGGCAGTATTATGGGCGTTAAATGCCAGAAATAGCATCCAAACTAGCGTTTAACGCCAAAAAGGGGCATTAGCCCGACGTTTAACGTCAGAAATGCCACGCAGAGGGTGTTTAAATGCCAGAAAGGGGCATGGATGAGAAATGCTTGACTCTTCAGGATCTGTGGACCCCACAGGATCCTTACCTACCTCAACTCATTCTCACTCCTCTTCACACCTTCCCATAACACTCTTCCCTAAACACCATTCACCTATCAAATCCTACCCTCTTCCTCATTATCTTTTCACCACTCACATCCATCCATTATTTTCCATCATACAAACCACCTACCCCACCCACTATCACACGGATACCCTCCCTCTCTTTCCACTAAATACCCCTCCCTACCACCTTCAATTTCACACATCATAAACACTTAAACCCCTCTTGGCTGAATTCAACCCAAACCTCCATCTCCCCCAATTCTTCTTCTTCTCCTCTTTTCTTTCTTATTTTTCTCAAGGACGAGCAAACCTTTTAAGTTTGGTGTAGGAAAAAGCTCTGCTTTTTATTTTTCCATAACCATTAATGGCACCTAAGGCCGAAAAAACCTCTAGAAAGAGAAAAGGGAAGGTAGTTGCTTCCACCTCCGAATCATGAGAGATGGAGAAATTCATCTCAAAAGCCATCACTAGAAAAAGGATGGAGCAAACAAGAGAGCCCACTCATAGACCTCAACAAGAGCATGAGAAAGTCCCTCATCAAGAAATCCCTGAGATGCCTCAAGGGATGCATTTTCCTCCACACAACTATTAGGAGCAACTCAACACCTCTTTAGGGGATTTGAGTTCCAATATAGAGCAACTAAGGATGGAGCACCAAGAGCACTCCATTATCCTCCATAAAATTAGAGAGGACCAAAGAGCCATGAGGGAAGAACAACAAAGGCAAGGAAGAGACATTGAGGAGCTTAAGCACTCCATAGGATCTTCAAGAGGAAGAACTAGCCGCCGTTACTAAGATGTACCCGTTCTTTAATTTCCTTGTTCTCATTTTTCTGTTTTTTGGTTTTTTGTGCTTTATGTTTTGTCTATATTTGTGTCTTTATTACATGATCATTAGTGTCTAGTGTCTATGCCTTGAAGTTATGAATATCCCATGAATCCTTCACCTCTCTTAAATGAAAAATGTTTCTAATTGCAAAACAACAAGAAATACATGAATTTCGAATTCTACCTTGAAATTAGTTTAATTATTTTGATGTGGTGGCAATACTTTTTATTTTCTGAATGAATGCTTGAATAGTGTATATTTTTTATAGTGAAGTTTATGAATGTTAAAATTGTTGGCTCCTGAAAGAATAATGAAAAAAGAGAAATGTTATTGATAATCTGAAAAATCATAAAATTGATTTTTGAAGCAAGAAAAAGCAGTGAAAAATACAAAGCTTGCGAAAAAAAACAAAAAAAAAGAAGAAAAAAAGGCGAAAAATAAAGAAAAAGAAAGAAAAATAAAGAACAAGTAGAAAAAGCCAGTAACCCTTTAAACTAAAAGGCAAGGGTAAAGAGGATCCAAGGCTTTAAGCATCAGTGGATAGGAGGGCCCAAAGGAATAAAATCCTGGCCTAATCGGCTAAATCAAGCTGTTCCTAACCATGTGCTTGTGTCATGAAGGTCCAAGTGAAAAGCTTGAGACTGAGTGGTTAAAGTTGTGATCCAAAGCAAAAAGAGTGTGCTTAAGAACTCTGGAAACCCCTAACTGGGGACTCTAGCAAAGCTGAGTCACAATCTGAAAAGGTTCACCCAGTTATGTGTCTGTGGCATTTATGTATCCGGTGGTAATACTGGAAAACAAAATGTTTAGGGCCACGGCCAAGACTCATAAAGTAGCTGTGTTCAAGAATCAACATACTAAACTAGGAGAATCAATAACAGTATCTGAATTCTGAGTTCCTATGGATGCCAATCATTCTTAACTTCAAAGGATAAACTGAGATGCCAAAACTGTTCAGAAGCAAAAAGCTACTAGCCCCGCTCATCTAATCAGAACTAAGCTTCATTGGTGTTTTGTAATTTATTTTATATTCCCTTCTTTTTATCCTATTTTGTTTTTAGTTGCTTCGGGACAAGTAATAATTTAAGTTTGGTGTTGTGATGAGCGGATAATTTATACGCTTTTTGACATTGTTTTTAGGTAGTTTTTAATATGTTTTAGTTACTTTTTAGTATATTTTTATCGGTTTTTAAGCAAAAATCACATTTCTGGACTTTACTATGAGTTTGTGTATTTTTCTGTGATTTCAGGTATTTTCTGGCTGAAATTGAGGGACCTGAGCAAAAATCTGATTCAGAGGCTGAGAATGGACTGCAGATGCTGTTGGATTCTGACCTCCCTGCACTGAAGTGGATTTTCTGGAGCTATAGAAGCCCAACTGGCACGCTCTTAATTGTGTTGGAAAGTAGACATCTTGGGCTTTCTTGCAATGTATAATAGTTCATACTTTGTCCGAGATTTGATGGCCCAAACTGGCGTCTAAACACCTACCAGAGACCCTTTTCTTGCGTAAAACGCCAGAACTGGCACCAATGCTGGAGTTAAACGCCAAAACTGGCACCCAAGCTGGCATTTAACTCCAAGAAGAGCCTATGCATGTGAAAGCTTCAATGCTTAGCCCAAGCACACACCAAGTGGGCCCCGGATGTGGATTTCTGCACTATTTGCACTTAGTTATTCATTTTTTGTAAACCTAGTTTACTAGTTTAGTATAAATAGCACTTTTTACTATTGTATTCTTATCTTTGGATAGCTTTTCGAACCTTTGATCAGGTCTTCTTCCCCTGTTTTTGAATTCTTATGCCATTTGGAAGGCTGGCCATTCGGTCATGCCTAGACCTTTTGTTCTTATGTATTTTCAACGGTGGAGTTTCTGCACCTCATAGATTAAGGTGAGGAGCTCTACTGTTCCTCATGAATTAATGCAAGTACTATTGTTTTTCCTTCAATTCACGCATACTTCTTCTCCAAGATATACTCTTGTACTTAATTTAGTGAAGTCAGACTGATGGGGTGACCCATGACAATCACCCACTATCTTCAGTACTCGCTTAGCCAAGATCCGCGTGCAAGACAACCACAAAGCGGTCTACATGATGTTCAACGTAGTCATTGGACCCCAGTCGGAGTATACTTTCTTGGGTCTCTGATCCACGGATTCGCATCGTCTCTCATGACAACAGAGCATCCAACCCCGTGATTAGGATCTTCGTGGTATAGGCTAGAATCAATAGATAGCATTCCTGAGTTCTGGAAAGTTTAAACCTTGTCTGTGGTATTCTGAGTAGGATCTAGAAAGGGATAACTGTGAGGAGCTTCAAACACATAAATGTTGGGCGCAGTGACAGTGTGCAAAAGGATCAATGGATCTTATTCCGACACAAGTGAGAACCGACAGATAATTAGCCATGTGGTAGCTGTGCCTGGTATTTTTCATCTGAGATGAGAAATCTGACAGTTGATTAGCCGTACAGAGATCGTAGCCGGACCATTTTCACTGAGAGGATCATACAGCTTTCCATGGAAGGGAGTGCATATGACTGGATGGAAGCAATAGGAAAGCAAAGGTTCAGGAGCAACAAAGCATCTCCAAACGCTTATTTGAAATTCCCACTAATGAATTACATAAGTATCTTTATTTTATTTTATGTTTTATTTATCTTTTAATTATCAAAACCTCATAACCATTTGAATCTGCCTGACTAAGATTTACAGGATGACCATAGCTTGCTTCAAGCCGTCAATTTCCCTGGGATCGACCCTTACTCACATAAGGTATTACTTAGACGTTCCAGTGCACTTGCTGGTTAGTTGTGCGGAGTTGTGAAAAGTGTGATCACAATTTCGTGCACCATCCCACAAGTAGTACTTTGCATCAGAAACCAATTTTTTTGTTTGCTGCTTACTGTACTATTTGAGTATGAATCTCACAGCTTTATAGTTTGCAATGACTGCAAACCACGGTACTTCCTGAATGGCAAAAAGTTGCTCATCTGGAAAGGTTTCAGAGATCTCAATAGGAGGGGGAGACGCTCTTGCTACTGGTTCTATCTGGGACAGGTGATCAGCTAGTTAGTTCTTTCTCCCTTTTCTGTCTCTTATTTCTATATCAAACTCTTGCAGAAGCAACACCCATCTTATGAGTCTGGGTTTTGAATCTTGCTTTGTGAGGAGATACTTTAGAGCAGCATCGTCAGTGTACACAATCACTTTTGATCCTACTAAATAAGATCTAAACTTGTCAATGGCATAAACCACTGCAAGCAACTCCTTCTCTGTGGTTATGTAATTCTTCTGCGCGTCATTTAAAACACGGCTAGCATAATAAATGACATGCAGAAGCTTGTCATGCCTCTGTCCTAATACTGCACTAATGGCATGGTCAATGGCATCACACATTAGTTCGAATGGTAATGTCTAGTCTGGTGTAGAAATGACTGGTGTTGTGATCAACTTAGCTTTTAGAGTCTCAAAGGCCTGCAAACACTCTGTGTTAAAGATAAATGGTGTATCAGCGGCTAGCAAATTGCTCAGAGGTTTTGTAAATTTTGAAAAATCCTTTATAAACCTCGTATAGAATCCTGCATGCCCTAGAAAGCTTTTGATTGCCTTAACATTGGCAGGTGGTGGTAATTTTTCAATTACCTCTACTTTAGCTTGATCCACCTCTATCCCCTTGTTCAAAATTCTATGCCCAAGGACAATTCCTTTAGTCACCATAAAGTGACATTTCTCCCAGTTTAAAACCAAGTTAGTCTCTTGGCACCTTTGTAGAACAAGTGCTAGATGGTCAAGACAGGAGCTGAATGAGTCTCCAAATACGGAGAAGTCATCCATGAAGACTTCCAAAAATTTCTCTACCATATCAGAGAAGATAGAGATCATGTACCTTTGAAAAGTTGCAGGTGCATTGCAAAGACCAAATGGCATCCTTTTGTAGGCAAATACTCAAAATGGACATGTGAATGCTATTTTCTCTTGGTCCTGAGGATCTACTGCAATTTGGTTGTAAACTGGATAGCCATCCAAAAAGCAATAGTATGGATGACCTGCTAGTCTTTCTAGCATCAAGTCTGTGAATGGTAAAGGAAAATGATCCTTTCTAGTTGATGTATTGAGCCTTCTATAGTCAATACACATACGCCATCCTGTAATTGTTCTTGTAGGAACCAGTTCATTATTTTCATTATGAACCACTATCATGCCTCCCTTCTTAGGGACAACTTGGACAGGGCTTACCCAGGGGCTGTCAAAAATAGGATAAATAATCCCAGCCTCTAGTAATTTAGCGACCTCTTTCTGCACCACCTCCTTCATGGCTGGATTCAGCCACCTCTGTGGTTGAACCACTGGCTTAGCATCATCCTCCAATAGGATCTTGTGCATGCACTGGCTGGGCTAATGCCTTTAAGATCACTTATGGACCACCCAAGAGCTGTCTTGTGTGTCCTTAGCACCTGAATTAGTGCTTTCTCTTCCTGTGGCTCTAAAGCAGAGCTTATGATTACCAGAAAAGTGTCATCTTCTCCCAGAAATGCATATTTCAGGGATGGTGGTAATGGTTCGAGCTCAAGTTTAGGAGGCTTCTCCTCTTCCGGGGGACTTTTATAGAGGTTTTTCTGTTTTCTCTGGTTCCTCCAAATCAGGCTGAACATCTTTAAAAATGTCCTCTAGCTCTGATTCGAGACTCTCAGTCATATTGACCTCTTCCACCAAGGAGTCAATAATATCAATGCTCATGCAGTCTTTAGGTGTGTCTGGATGCTGCATAGCTTTGACAGCATTCAACTTAAACTCATCCTCATTGACTCTCAGGGTTACCTCCCCTTTTTGGACATCAATAAGGGTTCGTCCAGTTGCTAGAAAAGGTCTTCCTAGAATGAGAGTTGCACTCTTGTGCTCCTCCATTTCCAGCACTACAAAGTCAGTGGGGAAGGCAAATGGCCTAACCTTGACAATCATGTCCTTAATTACGCCTGATGAAATTTTAATGGAGCCATCAGCAAGTTGGAGACCTATTCGGGTTGGTCTGACTTCTTCAGTCAAACCAAGCTTTTTGATAGTGGATGCAGGTATCAGGTTGATACTTGTCCCAAGATCACATAAAGTTGTCTTGGTGCAAGCATCCTCTAATGTGCATAGTATCATAAAGCTTTTGGGATCTTTAAGCTTCTCTGGTAAGCTTTTTAATATGACTACACTGCATTCTTCAGTGAGAAAAACTTTTTTAGCTGATGTGTGGAAAACGATCCAACACAAAACTCACCGGCAAGTGTACCGGGTCGCATCAAGTAATAATAACTCACATGAGTGAGGTCGATCCCACAGGGATTGAAGGATTGAGCAATTTTTGTTTAGTGGTTGATTTAGTCAAGCGATTCAAGTTTTAGTTGAGTGATTTGTGTTTAACAGAAAGTAAATGACATTAAATGTAAAGGGGGAAGGGAAAAGTGCAGTAAATTGAAGAACAGAATTGTAAATGTGCAGAATCTTAAAGAGCAAGGAAGTAAATGACTGAAACTTAAAGTGCAAGAAACTTAAATTGCAGTAACTTAAAGGGCAAGAAAGATAAATG
>NC_029777.3:61442424-61443830 GCF_000817695.3 Arachis duranensis
ACTGCTACCAAGATATATCTAAATGAATAAGAAGGGGGAAAGGGTCCCATGAAATCAATGCTCCATAGATCAAATAATTCTACTTCCAAAATGAAGTTCTGTGGCATCTCATTCCTTTTTGTTAGTCCTCCTGCTCTTTGACATTCATTACATTGGTGGACAAACTCCCTGGTATCTTTGAAGATGGTTGGCCAATAGAAACCACTTTGTAGAATCTTTGCTGCTGTTCTTTCTGGACCAAAGTGTCCACCATAAGCTGAGCCATGGCAATGCCATAATATATCTTTTGTTTCACTTTCAGGAATACATCTCCTGATTATTCCATCAGAGCATCTTCTGAACAAATATGGTTCATCCCATAAGAACTTCTTTGCTTCATTGATTAGTTTCCTCACTTGTTGCTTAGTGAATTCTTGTGGTATCTTTCTCCCTACTTTGTAGTTTGCTATATCAGCAAACCATGGTGTTTGTTGGATTTGCATGAGATGTTCATCTGGGAAGCTTTCATTCATAGGTAATGCAGCCTTTTGAATTGTCTCTGGTGGCAGCCTTGACAAGTGATCAGCAACTAGATTTTCAGTGCCTTTCCTGTCCCTCACCTCAATATCAAATTCTTGTAAGAGTAGAATCCATCTGATAAGCCTTGGTTTAGCATCCTACTTTGACATCAAATACTTGAGAGCAGCATGATCAGTATAAACCACAATTTTAGATCCTATCAAGTACGATCTAAACTTATCAAATGCATAAACCACAGCTAACAAGTCCTTCTCTGTTGTGTTGTAATTTTTTTGAGCTTCATTTAATACTTTACTTGCATAATATATGACATGATGCAGGTTTCCCTTTTTCTGTCCAAGTACAGCACCAATTGCAATTTCACTTGTATCACACATAAGTTCAAATGGTAAGTTCCAATCCGGGGGTGTGATGATTGGTGCTGTTGTGAGTTTCTGTTTTAAAGTTTCAAAAGCATGCTGGCAATTTTTATCAAAAACAAAAGGTTGATCATTCATCAAAAGGTTACTCAAAGGTTTGGCTATTTTAGAAAAATCTTTGATAAACCTTCTATAAAATCCTGCATGCCCCAAGAAACTTCTAACAGATTTCACATTAGTTGGTGGAGGGAGTTTTTCTATTATTTCCACTTTTGCCTTGTCAACCTCTATTCCTCTTCTTGAAACTTTATGACCAAGAACAATCCCCTCAGGTACCATGAAATGGCACTTCTCCCAATTCAAAACCAAATTAGTTTCTTGGCACCGTTTCAAAACAAGAGTTAGATGGTTTAAGCAAGTATTGAAATTATCACCAAAAACAGAGAAGTCATCCATGAAAACCTCTAAAAATTTTTCAACCATATCTGAGAAAATGGAAAGCATACACCTTTGAAAAGTGGCTGGGGC
>NC_029777.3:61450467-61462225 GCF_000817695.3 Arachis duranensis
GTGTTCGATTCTTGTGGCATGCATGGGTGACATTTTTCCTTTGATTTTCTTCCTTGGTGAGCCCGATACTGCCCTTGTGGAGGGCAGGGCAAGGTTCTCTTCCTCTTGGTCCCAAGGCACATTTTTGTGCTCTGCCCTTGTAGTGGGCATGGCAGAGTTGCCTTCCTTGGCTTGGTCACTTAATGCTGCCCTCCTAGAGGGCATTCTGCCCTTGTGGAGGGCAATGTTGCTTCCCCCATTGCAATGCGGCACGCTTCTCTCCTCTTTGGCCACGCTTTCCTTTTTCTTGTGTCACGCTTCTTAGGCCACGCTTTTCATTTTCTTTTCTTTTCTTCACCTAAAATAAACCAAACAACCACTCAAAGTATCACTAAATTCAAGAGGCTTATAAATCAATTAAAATGCAATTAAAATTAGCTTAAACCTCATGATTTAACATTAATTTCATGGTGGTTGCTTGCTTTAGAGAAGTTGTGCATTTTCACTCCAAATCACTTACTTAGGATGCAAGAAAGTGCATAAATGCTAACAAAACAAGTGAAATTAGCTTGAAAAATGGGTATATGATGACTTGTCATCATTAGCCTCCCTCCAATCCTTCTTATAACTTAAGATCTCTTTCATGAACTTAGCAAAAGGGGGTATTTGCTCAAGTGCCTCTGTAAACAGAATCTTTATTTCAAGGGTCCTGAGATAGTCTGCAAAGTGGGCAAATTGTTTATCCAGTTTTACTTGGCAGAGTTTCTGAGGATAAGGCATCTTGGCTTTATATTCTCCAACCTTAGTTGCTGTAGGTTTATTGCCTACAGAAGTGGTTGGAGAAGCCTACTTAAGGGGGCTGTTATCAGCGGTTGCAGGTGTCTGATTCCTCACTGGTGTTTGAATGCCAGAATTGGGTGCTGTATGGGCATTTAACACCAAATTACCACCCTTTTCTGGCGTTTGAATGCCAGAATTGGCTGCTATATGGGCGTTTAACACCGACTTCTAACCCTTTTCTGGCGTTTGAACACCAGAATCATTCCTCTCTGGGCTCTTACTGTCCTCGGAGGGATTTTGGGTAGTGAATTGGTCATCCTCTTTCAGTTGTTCCTTTCTTGACTTTCTGCTGCTTTGAGTTGAGACATTCAGTGTCTTCCCACTCCTTAAATGAACAGCTTGGCACTCTTCTATTATCTGTTTAGATAACTACTGTCTTGTATGATCCAATTGTGCTTCCATATTCTTGTTAGCATTTTTGGTGTCTTGTAGCATCTCTTTAAATTCTGATAACTGTTTTGTTAGAAAAAGCAATTGCTGATTGAGTTCATCAACTTGTTCTGGATGACTAAGTTCAGTGGGTACTGCTTTAGCCTCTTCTTTCATGGAGGACTTAAGTACAGATGCTAATTTCTAGCAACTGTATCAATGAGCTCTTGGGTCTCTTCAATTGTCTTTCTCATGTGTATAGATCCACCAGCTGAGTGGTCTAGAGATATCTGGGCCTTTTTTGTAAGTCCGTAGTAGAAGATGTCTAACTGCACCCATTCTGAAAATATTTCAGAGCGACATTTCCTTAGCATCTCTCTGTACCTCTCCCAGGCATTATGAAGAGATTCATTATCCTCTTGTTTAAAGCCTTGGATGTCCAACCTTAACTGTGTCATCCTTTTTGGAGGGAAATATTGATCAGGAATTTGTCTGACAACTATTTTCATGTTCTTATGCTGGCCTTGGGTTGGTTATTTAACCACCTCTTAGCTTGGTCTTTAACAGCAAATGGAAACAGCAATAATCTGTAGACATCCTGATCCACTTCCTTATCATGTACTGTGTCAGTAATTTGTAAGAACTGTGCCAGAAACTCAGTAGGTTCTTCCTGTGGAAGACCGAAATACTAGCAATTTTGCTGCATCATGATAATGAGCTGAGGGAATTGCAAACGTGTGCCTTATTCTTGGTTATTGTAAATATTTTTCAAAATAAATAAATAAATAAATAAATAAATAATTTTTCAGATTTTTATTTTAAAATTTTTTATCCTATCTTATTTTTTTTCAAAAATCATATCTTTTTTAAAATCTTATCTTATCTTTTTTTTCAAAAATCATATCTTTTTCAAAATATTTTCTTTTTATTAGTTTTTATTTTTATTTTCTCTTACTACTATGAACTCTCACCCCTTTGGCTATGAGTCTGGTTACAATTATGTTGCAGGAAGAGGAGATTATAATGACAACCTGCATCAAGGATGGGACAATCGAAGATGGGAGGAGCCACAAGGACTTGATCAAACCTCATGACAACAACCACCTCCAATGGAGTATCAACAACCATTCTGTGATGCATACCAAGATAACAGCTATGGTGAGCACTCTTTTGATTATCAACAACCACCACCATACGCCTATGAACCCCCTCATCAACATAGCCTTGGACCACCATACTCACAAGCCCCCTACAACCATTCACCTCCATATGACCCTAACCCATATCCACCATACCAAGCACCCTATGAGTCGTATGAACCATATATAGAACCACCCCAATTCCACCCCAATTACTCCCACGAACCACCACCTCAATATACACCATCTCTATATCCATCAATGCAAGAGTACTATGATCCTACTTATGATAGCCGAGCACAACAAGAATCAAGGGATCATCTCAAGGAAACAGTGGAAAAATTTCATGCAACCCTTCGCCAACTGGATCAAGCGATAAATCGATTACCTTCCCGATGATCAGACATTCAAGGAACCCCCATGGCTTCATGTGGAGAATCTACTAAAGAACGTGGCATGAAGGAGAAGTTAGAAACTCCGGTGGACAGTGAGCAGCACGATTTTATATTGGAACAATTGGAAGAAGCTACGCCTTCCATTGAAGAGGAAGAAGTGGTTGAAGACTTAGGAGATACGGAACCTCCATGGGAAAATCAAGTCACAGAGCCCCCTTCTAAGGAGTTTGAATTTGATGTTGAGGAGGGTGTACAACCTCCAAGTCATATCATGGTTGAAGACTTTGATGGGGACGATCAAGAGATGGATTCAATCATTAATGAATTCTTATCTACATTTGAATCCTCTCCCATTGGACTTGACATGGAGATTAAAGAAGAAGAAGAACAACCTCCCATGCCCTTGGTGAACAATGAAGAAGAAATTGAATCAGAAGAAAGCTACCAAGAGGAAGAGGTTGAAATTGAAGAAGCTTGCAAAGAGGTGGAAGATGTCAAAGAAGAGCACAAGGGAGTGGAGCTTGCAAGTTCATTAGAAACACCTCTCCCAAGGCCATTACCGTCCAACACAACGTTCAAGTGGGCAAAATTCCTACCATTATCCTTTACTTTCCCACTTATATGGGATACTGGAGATGGATGGTCAACTTAGAGCTCTTTGTAGCATTAAGAGTAAGACGAAGATGGTCAGTGGTAAGAACTGTCCTGCAAGGTTCATTATGGTTGGAAGCTTTAAGTTTAAACGCAAAGGTTGGTGTAGAGCTCAATTGAATGGGTCTAGAATGTTGTTTGGCTGTTTCAGTGAGAATTCAAACTGCTTGCCACTCGAATGGAACAATATTGCTCAACAAGAAGACGGGTGCAAAAGTGATGAGCGGATAATTTATACGCTTTTTGGCATTGTTTTTAGGTATTTTTAGTATAATCTAGCTACTTTTAGGGATGTTTTCATTAGTTTTTATGCTAAATTCACATTTCTGGACTTTACTATGAGTTTTTGTATTTTTCTCTGGTTTCAGATAATTTCTGGCTGAAATTGAGGGACCTGAGCAAAACTCTGATAAAAGGCTGACAAAGGACTACTGATGCTGTTGGATTCTGACCTCCCTGCACTCGAAATGGATTTTCTGGAGCTACAGAACTCGAAATGGCGCGCTCTCAATGGCGTTGAAAAGTAGACATCCAGAGCATTCCAGCAATATTAATAGTCTATATTTTATTTGAGATTAGACGACGCAAACTGTCGCTCAACGCCAGTTCTACGCTACATTCTGGAGTCAAACGCCAGAAACACGTCACGAACCAGAGTTGAACCCCAAAAACACGTTACAACTTGGCGTTCAACTCCAATAGAAGCCTTAGCTCGTGTAAAGTTCAAGCTCAGCCCAAGCACACACCAAGTGGGCCCTGGAAGTGGATTTCTGCATCAATTACTTACTTCTGTAAACCCTAGTAGCTAGTCTAGTATAAATAGGACTTTTTACTATTATATTTTCATCCAAGATTGTATTTTTGATCCGGTGATCACGTTTTTGTTCTAAGATATTCGTTGCACTTCAACTTGATGAATGTGATGATCCGTGACACTCATCATCATTCTCACCTATGAACGCGTGTGACTAACAACCACTTCCGTTCTACCTTAGACCGGGCGCATATCTCTTGGATTCCTTAATCAGAATCTTCGTGGTATAAGCTAGAATTGATGGCGGCATTCATGGGAATCCGGAAAGTCTAACCTTGTCTGTGGTTTTCCAAGTAGGATTCCAGGATTGAATGACTGTGACGAGCTTCAAACTCGCGATTGCTGGGCGTGATGACTTAAGAAGGATTGGATGAAAGCAGTAGGAAAGCAGAGATTCAACAGGGACAAGCACCTCCATACACTTGTCTAAAATTCTCACCAATGATTTACATAAGTATTTCTATCTTTATTTTCTGTTGATTTATTATTATTATTCGAAAACTCCATAACCTTTTATTATCCGCCTAACTGAGATTTACAAGATGACCATAGCTTGCTTCATACCAACAATCTCCATGGGATCAACCCTTATTCACGTAAGGTATTACTTGGACGACCCAGTGCACTTGCTGGTTAGTTGTGCGGAGTTGTGACAAAGTGTGATTCACGTTTGAGAGCGCTACCAAGTTTTTGGCACCATTGCCGGGGATTGTTCGAGTATGGACAACTGACGGCTCATCTTGTTGCTCAGATTGGGTAATTTTATTTTATTTTATTTTGTTTTATTGTTCTTAAATTTCGAAAAAAAAATTTATATTACTTATCCTGTTCTTCAGAATTTTTAAGAATGAATTCTAGAGTTTTATGAAGCATGTTGAAGCCTGGCTGGCTGTAAAGCCATGTCTAAATTCTTTTGGACTGAGGCTGCAAAACCATCTTCATAGAGGCAAGTTAATTGGAATGTTAGTTGTATGCTAAAGCTTGGCTGGCCATTGGCCATGTCTAATGTTTTGGACCGGAGCTTTCACAAAAGCTTGGCTGGCTAGAAAGCCATGTCTAATTCCTGGACTGAAGCTTTAGACTAACATTGCATGATTCCTGGAATTCATATTAAAAATTTTTGACTTTCTTATTTTCTTTTTCATATATGTTTTACGAAAAAAAATAAAAGAAAATATATAAAAAAATTAGAAAATCATAAAAATAAAAAATATTTTGTGTTTCTTGTTAGAGTCTTGTGTCAAGTTTTAAGTTTGGTGTCAATTGCATATTCATCTTGCATTTTTCAAAAATTGCATTCATGCATTGCATTCATCATGATCTTCAAGTTGTTCTTGATGAACTTTCTTGTTTGATCTTCATCTTTTCTTGTTTTGCATCTTTGGTTGTTTTTCATATGCATTCTTGCATTCATAGTGTCTAAGCATTAAATATTTCTAAGTTTTGTGTCTTGCATGTTTTCTTTGCACCCAAAATTTTTCAAAAATATGTTCTTAATGTTCATCATCATGATCTTCAAAGTGTTCTTGGTGTTCATCTTGACATTCATAGTGTTCTTGCATGCATCATTGGTTTTGATCTAAAATTTTCATGTTTTGGGTCATAATTGTGTTTTTCTCTCTAATCATAAAAAATTTAAAAATAAAAAATATCTTTTCCTTATTTTTCTCATAAATTTTGAAAATTTGAGTTGACTTAGTCAAAATTTTTTTTAAAAATAATTTGTTTCTTATAAGTCAAGTCAAAATTTCAATTTTAAAAATCTTATCTTTTCAAAATCTTTTTCAAAAATCAATTCTTTTTCATTTTTTATTTATTTTCGAAATTTTTATTTTAATTTTTCAAATTTCTTTTTCTTAATTTTATTTCAAAATTTTCGAAAATTTACTAACAAGTAATATGATTGATTCAAAAATTTGAAGTTTGTTACTTTCTTGTTAAGAAATGCTCAATCTTTAAATTCTAGATGCATATCTTTTAGTTTCTTGTTAGTCAAGTAATCAATTTTAATTTTAAAAATTAAATCTTTTTAATCATATCTTTTTATCATATCATTTATATCATATCTTTTTCAAAAATTTTATCTTTTTCAAAATTTTGAATTTAAAATATCTTTTCCAACTTCTGATCTTCTTATCTTTTCAAAATTAATTTTCAATTAACAAACTAACTTTTTGTTTGTTTCTTATCTTTTTCAAAACAACTTAACTACTTCTCCCTCTCTAATTTTCGAAAATATCTCCCCCTTTTTCAAAATTTTTCTCAAATTAATTAATTGTTTCAACTTTTAATTTTAATTTTATTTCTTATCTTAATTTTCGAAAATCATTAACTCCTTTTTAAAAATTATTTTCGAAAACTTCTCTCTCTCATCTTATTCTATTTATTTATTTATTTACTAACACTTCTCTTCACCTCTTTTCACCTCAAGAATCTGAACCCATCTTCACCCTTGTGTTCAGACTATTCATTTTTTTTCATTCTTATTCCCTTTCTTCTTCCACTAACAATAAGGAACCTCTTTACTGTGACATAGAGGATTCCTCTTCTTTTTCTGTTCTCTTCTCTTTTATATGAGCAGGAACAAGGAAAAAGGCATTCTTGTTGAAGCTGAATGCCAAGTTGTTTGGTAATGAGACTAGGAAAAGTAAACCTCCCTTGCTCATTAGTGAACTAGATACATGGGTTCAGCAAACTCTACCTCAAAAGAAACAAGATCCTAGAAAATTCTTAATACCCTGTACCATAGGCATCATGACCTTTGAGAAGGCTCTGTGTGACCTAGGGTCAGGCAAAAATCTTATACCACTCTCTGTAATGGAGAAGCTGGGAATCATTGAGGTACAACCTGCCTTATTCTCATTACAATTGGCAGACAAGTCAGTAAGACAAGCTTATGGATTAGTAGAGGATGTGTTAGTAAAGGTTGAAGGCCTTTACATCCCTACTGATTTCATAATCTTAGACACTAGGAAGGAGGAGGATGAATGCATCATCCTTGGAAGACCTTTCCTAGCCACAGCAGGAGCTGTAATTAATGTTAATAAAGGAGAATTAGTCCTTCAATTGAATGGGGACTACCTTGTGTTTAAGGCACACGGCTATCTTTCTGTAACAATGGAGAGGAAGCATGCAAAGCTTTTCTCAGTACAGTATCAAACAGAGCCCCCACAGTCAAACTCTAAGTTTGGTGTTAGGAGGCCACAACCAAACTCTAAGTTTGGTGTTGAAGCCCCAAAACCAAACTCTAAGTTTGGTGTTGGGACTATACAACATTGACCTGATCACCTGTGAGGCTCCATGAGAGCCCACTGTCAAGCTATTGACATTAAAGAAGCACTTATTGGGAGGCAACCCAATTTTTATTTATCTAACTTTATTTTTATTTTATTTTGTGTTTTATTAGGTACATGATCATGTGGAGTCACGAAAAAAATACTAAAATTAAAAACAGAATAAAAAAATAGCAGAAGAAAAATCACACCCTGGAGGAAGGACTTACTGGCATTTAAACGCCATTAAGGAGCATCTGGCTTGCGTTCAACGCCAAAACAGAGCATGGATCTAGCGTTCAACGCCAGAAACAAGCAACATCCTGGCGTTCAAACGCCAGGAATGCACCCTGAGGAAGAGCTGGTGCTGAACGCCAGAAACAAGCATGGAACTGGCGTTCAACACCAGAATCATGCTGCAGTTGGGCGCTGAACGCCCAAAACAAACATCAATCCGGCGTTCAAATGCCAGAATTGCATGCAAAGGCATTTTACACGCCTCATTGGTGCAGGGATGTAAATCCTTGACACCTCAGGATCTGTGGACCCCACAGGATCATCTCAGATCTGTGGACCCCACAGGATCCCCACCTACCTCAACTCACCTTTTCTCTTCTTCACTAATCACCTCAATCTCTCTTCCCCATCACCTCTTCACCACTCACATCCATCCATCTCTTTCCCACCCAATCCCACCCATATGGGCGAAACATACACATCTCTCCCTCTCCTCCATATCTTCTTCTCCTTCCATTCTTTCTTCTTTGCTCGAGGGCGAGCAACATTCTATGTTTGGTGAGGTAAAAGCATAGCTTTTTTATTTTTCCATAACCATTGATGGCACCTAAGGCCAGAGAAACCTCAAAAAAAAAAGAAGAAAAAAGGAAAGATAAAAAGCTTCCACCTCCGAGTCATGGGAGATGGAGAGATTCATCTCAAGGGTCTATAGCTTAGCAGAAGAGCATTTGACTACATCAAGAGAGCATGAGGAATTCCCTCATCAAGAAATCCCTGGGATACATCAGGGGATACATTTCCCTCCACACAATTATTGGGAACAACTAAGGATAGGAACACCAAAATCACTAGGGATCAAGCAACAAAGGCAAGGAAGAGACGTAGAGGAGCTCAAAAAGTACCATTGGTCCTTCAAGAAGGCGCCACCCTCACTAAGGTGGACTTATTCCTTGTTCTTAAATTTTTTCTGTTTTTAAGTTTTTTTTTTATGATATATGTTTATCTATGTTTGTGTCTTTATTACATGATCATTAGTAATTAGTAACTATGTCTTAAGGCTATGAATAATTCCCTGAATCCTTCACCTCTTTTAAAAGAAAAATGTTTCTAATTTAAAAGAACAAGAAGTACATGAGTTTCGAATTTATCCTTGAATTTAGTTTAATTATATTGATGTGGTGACAATACTTTTTATTCTCTGAATGAATGATTGAACAGTGCATATTTTTTATCTTGTTGTTTATGAATGTTAAAATTGCTGGCTCTTGAAAGAATGATGAACAAAGAGAAATGTTATTGACAATCTAAAAAATCATGAAATTGATTCTTGAAACAAGAAAAAGCAGTGAAAAAGAAAAAGCTTGCGAAAAAAAAAAGAAAAAAAAGTGGCGAAAAAAATAGAAAGAAAAAGAAAAAGCAAGTAGAAAAAGCCAATAACCATTAAAACCAAAAGGCAAGGGTAAAAAGGATCCAAGACTTTGAGCATCAATGGATAGGAGGGCCCAAGGAAATAAAATCCAGGCCTAAGCGGCTAAATCAAGCTGTCCCTAACCATGTGCTTGTGGCATGCAGGTCCAAGTGAAAAGCTTGAGACTAAGTGGTTAAAGTCGTGATCCAAAGCAAAAAGAGTGTGCTTAAGAGCTCTGGACATCTCTAACTGGGGACTTTAGCAAAGCTGAGTCACAATTTGAAAAGGTTCACCTAGTCATGTGTCTGTGGCATTTATGTATCCGGTGGTAATACTGGAAAACAAAGTGTTTAGTGCCACGGCCAAGACTCATAAAAGTAGTTGTGTTCAAGAATCAACATACTTAACTAGGAGAATCAATAACACTATCTGAAATTCTAAGTTCCTATAGATGCCAATCATTCTAAACTTCAAAGGATAAAGTGAGATGCCAAAACTATTCAGAAGCAAAAAGCTACAAGTCCCGCTCATCTAATTAGAACTAATATTCATTGATATTTTGGGATTTATAGTATATTCTCTTCTTTTTATCCTATTTGATTTTCAGTTGCTTGGGGACAAGCAACAATTTAAGTTTGGTATTGTGATGAGCGGATAATTTATACGCTTTTTGGCATTGTTTTTAGGTAATTTTTAGTATAATCTAGCTACTTTTAGGGATGTTTTCATTAGTTTTTATGCTAAATTCACATTTCTGGACTTTACTATGAGTTTGTGTATTTTTCTGCAATTTCAGGTAATTTCTGGCTGAAATTGAGGGACCTGAGCAAAACTCTGATAAAAGGCAGACAAAGGACTACTGATGCTGTTAGATTCTAACCTCCCTGCACTCGAAATAGATTTTCTGGAGCTACAGAACTCTAAATGGCGCGCTCTCAACGGTGTTGGAAAATAGACATCTATAGATTTCTAGAAATATATAATAGGTCATACTTTATACGAGATTAGATGACGTAACCTAGCGCTCAATGCCAGTTCTACGTTGCATTCTAGAGTCAAACGCCAGAAACACGTCACGAACCAGAGTTAAACGCCAAAAACACGTTACAACTTGGTGTTCAACTCCATATGAAGCCTTAGCTCGTGTAAAGTTCAAGCTCAGCCCAAGCACACACCAAGTGGGCCCTGGAAGTGGATTTCTGCATCAATTACTTGCTTTTGTAAACCCTAGTAGCTAGTCTAGTATAAATAGGACTTTTTACTATTATATTTTCATCCTGGATTGTATTTTTGATCTAGTGATCATGTTTTGGGGGCTGGCCTCTCGGCCATGCCTGGAACTTCATCACTTATGTATTTTCAATGGTGGAGTTTCTACACACCATAGATTAAGGGTGTGGAGCTCTGCTGTACCTCGAGTTTTAATGCAAGTACTTCTATTTTTTATTCAATTCGACTTATTTTTGTTCTAAGATATTCGTTACACTTCAACTTGAAGAATGTGATGATCCGTGACACTCATCATCATTCCCACCTATGAACACGCATGACTGACAACCACTTTCGTTCTACCTTAGACCGGGCGCATATCTCTTGGATTCCTTAATCAGAATCTTCGTGGTATAAGCTAGAATTGATGGCGGCATTCATGGGAATCCGGAAAGTCTAACCTTGTCTGTGGTATTCCGAGTAGGATTCCAGGATTGAATGACTGTGACTAGCTTCAAACTCGCGATTGCTGGGCTTGATGACAAACGCAAAAGAATCAATGGATTCTATTCCAACATGATCGAGAACCGACAGATGATTAGCCGTGCTGTGACAGAACATTTGGACCATTTTCACTAAGAGGATGGGATGTAGCCATTGACAACGGTGATGCCCTACAAACAGCTTGCTATGGAAAGAATTAAGAAGGATTGGATGAAAGCAGTAGGAAAGCAGAGATTCAACAGTGACAAGCACCTCCATACACTTGTCTGAAATTCTCACCAATGATTTACATAAGTATTTCTATCTTTATTTTCTATTTATTCATTATTATTATTCGAAAACTCCATAACCTTTTATTGTCCACCTAACTGAGATTTACAAGATGACCATAGCTTGCTTCATACCAACAATCTCCATGGGATCGACCCTTACTCACGTAAGGTATTACTTGGACGACCAAGTGCACTTGCTGGTTAGTTGTGCGGAGTTGTGACAAAGTGTGATTCACGTTTGAGAGTGCTACCAAGCTTTTGGCGCCATTGTTGATGATCACAATTTCGTGCACTGGTGCGCGAAATTGTGAACAATACATTTCACAACTCTCATAATCCCCGGTCATGAACCCCAAAAACTTGGTGTTCAATACCATGGCATTACACAACTTCGCACAACTAACCAGCAAGTGCACTGGGTCGTCCAAGTAATAAACCTTACGCGAGTAAGGGTCGATCCCACGGAGATTGTTAGTATGAAGCAAGCTATGGTCATCTTGTAAATCTTAGTCAGGCAAACTCAAATGGATATGGTGATGAACGAAATAAACATAAAGATAAAGATAGAGATACTTATGTAATTCATTGGTAGGAACTTCAGATAAGCGCATGAAGATGCCTTCCCTTCCGTCTCTCTGCTTTCCTACTGTCTTCATCCAATCCTTCTTA
>NC_029777.3:61464892-61465788 GCF_000817695.3 Arachis duranensis
GACCCTTCTAGTGTAAGGATGTTCATCTCCTTGCATCATGGGCAAATTGAATGCCAACCTTACACTTTCCGGACTAAAATCAAAGTATTTCCCCCGAACCATAGTAAGCCAATTCTTTGGATCCGGGTTCACACTTTGATCATGGTTCTTGGTGATCCATGCATTGGCATAGAATTCTTGAACCATCAAGATTCTGACTTGTTGAATGGACTCTTCGTTGCCTTTGTTGCTCCATCCTTAGTGATTTTGGTGCTCCCGATAGTTGTGTGGAGGAAAATATATCCCTTGAGGTATCTCAAGGATTTTTTGATGAGGAAATTCCTCATGCTCTTGTTGAGGTCCATGAGTGGGCTCTCTTGATGTGTAGTCAAATGCTCTACTACTGAGTTATTGACCCTTGAGATGAATCTCTCCATCTCCTATGACTCGGAGGCGGAAGCTTTTGTCCTCCCTTTCTTCTTTCTAGAGGTTTCTCCGGCGTTAGATGCCATAAATGGTTATGGAAAAACAAAAAGCAATGCTTTTACCACACCAAACTTAAAAGGTTTGCTCGTCCTCGAGCAAAAGAAGGAAGAAGAGAGTAGAAGAAGAATAAATGAGGAAGAAGGGAATGGCTTTGTGTTCGGCCAAAGGGGAGAGAAATGGTGTTTAGGATGTGTGAAAATGAAGGAGTGAAGGAGGGTTTATATAGGAGAAGGGGAAGGGTAGGGTTCGGCCATTTGAGGGTTGGTTTGGGTGGGAAAGTTTTTTGAATTTGAATGGTGAGGTAGGTGGGGTTTTATGAAGGATGGATGTGAGTGGTGAAGAGAAAGATGAGATTTGATAGGTGAAGGGTTTTTTGGGGAAGAGGTGTTGAGGTGATTGGTGAATGGGTGAAGAAGAGAGAGAGTGGTAGC
>NC_029777.3:61465985-61467411 GCF_000817695.3 Arachis duranensis
ACTTAGAGTTTGAATGTGGGGGTTCAACACCAAACTTAGAAGTTGGTTGTGGCCTCCCAACACCAAACTTAGAGTTTGACTGTGTTTGGCTCTGTTTTGAGAGAAGCTCTTCATGCTTCCTCTCCATGATGACAGAGGGATATCCTTGAGCCTTAAACACCAAGGTTTCTTCATTCACTTGAATGATCAACTCTCCTCTATCAACATCAATCATAGCCTTTGCTGTGACTAGGAAGGGTCTGCCAAGGATGATGGATTCATCCATGCACTTCCCAGTCTCTAGGACTATGAAATCAGTAGGGATGTAATGGTTTTCAACTTTTACCAGAACATCCTCTACAAGTCCATAAGCTTGTTTTCTTGAATTGTCTGCCATCTCTAGTGAGANNNNTGCAGCTTGCACCTCAGAGATCCCTAACTTCTCCATTACAGAGAGAGGCATGAGGTTTACACTTGACCCTATGTCACACAAGGCCTTCTTGAAGGTCATGGTGCCTATGGTACAAGGTATTGAAAACTTCCCAGGATCCTGTCTCTTTTGAGGCAGTTTCTGCCTAGACAAGTTATCCAGTTCCTTGGTGAGCCAAGGGGATTCATCCTCCCAAGTCTCATTTCCAAATAACTTGTCATTCAACTTCATGATTGCTCAAAGGTATTTAGCAACTTGCTCCTCAGTGACATACTCATCCTCTTCAGAGGAAGAATACTCATCAGAGCTCATGAACGGCAGAAGTAAGTCCAATGGAATGAATGGCAGAAGTAAGTCCAGTGGAATCTCTATGGTCTCATTTTGAGCCTCAGATTCCCATGGTTCCTTATTGGGGAACTCATTGGAGGTCAGTGGACGTCCAGTGAGGCCTTCCTCAGTGGCGTTCACTGCCTCTTCTCCTTCCCAAAATTCGGCCATGTTGATGGCCTTGCACTCTCCTTTTGGATTTTCTTCTGTATTGCTTGGGAGAGTACTAGGAGGGAGTTCATTAATCTTCTTGCTCAGCTGACCCACTTGTCCTTCCAAGTTTCTGATGGAGGACCTTGTTTCAGTCATGAAACTTTGTATGGTTTTGATTAGATCAGAGACCATGGTTGCTAAGTCAGAGGTATTCTGCTTAGAACTCTCTGTCTGTTGCTGAGAGGATGATGGAAAAGGTTTGCTATTGCTAAACATGTTTCTTCCACCATTATTATTGTTGAAACCTTGTTGGGGTCTCTGTTGATCCTTCCATGAGAAATTTGGATGATTTCTCCATGAAGGATTATAGGTGTTTCCATAGGGTTCTCCCATGTAATTCACCTCTTCCATTGAAGGGTTCTCAGGATCATAAGCTTCTTCCTCAGATGAAGCTTCCTTAGTACTGCTTGGTGCATTTTGCATTCCAGACAGACTTTGAGAAATCATATTGACTTGTTGAGTCAATATTTTGTTCTG
>NC_029777.3:61468731-61469983 GCF_000817695.3 Arachis duranensis
TGATTTTTGAAAAAGATTTTGAAATTAGAAATCAAAGAGATTTGATTGAAAATTATTTTGAAAAAGATGTGGTTAAGAAGATATGATTGGTTTTAAAAAGATGTGATTGAGAAGATATGATTTGAAAAACATTTTTTTAAAAAAAGATTTGATTTTGAAAAATTAAACTTGACTAACAAGAAAAGATATGATTCAAACATTAAACCTTTCTCAACAGAAAAGGCAACATACTTGAAATGTTGAATCAAATCATTAATTGATAGTAAGTATCTTTGAAAATAGAAAGAAATTGATTTTGAAAAAGATTTGATTGAAAAGATATGATTTGAAAAAGATTTGAATTTGAAAAACTTTGAAAACCTGAAAAAGATTGCATTGAAAAACAGAATCTTCCCCCTTGTGCCATCCTGGCGTTAAACGCCCAGAATGGTGCACATTCTGGCGTTTAACGCCCAAAACTATACTTTTTGGGCGTTAAACGCCCAACCAGGTACCCTGGCTGGCGTTTAAACGCCAGTCTGTCCTTCTTCACTGGGCGTTTTGAACGCCCAGCTTTTTCTGTATAATTCCTCTGCTGTATGTTCTGAATCTTCAATTCTCTGTATCATTGACTTGAGAAGACACAATTTAAAAATATTTTTGGATTTTTAGTAATAAGAACAAATCAAAATGCAACAAGAATCAAACAACAATGCATGCAAGACACCAAACTTAGCAGTTTGTATACTACTGACACTAACAAAATGAGAATGCATATGAGACACACAAAACACTCAAGTCAATAGAATTCAAAGATAAGAGCAAGAAATCATCAAGAGTTACTTGAAGATCCTTAAGGACACATGAATGGATGCATGCAATTGACACCAAACTTAAGATGAAACACTAGACTCAAACAAGAAATTTTTGGATTTTATGATTTTTTTGATTTTTTTTTTTTGTGTTTTTCAAAAATTAAGTGGAAAAAGATATCAAAACTCTTAATGAGAATTCCAGGAATCATGCAATGTTAGTCTAAAGCTTCAGTCTAAAGGAATTAGACATGGTCAGCCAAGCTTCAGCAGAACATTGCATTCAAGAGCTAAATTGATGAAGATCAATCAGCTTTGGTGATGATAAGAACATCACCTTGAAACACTAGAATTCATTCTTAAGAACTCTGAAGAAAAAAAATACCTAATCTAAGCAACAAGATGAACCGTCAGTTGTCCAAACTCAACAATCCCCGGCAACGGCGCCAAAAACTTGGTGC
>NC_029777.3:61470715-61471086 GCF_000817695.3 Arachis duranensis
ACTCAATCTAAGGTAGAACGGAGGTGGTTGTCAGGCACACATTCATAGGTGAGAATGATGATGAGTGTCACGGATCATCACATTCATCAAGTTGAGGAACAAGTGATATCTTAGAACAAGAATAAGCTGAATTGAATAGAAGAAGAATAGTAATTGCATTAATACTCGAGGTACAGCAGAGCTTCACACCTTAATCTATGGTGTGTAGAAACTCCACCGTTGAAAATACATAAGAACAAGGTTTAGGCATGGCCGTGAGGCCAGCCTCCCAGTGATCTAAGATAGCATAAAAATGAAGATAGCTACCCAGATATCTCAATACAATAGTAAAAGGTCCTACTTATAGAAAACTAGTAGCCTAGGGTGTACAA
>NC_029777.3:61471298-61487723 GCF_000817695.3 Arachis duranensis
GACTATCATATATTGCTGGAAAGCCCAGGATGTCTACTTTCCAACGCCGTTGAGAGAGCGCCAATTGGGCTTCTGTAGCTCCAGAAAATCCACTTCGAGTGCAGGGAGGTCAGAATCCAACAGCATCTGCAGTCCTTTTCAGTCTCTGAATCAGATTTCTGCTCAGGTCCCTCAATTTCAGCCAGAAAATACCTGGAATCACAGAAAAACACACAAACTCATAGTAAAGTCCAGAAAAGTGAATTTTAACTAAAAACTAATAAAAATATACTAAAAACTAACTAGATCATACTAAAAACATACTAAAAACAATGCCAAAAAGCGTACAAATTATCCGCTCATCATGCACCAAAAACCAATATTTGGGATCCCGGAATTCATTATGACAATCAACACTCTTGGGGCCTTGTCACTTGCTTTAACTTACTTGAAGGCTTTCTGTGCCTAGTTTGGGATCCCGGAGTTTACTGGAAGTACAAACACTGGTGGGAATTCCTGGATGAATACAAGCACAAGCCAGCATAACAGGGAACTCACTAAATGTCCAACTTAAGGATTCAAACTAAAAGTGCTAGGTGGGAGATAACCCACCATGGTATGATCGTTCATTTTTCAGTTTAATTTGTTTTTGAATTTTGATTGAACCTGGAATTTTGCATCACATTCATTGTATTGTATTCTACATACTGCATAAAAAAAGAGGGGGGATCGACGCGCAAGTGTCTACGACGCACACGCGTCGTATGTGACTACGCAACTAAATAGTGAGTTACGCGAGAGACGCGCGGGAGGGGTGCGTGGCGCACAAGACACCCCACGCGTACGCGTACCTCACGCGTGCACGTCCTCTGCAATTTTTACCACCCACGCGTAAGCGTAAACGACGCATACGCGTGGATACCCAAATCGGCGTAAAGAGCATCTGGACAGAGGGTTGTGCTGCCCTTGCGAGAGACTGGTGCGAAAGGCACAAATTCATTCACGCGTACGCGTCCCTGACGCGTGCGCGTCATGTTCCCATTATGGCCCCCACGTGTACGCGTGGGCGACGCTTACGTGTCGCATGGCTCATTCAGTTTTCACGCGTTCGCATCTTTCTTCTCTCCTTTCTACTTCTTTCTTACTTCTTTCTTACTTTCTCCTTCTTCATTCCTTTAACCTTTCACCCCTCTTCACTTCCATCCTATTTCATTTAATTTATTTGCATACTTTCATTCTTTACATTATTTTCATTGGTGTTAGAAATCTATTTGGGTCATTATTTCCTATATTTTGCTTGTGGATTATTAAGGAATTGTTTAACAATTATATATTATTTTTATAGGGTTACTTGCATGTTCAATTTAATACTTTTCACAACTTATTTCCCATGCATGCTATGTGTTTGTGAAAATGCCTGTATAGCATTGTGACTTCTTTATTATTCTATCCTTCTACTGTAATGCCTTTTCTTCACCAAACCCTTCCAATATTTTATTAATTAAATATAATTGTCAATAAAAACATTATTGTTAGTTTCTTACGACTAATAATACATTTTGGCTTTTAATGCTTGATCTATGCTACTCATGCCTTTGCCAGCATGCCAATAAACATCTTGCATTTAATTGCTTCAATTTATCATGCTATATTTCCATTGATGTCCTAATTTCATGGAGTCGCGACCATGTGTTAACGACATTCTTCTTTACTTTGGCATGATTATCACTCGTACTGCCCTCTCCCTTGCTCTATCCCTTTGACTTCATGTCCCTTTCTCTTCTCCTTTTTCAGGATGGTCACCATGAAGGGTAAAGAGACAGACTCTACAACGAGCATTAGCTGAGGAACTACAACCCCCGCCCACCTGCACATCTTTGCATGCACCGAGGACGGTGCAATCTTTAAGTGTGGGGAGGTCGATACTGATCTCAATGGGTTAGTTACTCTTCTATCTCAACACAATGGTTTATTTTCTTTGTTAGTTGTTGCATTTGCATATTTGATTGCATATTTTACCACTTCGTTAAAGTAATATTTTCTTTTTCAAGAAACTTTTTAGAGTATTTCACTAATTTAAATTAAAACTTTTTATTGAACTTGTTTGAAGAAATATTATTTTGGAACATGGTTTTAGAGCTCGAACACACAAAACCCGTGAAATTTTGAGCCTATTTGATTGGTTGCATCTTATCAACCAATATTTTATTTTTGGTGTGTGTTTTTTTCTCTAAAATTGTGATCTTTGTCTTGCTTGATTCTATATTTCCATTGTTTAATGTATGCATGTACTTATGTTATTGAGGCCTTGTTTCACTAAGCTTACATACCCATATGGCCTTAACCTTTCATTATTCTTTGCAAACTAATTTGAGCTTATTTTACCCCTTTTATTCTTTACTTTACCACATCATTAACTGATAAGGAAAAAACAGATAAAGAAAATAATTTATGCCTCCCACAGAATTTGAAAAGCATTATTGGGCTTCTTGCTGTCCTGAATTAGCCCAATGGGCCTTATGAGTTGTCGCCCTTTTAGCACTACTGTTTTTGAGACGGACTCTTGGTCTTCTTGATGTCTAAGACTGGCATGGTACAGTTCTTCTAGTATTCAAATCCTTGAATATGACAAGATTATCATTCTGCCCCTTAACTCCAAAATAACAAAAATGCCCTCCTGAGCACGTATCATTCTCTCCCTCTTCAAAAAGATTCATCCTCAAATCTTGAATGAGATGCTCTTCATCCTTCCAAGGAATCCAAACCCAATCTCCGGGTTTAAATACCATTATTTGATGGCTCTTCTCTATCCACGGAATTGTAGCTATGTCCCTCATGTATGCAAGTTTAATATTTCCAACCTTGGTTTCACCATCTTGTCCAAAGTGTGTAATTTGTCTTTCTTCCTTTTCATCCATGTTAATACCTCCATAATTGACCAGTGAATCTACAACGCCTGGAAAATTTGATATAAAAACACTAGGAATTTTATGGTTAGATGTATGAGAAACTAAGGACTATGTGGATTTCAATGAGACTAATGCACTCTTGTCTAAGCTAGAACTTTCTAGATCTCTCTCACAAGTGTGTTTATTGAACTCCATTTTTTTTTTCATTCATTGACTCCTCTCGCTCACTATTCTCATCTTTTCTCTCAAATCCCATGCTTTCAATCAAACATGGATTCTTTTCACTCAAACACTCAATCTCTTTCTCAATTTCTTTTCTCTCATATTCTTCAAATTGCTCACATCCCAAGGACCCAGTTGAGAAATTCTGCACTGTTGAATCTTTCAAGGACACATCACCCTCTACAGCATACTCAACAAATTCTTCCATCTCTGGCTTTGAAGAAGAATGAATGATAGGCATAGAAGAATTCCTATTGTTATGGCGAGTTATCATTTGTTGCACCTGCTCCCAGTCAATGGCCAATTTGACCAAATTGTCCATGGTTGTGTAACGGTAACATTGGACTTCATCTGTAAGTTCCTCAAGTAATCCAAACAAAAATCGATCCTTAAGAACCTCAGGACTCCTTTTAATATTAGCCATGTCCAACAAATATAGAAACTCCTTGTGGTACTCCATCACTGATTATGAGCCTTGTTGTAACGTAAAAAATTTTCCAAAAAATGTATTGTGGTATGATGATGGCACAAACTGCATCCACATGATTTTCTTCATCTTCTCCCAGCTGCTAATTGGGCACTTTCCGTACCGTCTTCTAGATCTTCCTAATTCAGTCCACCATATACGGGCAGCATTGAAAAAATTAGCTTGTACCAGTTGAACCTTCTTTTCTTCTGAAAGAATGTAATTTGCAAAAATCAATTCTACCTTCCTTTCCCATCTGAAATAAGCTTCAGGATCATTCCTCCCTTTGACTGCAAGGATTTGAAACTGAGAACTCTTTTTCGCATATAAGCTTCTTTCATCATCACTATCGTAATACTCAATCATTTTTTTATTATTATTTTTTTATCCAGACACTGACTTAAAGATAGAATAATTGCAAAAACAAAATTAAAAAAATAATTTTTTTAGTTTTTTTTTTCGTTTGACTCTAACGTGAATTTACAAAAATTAAAGAGAGAAAAAAAAGAGACTAAATAAGACCCATGGAACGCGTAGATAAATAAGAATTTACCTACGAGCTGTAACTGATACCAGATGATAAGGAAAAAAATAGATAAAGAAAAAACAAGAGGATAGATAAATGGGGGGGGGGTTTTCCTACTAGACCTCTAAGAAACCTGTTCTTAGCAACCTAGGTCATTGGAAGGGTTTTCCCTACTAGACCTTCAAAGAACCTGTCCTTGACAACCTAGATCAGAGGGATGAAAATTGAATCACTCAATTTTCTCCATGCAACAAGCGAAGCAAATCACTCACCTCACTTAATCACACAAAAAAATGTGCATAAAGCACTAAAGAAATTTTATTCATTAAAAGTTATTCCAAATTGTCTCACCAAAGGTGTTTAAATAGACCCCTAACAAACTAACTAAAAGATAAGATAACTAATTTAAATAAAATTTGATCTTCTTGGATTAGATCAAATTTGATTTAAATTTTAACATTCTAAAGATATGATAACTAATTTAAATCAGATTTTATCTTAGTTGATTAGATTATATTTGATTTAAATTTAAAATTCCTAAAAATACTACTAAGCAAATTGGAAGTAAATCAAATCTTCCAACAAACTCTAACAGCAAAACAAATTAAAATAAATTATTAAGAAATTCGAAAATAATAATAATTTATGCAACCCACAGAATGTGAAAAGCATTATTGGGCTTCTTGCTGTCCTGACTTAGCCCAATGGGCCTTGTGAGTTGTCGCCCTTTCAACACTACTGTTTTCGAGACGGACTCTTGGTCTTCTTGATGTCCAAGACTGGCATGGTACAATTCTTCTAGTATTCAAATCCTTGAATATGACAAGATTATCATTCTTCCCCTTAACTCCAAAATGACAAAAATGCCCTCTTGAGCACGTATCAGTATTGATATTATTACTTAACTTGGGCCATTTTGTCCCCTTTTTATTTTTATTTTTATTTTTACTTTTATTTTTATTTTTTTCTTTTCTTTTTCTTTTTCTATTTTTTTCTTTTTCAATGCATATGATTAAGGTATTGAAGGCATAAACATGTTCTTAACATTTTTCACATTTTCAGAAAATTCTAACATACTCAATTCTCAAACCAAATGTTTTCAAACCCAATTTCCCCACACTTAATCATAAGCACTCTCACTAGTCTAAGCTAACCAAGTATTCAAATTAAGGACATTATTGTTTTCCGCTTAGAGTTAATGATAAGAAAAAAATACAGATAAAGAAAAATAAGAGGATAGATAAATGGGGGGATTTTCCTACTAGACCTTTAAGAAACTTATTCTTAGCAAAACCTAGGTCCCTGGAATGGTTTTCCCTACTAGACCTTCAAAGAACCTGTCCTTGACAACCTAGATCAGAGGGATGAAAATTGAATCACTCAATTTTCTCCATGCAACAAGCGAAGAAAATCACTCACCTCACTTAATCACACAAAATAATGTGCATAAAGCACTAAATAAATTTTATTCATTAAAAGTTATTCCAAATTGTCTCACCAAAGGTGTTTAAATAGACCCCTAACAAACTAACTAAAAGATAAGATAACTAATTTAAATCAGATTTGATCTTATTGGATTAGATCATATTTGATTTAAATTTTAACATTCTAAAGATATGATAACTAATTTAAATCATATTTGATCTTAATTGATTAGATCAGATTTGACGTGTGAGAGAAGGAAGACATATGAATTGAGAGATTGACGAACTAGAGAGTTCGAATGGAAAATTTTGAATCTGAGGATAGTTATGATGAGTTGAAGACTCAAAGAAGAATGATGATCTTGAAAAATGTTGAGAGTGTGCCAAGAACTATATACTTGGGTTAAGTTTAATGGTGTGTAGGGTATTATGTCCCTGGAATCGAACTTTGATTGATAATCTTTTTTGCTGCAAGAGTGGCCAGGCACTATATCCTTGGGTTACGCATGCAAGTGTGCCCGATACTATATCCGTGGGTGAATAGAGTGTACCCATCACAATATCCGTAGGTTAATAGAGTGTGCCCGTGATAAGAATTTAAAAAGAATAGATAAATGGATTTTTCCTAGTAGACCTCTAAGATACCTGTTCTTAGCAATCTAGGTAACCAGAAAGGATTCCCTACTAAACCTTCAAAGAACTTGTCCTTGACAACCTAGATCAATGGGATGAAAATTGAATCACTCAATTTTCTCCATGCAACAAGCGAAGCAAATCACTCACCTCACTTAATCACACAAAAAAATGTGCATAAAGCACTAAAGAAATTTTATTCATCAAAAGTTATGTAAATTGTATCACCAAAGGTGTTTAAATAGGTACCTAACAACTAACTAAAAGATAAGATAACTAATTTAAATCAGATTTGATCTTATTGGATTAGATCATATTTGATTTAAATTTTAACATTCTAAAGATATGATAACTAATTTAAATCATATTTGATCTTAATTGATTAGATCAGATTTGACTTAAATTTAAAATTCCTAAAAATACTACTAAGCAAATTGGAAGTAAATCAAATCTTCCAACAAACTCTAACAGCAAAACAAATTAAAATAAATTATTAAGAAATTCGAAAATAATAATAATTTATGCCTCCCACAGAATTTGAAAAGCATTATTGGGCTTCTTGCTGTCCTGACTTAGCCCAATGGGCCTTATGAGTTATCTCCCTTTCAGCACTACTATTTTTGAGACAGACTCTTGGTCTTCTTAATGTCCAAGAATGGCATGGTACAATTCTTCTAGTATTCAAATCCTTGAATATGACAAGATTACCATTCTGCCTCTTAACTCCAAAATGATAAAAATGCCCTCCTGAGCACGTATCAAATGCACATGAGTTGTACCTAAATTTGGGATGCATGAATGTGTGGCAAACACAGTTGATGGGTAGTTATTGATTTTATGTTATGATTATATGGATTATCCTAAGTTAGGTGGAAAGTTTAAGTTAATTAAGGATTCAAATTTTAGTCCACTTGGCCAAATACAATCCTACCTTGACCCTAACCCCATTACAACCCTTAAAAGACCTCTTGATATGTGTATGTGCATTAATTCTTTGTTGATTGGTAGAAGAAAAGCAAGCCTTAGAAAGCAAGGTTAGTAGAGATTTGAGAGATGCAACCTTAAACACTTGAGCGATTAGAGTGTATACACTTCTAGTAAGGGTTCGATGCTCAATTCCTTGTTCCCTGCCTTCATGAGCTATTTTCTTCTTGCGAGTTATTTGTACTTTATTTTCTGATTTGAATTAGTGAAATCCAGTTCATATTTGTTCTTGAAAGATTTATTTACTTTTTCACCAAGTAGGTAGAATCATTTTAGCATGTAGTTGCATTCACATTCATAGGTTGCATTGCACGAGTCTTGATTTTCCATACACATTTAATTTTATCTCCTTAAGCTAAGCATGAGGACATGCTAATGTTTAAGTGTGGGGAGGTTGATAAACCATTATTTTATGATTCATATTGTGTTTAATTGAGTGGTTTTTATCAAGTCTTTACCCACTTATTCATATGATTAGCATCTATTTGCAATTCCTTCCTAAATTGTTCTATGATTGAAAACTTGCTTCCTAGAGTCTTTAATTTGTGTATTTTAATCATCTCTTATTACCATTCGATACCTTGATATGTGTGTTAAGTGTTTCAGGCTTCATAGGGCAGGAATGGCTTAGAGAATAGAGAGGAAGCTTGCAAAAAAGGGAAGGAGCACAAGAAATAAAGGAGACAACCAGCGGATAGCAACGCGCACGTGTGCGTGACGCGTACGCGTGCGTGACGCATACGCGTGGATTAGAGTTCGCACAAGCAACGCGAGCGCGTGCCTGACGTGCATGCGTGGAGAGGAAAATCGTCAAATGAAGCGTACGCGTGGCTGATGCATACGCGTGACTGCGCGATCTGTAGAAATTACAGAATACGCTGGAGACAATTTTAGGCCGCATTTTGACCCAGATTTTGGCCCAGAAACACAGATTAGAGTCATGGAACATGCAGAGACTCAAAATATGAGATCATACACACAATTTTAGGTTTAGATGTAGTTTTTAGAGAGAGAGGTTCTCTCATATCTCTTAGGATTTAGGATTAGGATTCCTCTTAAAGGAATTAGGATTTCATCTTTTCAATCACAGGTTTAATGTTTCTTTTACTTATTTTCTCAATTTGGTATATGAACTCTTTATGTTTGGATTGAATTTCTTTTATTAATAATTCAGGTATTTCAGACATATGATTTTTATTTAGTTTCTTATATTCTTGGCTCTAGTTGATTAATTGGTGACTCTTGAGTTATCAAACTCATCGTGATTGATAATTGTTATCTTTGCTGATTGATTTAGATTCCTATAACTCTAGTCTTTCCTCAGGAGTTGACTAGGACTTTAGGTGTTAAATTGATTTGTCCACTTGACTTACCTTTATAGTTAGATGTTGACTGAGTGGGAGCAAAAATATAATTCTCATCACCATTGAGAAGGATAACTAGGATAGGACTTCCAGTTTTCATACCTTGCCAAGAGTTTTATTAGCTATTGATTTATTAATTCCTGCAATTTATTTCTCTTGTTCAAACCTTTTTCAAAAACCCAAGATTATTGTTTTCCATACCCAATAATAAGAACACCTCCCTGCAATTCCTTGAGAAGCGACCCGAGGTTTGAATAATTTGGTTTATAAATTTATTGGGTTTTGTTACTTGTGACAACCAAACATTTGTACGAAAGGATTTTCTGTTGGTTTAGAAGCTATACTGACAACGCAATTATATTTTTGTATTTCTTTACCGAAAGGAAATCTAATCGTTAGTCCAGGTACAGTTTCTGTATGGCTAATCATCTGTCGATTCTCACTTGTGTCGAAATAGGATCTCTCTATCCTTTTGCACACTGTCACTGTGCCCAACATTCGTGAGTTTGAAGCTCGTCACAGTCATCCCATCCCGGATCTTACTCAGAATACCACAGACAAGGTTTAGACTTTCCGGATCTCGAAAATGCTGCCAATTGGTTCTAGCTTCTACCACGAAGGTTCTAATCTCACGGGTTTGAATGCTCTATTGTCAGGAGATGCATGTCAAACTTGTGGATCAAAAACCCAATAGATACGCACTCAAGCTGTCGCCCAATGACTATGTTGAGCTCAGATAGAATGGAAGTGGTTGTCAAGCATGCGTTCATAAATTTGAGAATGATGACGAGTGTCACGGATCATCACATTCTTCATATTGAACTAAGAGTGAGTATCTTAGAACAGAAGCAAGCGTGATTGAATAGAAAACAATAGTAATTGCATTAATCCATTGAAACACAACAGAGCTCTTCAGATTCACCTATAGGGTTTAGAGACTCGTGCCGTGGAAGATACAATATGAGATGTAAAAAATGTCACAAGTCCTCAAATGAATCTCTAACAGTAGTTTTTATACAAAACTAGTAACCTAGGTTTACAGAAATGAGTAACTAAGTGTAGATAGTACAGAAATCCACTTCTGGGAACCACTTGGTGAGTGTTTCGGCTGAGCTTCCAAGCTTCCACGTGCATGTGTCTCAAAGTGGAGTTAAACGCCACCCTGGGTGCCAAAATGGGCGTTTAACGCCAAGAAGTATGCCAGTTCTGGCGTTTTACGCCAGAAAAGGGTTTTTGGCTAGTGTTTAATGCCCGTTTGGGCCATCAAATCTCAGGAAAAGTATGGACTATTATATATTTCTGGAAAGCCCAAGATGTCTTCTTTCCAACGGAATTTAGAGTGCGCCAATTGGGTTTTGGTAGCTCAAGAAAATCCACTTCGAGTGTATAAGGGTCAGAATCCAATAGCATCTGCAGTCCTTTCTCAGCCTCTGAATTAGATTTTTGCTCAAGTCCCTCAATTTCAGCCAGAAAATACCTAAAATTACAGAAAAACACACAAACTCATAGTGAAGTCCAAAAATGTGATTTTTGAATAAAAATTAATAAAAATATGACAAAAAAGTGAATGAAACATGCTAAAAACTATATGACAACACTACCAAAAAGCGTATAAAATATTTGCTCATCACGTACGCACAGGTGGTCATGCGCACGCACACATGCAAATCTCTTGTGCGCACGCATGCTTGCTTGTGCGCACGCACCACATGGTTGTGTGTGTTTTTCCTTGTTTTCTTCATGTGTTCTCCCTTCTACATGATTTCTTCCACTTTTGCTTAGCCAATCTTGCCTAAATGACCTGAAATCACTCAGCAAACTAGTCATGGCATTGAATGGCATAAAAGTGGAATTAAATTGCTTAATTTAAGCACAAAATTGCATGTTTTCACATTTAGGATCAAATTAGGGGCAAAACACAAAAGTATGCTATTTTGGTGAATAAATGTGAGTTTGTATGATGAAATCCATCTAAATTAAGCTAAAATATATCAAAAAGTATGCACTCATTAATGAGCTAATATTTTATACACTTTTTAAGATCACTTTCATATAGTTTTTATTTAGTTTTTATTGATTTTTTATAGGTTTTAGTGTTAAAATCATATTTTTGGATTATACTATGAGTTTTTGTGTTTTTGGGCAATTTTAGGTATTTTTTGGCTGAAATTGAGGAGCTGGAGCAGAAGTCTGATTTAGAGACACAGAAAGCACTACAGATGCTGTCCAAATCTGACCTGCTTGCATTTGGAAGAGCCTTTCTAGAGCTAAAGAAGTCTAAATGAAGCGCTCTCAACGGCTATGGAAATCTGACTTCCAGAGCTTTCCATCAATATATAATAGTTCATACTTTGCGTCGGATTAGAAAGCCCAAAACAAGCGTCCAACGCCATCTTCCTGCCCCCTTATAGGCGTCCAACGCCCAAAGAGCAGAGTCCAGCATCCAAAGTCCCAGAGAGAACTCCCTAGCAGGCATTCCACGCCCAAGGAGCCTCAAAGCACATGAATCTCATCAAAGCTAAGCCCAAACACTCACCAAGTGGGCCCAGGAAGTGGATTTTAGCACTAATGGACTGTTTCACCCTTATTAGTCATCTATTTTAGTATTTAAAGGATTAAATCTATGTAATTCGTACCACTTTTTGCTATTTTCATTTTTCACCATTATGTTTTACCTTAGTATGAGTTTCTAAACCTCCTAGGTTGAGGGGAGGAGCCCTGTTGAGTCCTATGAATTAATAAAAGTATTATTTCTTCTTCTTCGATCCGTGTTTGATCTATCTCTAAGATGTATATCCCGATCTTCATCATGATGAACAGGATGATCTGACAAATTGGCTCTATTCATCACATTAAGACGAACGTGCCTGACAAACAGCCGCGTCTACCTGGGTTCGTATGAGTACTTGGAAGAAAAGCACGACCCAACAGCTATGGATTTACATCTCTCAGACGGTTAATCCATGATTTCGTCAAGACACCAGTTTAGCTGATCTATGGGCAGATTAAGGTTTCCATGGTATAGGCTAGAATCCAAAGAAGTAGCGTTCTCTGATTTGGAAGATTCGACCTTGTCTGTGGCATTTTCAGTATGATCGTCAAGAGAATAGACTTCTAGGTGCTCCACCCTTTGTCAGATTGAATATCACGACCACTAGCTGATGATCGGATTTCTATCAGTAAAGAATTTCACAAAAATAATCGCGTTGTAAGTATAGTTTCTAAACCAACAGAGAATCCTTTCGTACAAAAGTTTGGTTGTCACAAGTAACAAACCCAGTAAAATTTATAAACTGAAGTATTCAAACCTCGTGTCGTCTTCTCAAGGAATTGCAGGGAGGTGTGTTTTATTATTGGTTATGGAAAACAATATTTTTGGGTTTTTGAAAGGTTTGAACAAGAGAAATAAATTACAGGAATTAATAAATCAATAGCTAAGAAAACTCTTGGCAAGGTATGAAAATTAGAAGTCCTATCCTAGTTATCCTTATCAATTGTGATGAGAATTGCTCGTTGCTCCCACTTAGTCAACCTCTAACTATGAAGGTAAGTCAAGTGAATAAATCAATATGAATCCTGTTCCGAGGGTTACCTGAAACTAGAGGTCAATCTCGGATGAGATCTTCTATGCTGGTCGGAGCTGCGGAGTCCAATCTGATGATGGTGGTCGGAGTCGCTGTGTCCGACTCGTTGGACTTGGTGATGATGCTGATCCTTCATCCCTGGAGGGTGGGGGTACCAGCAAGGGCTCCGATGCTTAAGTTAGTAAGGGTATTAAGCAGGTATTGAGTAGAATCAGAGTATGAGTTATACCTGGGTGCTCTAGTGTATTTATAATGGCATAAGGTGACCTTCTTAGATAAGATAAGTTAGTTATCTTATCTTATCTTTATCTTATCTTCAAGTGAGGTCATCTTTACCTTCAAGGGAACTGCCCTTCTCTCTGTAGGCTTGGGCCCTTCTTTGGGATTTCCTGGTGACTTGGCCGAGCTCTTTGGAACGAGGTCGGGTTGCCCTGACCTGAAGAGGTCGGTTGCTTTGTCTGTTGAACATCCCGGGTCGGACAGCTCGACCCAAGGTATGAACAGTGCCCTTGTTCGAGCTCGGTCTTTATCTGGAGGTCGAGTCTTGGACTTCAAGCCTGCTCGGGTAAAGCCGAACTCGAGCATTTTGTCGCTTTATCTTTGTAGAGCTCCTTTTCGAATGCGGAACGTTTCTGCTTCTTTAAAAGCGCGCGCTTTTGCATTTAGCACTCTAGGTTTCTTTATTTTTAAACTTCGCATTTGAAAAACGGTTTCTCTTCTTCGTAACCTTCTTTCTCTCTTTTCTATTTTTCTCTGTAATTTTCTCATTTCCTTCTGTGACGTTTGTTTGGCGATCATGGGTGCTCTTCTTACTTTTGACGACTACTCTTGGTCTCTTCGTCTTTACTCTCTACGCGCTTCTCCTTTTTTCAGGTTGGTTCGTCTTCTCTTTTTGCTTGCATTGTTCTACTTTCTGGTGCAATAGGGTTTTTGTTTGAGTGTATATTTGGGAAAGTTTGAACCTTTTTGCTTTTCTGTATTTTCTTGCTACATTTTCTGGCTTTTTCTTCTCTGATGTTCCCTTGGCAGTTTGAAGCTTCCTAAGGCTTTTGTATGTTGTTGTCTGATTCATTTGATTTTTGAAAAAGATTGCGCCTTTATTTGTTTTTCCGTTTGGCCGTTTGGCATGTTCTTGCTGTTGGGTGGACTGACGTTGTAATTTCTGTCAGCGCTTATTTTGATGTCTTTATTTGCTTTTGTTGGGATGTGAAAATATGTAGGCTTGTAGGCTTCCCTGATTCTTCTTTCTGCCTCCAAAGGATGCCCTTGGAACCTTTTGGATTGGGTCATGGGGTTTTGCATGTTGCCACTGCTTGAAAAAGGTTGTTCCTTTAGTGGTTTTAGGTTCTGTTGGTAGTTTCTCTTTTGGTGAAGACGATGTTTTCTTTGATGATTTCTGCTTGGGTATGAATCTTTATAAATCTCCTTGGGTTCTTGTATTGTGGCTTGTCCCCAAATGGTGCCCTAGGATTTTCAACGTAAGTCATGGGGACTCCTTTTGTTGCTTGTAATGTACTGGGTTGTGTGGTCGAGTTGTTTTGCTGCTGTCCGAGATGTGTTTTAGTAATCCGATATTCTTTTTTTTATTGTAGGACTAGTTGGTCTTATGGCTTCTCGCAAGAATATTGTTGAGATGTCTTCCCGAGTCCCTGAGGGCATGGCTGATTGGGTAGATTCCATGGTTCTTCTATGTCTTTCAGTGGTGGATTCCAACTTCTGTAGAGAGCTGCGAAAACACCATAGGGTCTGTGGTAGTGGTGCCCAGGAAGGGAATTACGAGCTGGTAGCGCCTGATTCCAATGAGAGAGTTTGTTTTCCTACTTTTGTTGAGGGGGAGCGTCCCTACTTTTATGCTTATGAATACTTCTTTAGTCTGTTGGACATTACTTTTCCTTTTTCCGCTTTTGAGACCAACCTGTTGTGGTCTTGTAACATTGCTCCATCCCAGCTTCATCCCAATTCGTGGGGTTTTATAAAAATTTTTCAGCTGCTGTGTCAAGAGTTAGGCATCAAGCCTTTTCTAACTCTTTTCCTCTATTTGTTTGTTTCGGCCAAGCCTGGGGCCTCTTCAAAAAAGAAAGCTTCTTGGGTTTCCTTTAGATCTGCCCAAGGGCACAAGGTCTTTGCCATGTATGATGAGTCCTTTAAGGATTTTAAAAATTATTTCTTTAAAGTACGAGCTGTTGAGGGGGTTCACCCCTTTTTTCTTGATGAAGATGATGAACCTGCTTTTTCTCTTGAGTGGCAAAAGAATGTCATAGTGTCTCGATATACTTGGGAGATGTTGGACGGGGTCGAACAGGCCTTTGTGAGCGTATTGGAGGATATTTGGGGGGAGACTCCGCATCTGGATACTAAGAAATTTCTGGGGGACCCCTCTTTGGTCTGAAAAGTGTTGGGTATTGACTGACGTGCTATTTTATTCTATTTTATCCCTGTGATCCATGACTTTTATTTGCTGATTCTGTTTTTCTGTTTTTCTGTTTTTCAGAAATGTCAAAAAATAACGACTCCATGAAGGCTTTCAAAAAAGCCAGAAAGGCAGCCGCTGCACAAAACATCTTGGTCAAGGCGGCAGGAGAGGGATCTTCTCAAACCACCATGAAACCGCCTGTACCAGGTTCCCCTGGGCAGAGGAGGATGATCCCTACTCCTCGAGTTCGCCTGGTAGATCCTGCACAAACTTCTACTGCTGCTTCTGGTACTCCTTCCTCAAAAAAGCAGAAAACAAATGAGCCCTTTAACTTGGATACCCCAGATCTTGATGCTGTCGAGTTTGTCGACCAGCAAGTTGCCCCTTACGGTGCGCTTTCTATGGATGACGTGTCCCTTCTTCAGCATTTAGACTTCATCACTAGAAACAGTGTGAAGATGGCACATATGGGTGCGGCTATTTTCTGAACTGTTCAGGGTATCCCGATTCATGCTACGAAGTCTTTCATGGAAGAGGCTAAATCGGAGTTTGATCGCATCAAGGGTCTGAAGGAGGAATTGGAGGTGAAGTTGGTGAAGGTAGAAAAGGAACTGGAGGGTGAGAAGGCTAGCTCTATCGCCTTGGTGGCTTCCTTGAAGTTGGCTGAGGACATGGCATTGAAGCACAAGGATAGCTATGTCTCAGCTTATTGGGAGTTGGTGCATCTCCGAGATGACTTGGAAACTTCTCGGGTTAATTATGCCGAGCTCCAAGGTCACCTTGTGGCCAGCGTGACTGCCGCCTATGAGAACCTGATGGAGCAGTTCCGGATTGTTGCCCCTGATGCCGATTTGACTCTCGTTAATCTTGATAACATAGTAAAGGATGGCAAGATTGTCCGAGATGATCCCGATGATGACATTGAACCTCTGATGAGCGGATAATTTATACGCTTTTTGGCATTGTTTTTAGGTAGTTTTTAGTAAGTTCAAGCTACTTTTAGGGATATTTTCATTAGTTTTTATGTTAAATTCACATTTTTAGACTTTACTATGAGTTGTGTGTTTTTCTGTGATTTCAGGTAATTTCTGGCTGAAATTGAGGGACTTGAGCAAAACTCTGAAAGAGGCTGACAAAAGGACTACTGATGCTGTTGGAATCTGACCTCCCTGCACTCAAAATGGATTTTCTGGAGCTATGGAACTCCAAATGGCACGCTCTCAACGGCGTTGGAAATTAGACATCCAGAGCTTTCCAGAAGTATATAATAGTCCATACTTTATTGGGGAATTGACGACGTAAAGTGGCGCTCAACGCCAAGTTCATGCTGCTGTCTGGAGTTAAACGCCAGAAACACGTCACAACCCAGAGTTGAACGCCAGAAACACGCTATAACTCGGTGTTCAACTCCAAGAAAAGCCTCAGCTCGTGGATAGATCAAGCTCAGCCCAAGCATAAACCAAGTGGGCCCTGGAAGTGGATTTATGCATCAATTACTTACTCATGTAAACCCTAGTAGCTAGTTTAGTATAAATAAGACTTTTTACTAGTGTATTAGTCATCTTTTGACCACTCGGTCTTTAGATCACGTTTTGGGGGCTGGCCATTCGGCCATGCCTGAACCTTTCACTTATGTATTTTCAACGGTGGAGTTTCTACACACCATAGATTAAGGGTGTGGAGCTCTGCTGTACCTTAAGTTTCAATACAATTACTATTATTTTCTATTCAATTCTCTTTTATTCTTATTCCAAGATATACGTTACACTTCAACATGATGAATGTGATGATCCATGACACTCATCATCATTCTCACCTATGAACGCGCGTGACTGACAACCACTTCCGTTCTACTCTAGGCCGGGCGCATATCTCTTAGATTCCCCAACAGAATCTTCGTGGTATAAGCTAGATAGATGGC
>NC_029777.3:61487838-61492007 GCF_000817695.3 Arachis duranensis
TTTTCACTGAGAGGATGGGATGTAGCCATCGACAAGGGTGATGCCTCCAGACGATTAGCCATGCAGTGACAGCGCATAGGACCATTTTCCCGAGAGGATGAATAGTAGCCATTGACGATGGTGACGCCCTACACACAGCTTGCCATGGAAAGGAGTAAGAAGGATTGGATGAATGTAATAAGAAAGTAGAGATTCAAGAGGAGCACAGCATCTCCATACGCCTATCTGAAATTCCCACAATTGATTTACATAAGTATTTCTATCCTATTTTATTTTCTGTTTATTATTTATTTTTGAACTTATCATAAACCATTTAATCTGCATAACTGAGATTTACAAGGTGACCATAGCTTGCTTCATACCAACAATCTCTGTGGGATCGACCCTTACTCACGTAAGGTATTACTTGGATGACCCAGTACACTTGCTGGTTAAGTTGAACGGAGTTATGATCACACGTGCCATTACCAGGGACTATTAAGATCCCAATTCATCACACCATGATCTCTTTGGGGTATTTTTGATAGAGCCATTAAATAAATCTCATGCAAATACAAAGAGGGTCACAATTTCGTCCACCAAGTTTTTGGTGCCGTTGCCGGGGATTGTTCGAGTTTGGACAACTAACGGTTCATCTTGTTGCTCAGATTAGGTAATTTTCTTTTCAAAAATTTTTCAAAAATATTTTTCAAAACTTTTCTTTTATTTTTCATTTTTCCAAACTTTATTTTCGAAAAAATTAATAAAAATACAAAAAAAAATTAGAAAATCATAAAAACCAAAAATATTTTGTGTTTCTTGTTTGAGTCTTGAGTTAATTTTAAGTTTGGTGTCAATTGCATGATTTAAAAATTTTTCTTGCATTTTTCGAAAATTCCGTGCATTCATAGTATTCTTCATGATCTTCAAGTTGTTGTTGGTAAGTCTTCTTGTTTGATCTTGATGATTTCTTGTTTTGTATTGTTTGTTGTTTTTCATATGCATTTTTCGTTTGTTAGAGTCCATGCATTAAAGATTTCTAAGTTTGGTGTCTTGCATGTCTTCTTTGCATAAAAAATTTTTCAAAAATATGTTCTTGATGTTCATCATGATCTTCAAAGTGTTCTTGGTGTTCATCTTGACATTCATAGTGTTCTTGCATGTATCATGTGTTTTGATCCAAAATTTTTAAGTTTTGGGTCATGTTTGTGTTTTTCTCTCTCATAATTAAAAATTCAAAAATAAAAAATATATCTTTTCCTTTTGTCCCTCCAAATTTTCGAAATTTTGGGTTGACTTGGTCAAAAATTTTAAAATTAGTTGTTTCTTACAAGTCAAGTCAAATTTTCAATTTTAAAAATCATATCTTTTTCATTTTTTTATTATTTTTGAAATTTTCAAAAATCTTTTTCAAAATATTTTCAAAATCTTTTTCTTATTTTTATATCATATTTTCGAAAATATGCTAACAATTAATGTGATTGGTTCAAAAATTTGAAGTTTGTTACTTTCTTGTTAAGAAAGGTTCAATCTTTAAATTCTAGAATCTTATCTTGTAGTTTCTTGTTAGTTAAGTCATCTTAAAAATTAAATCTTTTTATCTTTTATCTTATCTTTTTCAAAAATTTTTTTTTTTAAAATTTGATTTCAAAATATCTTATCTAACTTCTTATCTTCTTATCTGTTCAAAATTTATTTTTCAAACTAACTATTTGACTTTTTGTTTGTTTTTTTTATCTTTTTCAAAACCACCTAACTACTTTTCTTCTTCAATTTTCGAAAATACCTCTCTCTTTTTCAAAAAAATTCTTTTTAATTGTTTTAAATTTTAATTTTAACTATATCTTATATTTAATTTTCGAAAATACTAATCCCTTTTTCAAAAAAATTAATTTTCGAAATTCTCCCTCTCTTTTCTTATTCTATTTAATTATTTATTTACTAACACTTCTCTTCACCTCTCTTCATCTAAAAATCCGAACCCATTCTTCTTCACTCTTCTCCCCTTTCTTCTTCTACTAACATAAAGGAATCTCTATACTGTGACATAGAGGATTCCTCTTTCTTTTCTTGTTTTCTTCTCTTTCATATGAGCAGGAACAAGGAAAAAGGCACTCTTGCTGAAATTAATCCTGAACCTGAAAGGACTCTGAAGAGGAAACTAAGAGAAGCTAAACAATCCAGAAGTAACCTTTCAGAAATTTTTGAACAAGAGAAGGAGATGGCAGCCGAACCCAATAATGATAATGCAAGAAGGATGCTTGGTGGCTTTACCAAACCCACGTCCAAATTTGATGGAAGAAGCATCTCCATTCCTGCCATTGGAGCAAACAATTTTGAGTTGAAACCTCAGCTAGTTGCCTTAATGCAACAAAACTGCAAGTTCTATGAACTTCCATCTGAAGATCCTTATCAGTTTTTAACTAAGTTCTTGCAGATCTGTGAGACTGTTAAGACGAATGGAGTAGATTCTGAAGTCTACAGGCTCATGCTTTTCCCTTTTGCAGTAAGAGACAGAGCTAGAATATGGTTGGATTCACAACCTAAGGATAGCCTGGACTCCTAGGATAAGTTGGTCACGGCTTTCTTGGATAAATTCTTTCCTCCTCAAAAGCTGAGCAAGCTTAGAGTGGATGTTCAAACCTTCAAACCAAAAGATGGTGAATCCCTCTATGAAGCTTGGGAAAGATACAAGCAGTTGACCAAAAGGTGTCCATCTGACATGTTTTCAGAATGGACCATATTAGATATATTCTATTATGGTCTATCTGAATTTTCGAAAATGTCATTGGACCATTCTGCAGGTGGATCTATTCACCTAAAGAAAACACCTGCAGAAGCTCAGGAACTCATTGACATGGTTGCAAATAACCAATTCATGTACACTTCTGAGAGGAATTCCGTGAATAATGGGAGACCTCAGAGGAAGGGAGTTCTTGAAATTGATGCTTTGAATGCCATATTGGCTCAGTACAAAGTGTTGACTCAGCAAGTCAACATGATCTCTCAAAGTCTGAATGGATGGCAAAATGCATCCAACAGTACTAAAGAGGCAGCTTCTGAAGAAGCTTATGATCCTGAGAACCATACAATGGCAGAGGTTAATTACATGGGTGAACCTTATGGAAACATCTATAACTCATCATGGAGAAATCATCCAAATTTCTCATGGAAGGATCAACAAAAGCCTCAACAAGGCTTTAACAATTGTGGACGCAATAAGCTGAGCAATAGCAAGCCCTTTCCATCATCTTCTCAGCAACAGATAGAGAATTCTGAACAAAACACTTCTAATTTAGCCAATCTAGTCTCTGATCTGTCAAAGGCCACTTTCAGTTTCATGAATGAAACAAGATCCTCCATTAGAAATTTGGAGGCACAAGTGGGCCAGCTGAGTAAGAAAGTCATTGAAACTCCTCCCAGTATTCTCCCAAGCAATACAGAAGAGAATCCAAAAGGAGAGTGCAAGGCCATTAATGTTATCAATATGGCCGAATGCACAAGGGAGGAGGAGGACGAAAATCCTAGTGAGGAAGACCTCCTGGGACGTCTCTCAAGCAAGAAGGAGTTTCCTATTAAGGATCCAAAGGAATCTGAGGCTCATATAGAGACCATAGAGATTCCATTAAATCTCCTTCTGCCATTCATGAGCTCTGAAGACTATTCTTCCTCTGAATAGGATGAAGATGTGACTGGAGAGCAAGTTGCTCAATATTTAGGAGCTATCATGAAGCTGAATGCCAAGTTGTTTGGTAATAAGACTTGGGAAAGTGAACCTCCCTTGCTCATTAGTGAACTAGATACCTGGATTCAGCAAACTTTACCTCAAAAGAGACAAGATCCTGGCAAGTTCTTAATACCTTGTACCATACCATGACCTTTGAAAAAGCTTTATGTGATCTGGGGTCAGGGATAAATCTTATGCCACTCTATGTAATGGAGAAGCTAGGGATAATTGAGATACAACCTGCCTTGTTCTCATTACAATTGACAGACAAGTCATTGAGACAAGCTTATGGAATAGTAGAGGACGTGTTAGTAAAGGTTAAAGGCCTTTACATCCCTGCTGATTTCATAATCTTAGACACTAGGAGGGAAGAGGATGATTGCATCATCCTTGGAAGACCTTTCCTAGCTACAGCAGGAGCTGTGATAGATGTCAACAGAGGTGAATTAGTCCTTCAATTGAA
>NC_029777.3:61492100-61495632 GCF_000817695.3 Arachis duranensis
AAGAGCTTCTCTCAGTTCAGAGTCAAGAAGAGCCCCCACAGTCAAACTCTAAGTTTGGTGTTGGGAGGCCACAACCAAACTCTAAGTTTGGTGTTAAGACCCCATATCCAAACTCTAAGTTTGGTGTTGGGACTATACAACATTGACCTGATCACCTGTGAGGCTCCATGAGAGACCACTGTCAAGCTAATAACATTAAAAGAGCGCTTGTTGGGAGGCAACCCAATTTTTATTTATCTAATTTTATTGTTATTTTGTGTTTTATTAGGTACATGATCATGTGGAGTCACGAAAAAAATATAAAAATTAAAAACAGAATCAAAAACAGCAGAAGAAAAATCACACCCTGGAGGAAGGACAGACTGGCGTTCAACGCCAGTAAGGAGCATCTGGCTGGCGTTCAACGCCAGAACAGAGCATGAATCTGGCGCTAAATGCCAGAAACAAGCAACATTCTGGCGTTTGAACGCCAGGAATGTGCCCTGAGAAAAGCTAGCGCTGAACGCCAGTAACAAGCATGGAACTGGCGTTCAACGCCAGAAACATGCTTCACATGGGCATTGAACGCCCAGAACATGCTTCACATGGGCGTTGAACGCCCAGAACGTGCATCACCTCGGCGTTTAAATGCCAGAATGGTATGCAAAGGCATTTTTGCTTGCCTATTTGGTGCAGGGATGTAATTCCTTGACACCTCAGGATCTGTGGACCCCACAAGATCACCTCAGGATCTGTGGACCCCACAGGATCCCCACTTAACATATTCCCACCTTACCTCCTAATCCTATAACACTCTTCCCCGTGTCACACTTCCCAACAACTTCAATCTCTGAATCTATCCTCCCAATAAACACTCTTTTCCAAAACTCTTCACCAATCACCTCAATCTCTCTTTCCCATCACCTCTTCACCACTCACATCCATCCACTCTTCCCCATAAACCCCACCAACCTTCAAAATTCAAAAATACTTTCCCACCCAAACCCACCCTAAAATGGCCGAACCTACCCTCTCTCCTTTTCCTATATAAACCCCTCCATTCTACTTCATTTTCACACAACACACCCCCCTCTTCTATACCTTGGCCGAAACCTACACTCCCCCTTCTCCTCCATATTTTCTTCTTCTTCTTCTTCTCTTCTTTATTCTCTTACTCGAGGGCGAGCAATATTTTAAGTTTGGTGTGGTAAAAGCATAAGCTTTTTGTTTTTCCATTACCATCAATGGCACCTAAGGCCGGAGAATCCTTTAGAAAAGGAAAAGGGAAGACAAAAACTTCCACCTCCGAGTCATGGGAGATGGAAAGATTCATCTCCAAAAGCCATCAAGACCACTTCTATGATGTTGTGGCAAAGAAGAAGGTGATCCCTGAGGTCCCTTTCAAGCTCAAGCTCAAGAAAAATGAGTATCCGGAGATCCGACATAAGATCCGAAGAAGAGGTTGGGAAGTCCTAACCAACCCCATACAACAAGTCAGAATCTTAATGGTTCAAGAGTTCTATGCCAATGCATGGATCACTAGGAACCATGATCAAAGTATGAACCCGAGTCCAAAGAATTATCTCACAATGGTTCGCGGGAAATACTTAGATTTTAGTCCGGAAAATATGAGGTTGGCATTCCACTTGCCCATGATGCAAGGAGATGTACGCCCCTACACTAGAAGGGTCAACTTTAATCAAAGGTTGGACCAAGTCCTAATGGACTTATGTGTGGAAGGAGCTCAATGTAAAAGAGACTCCAAAGGCAAGCCAGTTCAACTAAGAAAACTGGACCTCAAGCCTGTGGCTAGAGGATGGTTGGAGTTCATTCAACGCTCCATCATTCCCACTAGCAACCGATCTAAAGTTACTGTGGATCAGACCATCATGATTCATAGCATCATGATTGGAGAGAAAGTAGAAGTTCATGAAGTCATCTCCAATGAAATCTACAAAATAGCCGAAAAGCCCTCCACCATGGCAAGGCTAGCTTTTCCTCACCTTATTTGCCATCTATGTTACTTAGCTGGAGTTATCATAGAAGGAGACATCTCCATTGAAGAGGATAAGCCCATCACCAAGAAGAGGATGGAGCAAGCAAAAGAGACCCTCCACGGATCTCAAGAGATGCATGAGGAAGCTCATCATCAAGAAATCCCTGAGATGCCTCAAGGGATGCACTTTCCTCCCAACAACTATTGGGAACAACTCAACACTTCCTTAGAAGATTTGAGCTACAATGTGGAACATCATGAGCACTCCATCATACTCTATGAAATAAGAGAAGATCAAAGAGTAATGAGGGAGGAGCAACAAATGCAAGGAAGGGACATAGAAGAGCTTAAGGACATTGTTGGTCCTTCAAGAAGGAGACGCCATTAAGGTGGATTCATTCCTTGTTCTTATTTCTTTCTGCTTTTTGGTTTTTATGTTGTGTTCATTTATGTTTTGTGTCTCTACTTCATGATCATTAGTATGTAGTAACCATGTCTTAAAGCTATGAATAAAATCCACTAATCCTTCACCTCTCTTAAATGAAAAATGTTTTAATTCAAAAGAACAAGAAGTACATGAATTTCGAATTTATCCTTGAATTTAGTTTAATTATATTGATGTGGTGACAATACTTTTTGTTTTCTGAATGAATGCTTGAACAGTGCATATTTTTGATCTTGTTGTTTATGAATGTTAAAACTGTTGGCTCTTGAAAGAATGATGAACAAAGAGAAATGTTATTGATGATCTGAAAAATCATGAAATTCATTCTTGAAGCAAGAAAAAGCAGTAATAGCAAAAGCTTGCGAAAAAAAAAGAAAAAAATGGCAAAAAAAATAGAAAGAAAAAGAAAAAGCAAGCAGAAAAAGCCAATAGCCCTTAAAACCAAAAGGCAAGGGTAAAAAGGATCCAAGGCTTTGAGCATCAATGGATAGGAGGGCCCAAGGAAATTAAATCCAGGCCTAAGCGGCTAAATCAAGCTGTCCCTGACTTCAAAGGAAAAAGTGAGATGCCAAAACTATTCAGAAGCAAAAAGCTACAAGTCCCGCTCATCTAATTATAATTAATATTCATTGATATTCTGGAATTTATAGTATATTCTCTTCTTTTTATCCTAATTGATTTTCAGTTGCTTGGGGACAAGCAACAAGTTAAGTTTGGTGTTGTGATGAGCGGATAATTTATACGCTTTTTGGCATTGTTTTTAGGTAGTTTTTAGTAAGTTCAAGCTACTTTTAGGGATGTTTTCATTATTTTTTATGTTGAATTCACATTTCTGGACTTTACTATGAGTTTGTGTGTTTTTCTGTGATTTCAGGTAATTTCTGGCTGAAATTGAGGGACTTGACCAAAACTCTGAAAGAGGTTGACAAAAGGACTGCTGATGTTGTTGGAATCTGACCTCCCTGCACTCAAAATGAATTTTCTGGAGCTACAAAAATCTAACTGGCATTCTCTCAACAAAGTTGGAAAGTAGACATCCAGTGCTTTCCAACAATATATAATAGTCCATACTTTATTCGAGAATTGACGACGTAAAGTGGCGCTCAATGCCA
>NC_029777.3:61495729-61496213 GCF_000817695.3 Arachis duranensis
AACGCCCAAAACACGTTATAACTTGGAGTTCAACTCCAAGAAAAGCCTCAGCTCGTGGATAGATCAAGCTCAGCCCAAGCATACACCAAGTGGGCTCCGGAAGTGGATTTATGCATCAATTACTTACTCATGTAAACCCTAGTAGCTAGTTTAGTATAAATAAGACTTTTTACTAGTGCATTAGTCATCTTTTGACCACTCGGTCTTTCGATCACATTTTGGGGGCTGGCCATTCGGCCATGCCTGAACCTTTCACTTATGTATTTTCAACGGTGGAGTTTCTACACACCACAGATTAAGGGTGTGGAGCTCTGCTGTACCTCAAGTTTCAATACAATTACTATTATTTTCTATTTAATTCTCTTTTATTCTTATTCCAAGATATACGTTACACTTCAACATGATGAATGTGATGATCTATGACACTCATCATCATTCTCACCTATGAACGCGCGTGACTGACAACCACTTCCGTTCTACTCTA
>NC_029777.3:61496315-61516676 GCF_000817695.3 Arachis duranensis
AAAGTCTAACCTTGTCTGTGGTATTCCGAGTACATTCATGGGAATCCGGAAAGTCTAACCTTGTCTGTGGTATTTCGAGTAGGATTCCGGGAATCTGGAAAGTCTAACCTTGTTTGTGGTATTCCGAGTAGGATTTCGGAATTGAATGACTATGACGAGCTTCAAACTCCTGAAGGCTGTGCATTAGTGACAGACGCAAAAGAATCAAGGGATTCTATTCCAACCTGATTGAGAACCGACAGATGATTAGCCGTGCTGTGACAGAGCATTTAGACCATTTTCACTGAGAGGATGGGATGTAGCCATCGACTGATGCCTCCAGACAATTAGCCATGCAGTGACAGTGCATAGGACCATTTTCCCGAGAGGATGAAAAGTAGCTATTGACGATGGTGATGCCCTACACACAGCTTGCCATGGAAAGGAGTAAGAAGGATTGGATGAATGTAATAAGAAAGTAGAGATTCAAGAGGAGCACAGCATCTCCAAATGCCTATCTAAAATTCCCACTATTGATTTACATAAGTATTTCTATCCTATTTTATTTTCTGTTCATTATTTATTTTTGAACTTATCATAAACCATTTAATCTGCCTAACTGAGATTTACAAGGTGACCATAGCTTGCTTCATACCAACAATCTCTGTGGGATCGACCCTTACTCACGTAAGGTATTACTTGGATGACCCAGTACACTTGCTGGTTAAGTTGAACGGAGTTGTGATCACACGTGCCATTACCAGGGACTATTAAGATCCCAATTCATCACACCATGATCTCTTTGGGGTATTTTTGATAGAGCCATTAAATAAATCTCATGCAAATACAAAGAGGTTCACAATTTCGTCCACCAACCTCCTCCTGCGTCTCCTCTTAAAGCTTCTGATATGCCGGTTTCTTCAGCCCCTCGACCGTAGTTGAGCCAGATCCTGATTGTCAGATCTTGAATCGAGGCGACGGGACAGTGGATGCGGTGCCTCTCCAGACTCGTCTTCTTTCACCTCATGTTGATGCCACTAGTGGAGGACCTCCGAATTCTCATTAATTATCTTTGGTATATTTTGGTATAGCCCGGCCTGTGGGCTTTTGAACTTTTAATTTTGTAAAGCCTGCTTCTGACTTTGGGTACTTCTTCAGTTGCTTTCGCTTTAGTAACTTTATTTTCGTTAAACAAAATAGTCACCAGACTTGATGGTTTCTTAAGTTTGTTACTGCGACTTGTGTTTGGATTGGACCTTTATTTGCTTTATGTTTGTAGCCCGACTTCTTGTTAAGTCTGAATCCACCTTGTGTGTTGGTCTTCTTTCTTTGTCCCGAAGTTATCTTCAACAATCCATCTCTGTTGGACCTTTTCTGAGGTCTCTCATTAGGATTTGTTTTTTGAGGTTTTCGGGTGGCCATCATGTCAAGCTTTTATGAGTCCTTTCTGTATTTCTCCTACCTGGTCCTTGTTCAATTCTCTTTTCAGAGATTACTTGATAACTCTTTGTCTTTTGTGCCGACTTCGTCATGTCGGGTTCTTCTGAGTTATTTTCTGTAGCTTTATTTTTCTGAACCGACTTTGTCACGTCGAGCCCTTGTTGAGTTACTTGATAATCCTCTTTTTTGGACCTTATTTTAGGTCTCTTTCAGGGATCGTTTTTTTGTAACTTTATCTTTCTGGGCCGACTTTGTCACATCGAGCCCTTGTCGAGTTACTTGATAATCCTCTTTTTTGGACCTTGCTTTAGGTCTCTTTCAGGGACTATCTTTTTGTAACTTTATCTTTCCGGGCCGACTTTGTCACGTCGGGCCCTGTCGAGTTACTTGATAATCCTCTTTCTTGGACCTTGTTCAGGTCCCTTTCAGGGATTTATCATTTGTAACTTTATCTTTCCGGGCCGACTTTGTCACATCGGGCCCTGTCGAGTTACTTGATAATCCTCTATCTTGGACCTTGTTCAGGTCTCTTTCAGGGATTATTTTTTGTAACTTTTTTGTAGGAGTCTGACTTCCTCATGTCGGGCTCTTCGAAGTTATAGTAATCCTCTTTTATAGGGTTGGCCAGACCTCTTTCCAGGGCTTTACTTATAACTTGGGTTGTTGTGGCTGGTCTGACTTTTTGTGCAGGCCAGTCTTTAAGTTATTTGATAGCAATCCATTTTATTAGGTCCTCGTCAGGTCCTTTCTATGGATCACTTTCTATAACTTCTTGCATTATTCTATTTTCATCTTTGCCGATTTTGTAGAATTTGGGTTTTTAGCCCTCATTTTTATCGTGATCGCGCAGTGAATTCGATTTTCACTTTTGTCGATCTGTAACTTTATAATCGGGCGATGAATGTTTTCAGAATAATACGACTTGAGCGTTTGTAGAGAATCTGAACAAATTTTATTAAAGGAAAATGCAAATATACATGAGGAGTTAATTTCCTAAGTTGGGTGATTTGTAGGTCTTGGCGGGGCGCCTCGTTAAAAAACCTTTATCAGGAAAAAGAGTGCGCCTTGTCTAAGATCTTTTATCATCCCTAGCTATAGTACCTTCTTAGGTTGCAGGCATGCCATGATCTAGGAAGCTCTTGCCCGTCGAGTTCGGAAAGTTTGTAGCAGCCCTTTCCCAATACTTCTATGACTCGGAAGGGTCCTTTCCAGTTTGCTGCCAGCTTTCCTTCTCCAGGTCGTGTTGTTCCTATATCGTTTCGGATTAGGATAAGGTCGTTTTCAACAAAGGCCCGCTGTATTACTTTTCGGTTGTATCTGGAGGCCATTCGTCTTTTTAGTGCCTCTTCCCTTATCCGAGCTTTCTCTCGGATTTCTGGAAGTAAGTCAAGCTCTTCCTTTGAAGTTGGGAATTTACTTTTTTGCTAAAATGGATTACTCTGGGTGATCCTTCTTCGACCTCCACTGGAATCATTACTTCCATTCCGTAAGCTAATCGGAAGGGTGACTCCTTTGTCGTGGAATGTGGAGTCGTTCGGTACGCCCATAGGACTTGTGAGAGCTCCTCAGCCCAGGCTCCCTTTGCATCCTGTAATCTCCGTTTTATCCCTGCTAATATAACTTTGTTAGCAGCTTCGGCTTGCCCATTGGCTTGGGGGTGCTCAACAGAGGTGAATTGTTGTTTTATATTCAGGTCGGCCGCTAGTTTTCTAAAGCCTACGTCTGTTAACTGGGTATCATTGTCTGTAGTGATGGAGTATGGAACTCCGAACCTTGTGATGATGTTTCTATACAAGAATTTCTAACTTCTTTGAGCTGTGGCATTGGCTAGGGGTTCTGCCTCGATCCATTTTTTGAAGTAGTCTATTCCTACTATAAGGAATTTGACTTGTCTTGATCCTTGAGGAAAAGGTCTGAGGAGATCGAGTCTCCATTTTGCGAATGGCCAAGATGAGGTTACGCTGATGAGTTCCTCTGGCGGAGCGGTGTGGAAGTTGGCATGCTTTTGACATGGCGAACATGTCCTTACAAATTCTGTGGCTTCTTTTTGTAGGGTTGGCCAATAGAATCCTGCCAGTAGTACTTTTTTGGCGAGTGCTTGCGCTCCGAGGTGATTGCCACAAATGCCACTATGTACTTCTTCTAAGATATCCTTAGTGTTGGAAGTCGGCACACATTTTAGCAACGGTGTTGAAATCCCTCTTTTGTATAAAGTATTATTTATGATGGTATAGTATTGTGCTTTCCGTTTTAACCTCTTTGCCTCTTTCTCATCTATAGGGAGGGCCTCTATTGTGAGGTAATTAATTATGGGGGTCATCCATCCCTGATCGCGATCTGTTATGGCTAGGACCTTTTCTTCTTCTGAGATTGATGGCTTCTGTAGAATTTCTTGGATAAGGCTTCTATTGTTGCCTCCTGGTTTGGTGTTGGCTAGTTTTGAGAGTGCATCGGCCCGGGTATTCTGTTCTCGGGGTATGTGTCGAATCTCGTACTCTCCGAGTTGTCCGAGCTGTTCCCTGGTTTTGTCCAGGTACTTTTTCATAGTGGAATCTTTGGCTTGGTAGCTGCCTATTATTTGTGAAGTGACTACCTGTGAGTCGCTGAAGATGATAAGTTTTTGAGCTCCAACCTCCCTAGCCAACTTCAAACCAGCTAGTAGTGCCTCATATTCTGCTTGATTGTTTGAGACAGGGAACCCAAATTTGAGGGAGAGTTTGATCTGGGTCCCCTGACTGCTTTCAATTATTACGCCTGCGCCACTTCTCGTTTTATTTGAGGAGCCGTCCACATATAGATTCCATTCTGTGGGGATTTCCGGTGTGTCCGTAAATTCCGCAATGAAGTCGGCCAGATATTGAGATTTGATGGCCGTCCGAGCTTCGTATTGAAGGTCGAATTCGGACAACTCGACTGCCCATTGTAAGATTCTGCCTGCCAAGTCTATTTTCTGTAAGATTCCTTTTATGGGCTGGTTGGTCCGAATTTTAATGGTGTGAGACTGGAAATATGGGTGAAGTCATCGAGATGTTATTATGAGAGCGTAAGAGAACTTTTCTATTTTCTGGTAGTTTTGCTCGGACCCTTGTAACGCTTTGCTGATAAAGTATATGGGTTGTTGCCCACTGTTGTCTTCCCAGACCAGTGATGAGGCTATTGCCCGATTTCCCACTGCGAGGTATAAGATGAGTGGTTCCCCTTCCCGTGGCCGACTTAATATAGGTGGCTGTCCCATAATTTTTTTGAAGTTTTGGAAGGCTTGCTCGCATTCAACTGTCCATTCAAACTCCTTTCCCTTCCTTAGAGTGGTGTAGAAGGGGAGAGATCTTATTGCGGATCCCGCCAGGAATATGGACAAGGCTGCCAACCGCCCGTTGAGTTGTTGTACCTTTTTGATACAAGTCGGGCTTTTCATGTCGAGTACGGCCCTGCACTTGTCCAGCTTTGCCTCGATTCCTCTCTGTGTGATCATAAAACCCAAGAATTTACCAGCTTCTACTGCGAAGGTACATTTTGTGGGATTGAGTCGCATGCCGTGTCGTCTTATGGTGTTGAATACTTATGTCAGGTCGAATAATAACATCTCTTCGTTTTGCGTCTTTACTAGCATGTCGTCTACGTAGACTTCCATGATCTTTCCGATATGATCCGAAAAAACTTTGTTCATTAATCATTGGTAAGTGGCTCCCGCATTTTTTAGACCGAAGGGCATAACAATGTAACAGTAATTTGTCTTTGGGGTTAAGAAAGAGGTTTTTTCTTGGTCGGGTGGGTACATTGGGATTTAGTTATATCTCGAGTATGCGTCCATAAAGGAGAGGTATTTGTATCCGGAAGAGGCATCTACCAGTGCGTCGATGTTTGGGAGCAGATAAGGATCTTTCGGGCAAGCTTTGTTGAGATCGGTATAGTCGGTGCACATTCTCCACTTCCCATTTGACTTTTTTACCAAAACGAAATTAGCAAGCCATAGCGGGTATTTGACTTCTCTTATGAAGCCTACCTCCAGTAGAGCTCGTACCTGTTCTTCCACCGCTTGAGAGCGTTCTGGTCCTAGCTTTCTGCGCCTTTATTGTACCGGCCGAGATCCTGGGTAGACTGCTAGCTTGTGGCACATTAGTTTAGGATCTATGCCTGGCATGTCTGTGGCCTTCCACGCAAAGAGGTTGGCGTTGTCGCGTAGGAACTGTATGAGTGATTCTTCTATGTCCCCTTTTAGGAGTGTGCCGATGTTGGTTGTTTGGTCTGGGGTGTTCTCAATCTGGATTTTCTCTATTTTTCCTTCAGGTTGTGGGCAGAGCTCCTCCCGCCTCCGAACTCCACCGAGCTCGATTGTGTGGAATTCTTCTCCTCTGCCTCTGAGGTTTAGACTTTCGTTGTAACAGTGGCACGCCATCCTCTAATCTGCCTTTACTGTGGCTATTCCTTCTGCGGTTGGGAACTTCATGCATAGATGCGGAGTCGAGACTATTGCGCCGAGTTGGTTTAACGTTGTCTGACCTATTAGGGCATTGTAGGTTGAGCTTACGTCAACGACGATGTAATCTATTTTGAGTGTTCTTGACTGACTTTCCTTTCCAAAAGTTGTGTGGAGCGGGATGTATCCCATTGGTTGAAACGGGGTATCTCCTAACCCGAACAGGCTGTCCGGATATGCTCTGAGTTCTTTTTCTTCCAACCTAAGTTTATCGAAGGTGGTTTTGAATAAGATATCGGCAGAGCTCCCCTGGTCTATCAATGTACGGTGAAGATTTGCGTTTTCCAGTATAATAGTGATGACCATGGGATCGTCATGCCCTGACGTGACGCCGGATGTGTCTTCCTTGGTAAAAGTGATCGTCAGGATGTCGGGTGTTTCCTTCTTTTCTGCGACGTGGTATACGTCTTTGAGATGTCTTTTGCGGGATGATTTGGAGATTCCTCCCCCGGCGAATCCACCGTGTATCATGTGGACATGTCTTTCTGGTGTCCAGGATGATCGCGCGGTTGGTCCGACGTCTTCTGCTATTCTTCTTTTCCTTTGTTCATCATCACGGATGGCCAGGTATCGATCTAGGTTTCCTTCTCATACGAGCTTTTCTATGACGTTTTTTAAGTCAAAACATTCATTGGTGGAGTGCCCGCGGATCCGATGGTATTCACAATATTCATCCCAATTTCCTCCTCCTTTTTTGCCTTTGAGTGGTCGAGATGGTGGTATTTTTTCTGTGCTACAAATCTCTCTGTAGACATCCACAAGAGACACCCGAAGAGGGGTGTAATTGTGGTATTTTTTTATTTGCTCTCCATGTCAATCTTCCTTTTTTCTGGAATCTTTGTCTTTATCCCGAGGGGTGAACCCTGCTTTTGAGGTCTCTCCTAATCGGGAGCTTTCCTCCATATTGATGTACTTTTCCGGTCACTCCTGCACCTCGTTCAGAGATGTGGGGTACTTCTTTGATATGGATTGACTAAAAGGCCCTTCTCGCAGGCCATTAATGAGACCCATGATGGCAGCTTCTTTTGGAAGGTTTTGTATATCCATGCATGTTTTGTTGAATCTCTCCATGTGGTTACGTAGGGTTTCCCGCTCTCCTTGTCTGATTCCTAGTAAGCTCGGAGCATGTTTAGCTTTGTCTTTTTGGATGGAGAATCTGGCCAGGAATTTTTTAGCCATGTCGTCGAAACTTGAGATGGACCTAGGAGGGAGATTGTCGAACCATTTAATTGCTGTTTTTGTTAAAGTAGTTGGAAAGGCTTTGCAACGAATTGCATCTAAGGCATCAATAAGGTACATTCTGCTTCTGAAGTTGCTGAGATGATGGCTGGGATCTGTAGTGCCGTCGTATAAGGTCATGTTTGGGAGTTTAAAGTCCTTTGGGATTTTTGTCTTCATGATTTCTTTGGTGAATGGGTCTTGCTCCTTTAGTGCGTTATCTTCGAGAATGGATTGGCTGGCTTTCGTCTTGACATCGGCTTCAAGTTTTAGGAGTTTGATTTCCAGTTCCCGGCGTCACCTTATTTCTCTTTGTAGATCCTTCTCGGCCTCTCGTTGATGTAGAGCATCTTCCTTAAGTTGTTTAACCGATCTTGAAATGCCTCTAGGGCTCCCTCATTTGGGTAGTTCTTATTGTTGATTTGGGGAGTATCTTTTGGTGTTGTGTCCACATTTTTATGCGGCGTTATTTCTTTTAGATCTGAGGTGTGATCGTTGTCATGGTCGTCCGCCATGGTAATGGGATGACTTTCAGGTTCCCCGGCAACGGCGCCAATGTTCCGAGGGTTACCTGAAACTAGAGGTCGATCTCGAACGAGATCTTCTATGCTGGTCGGAGCTGCAGAGTCTGATCTGATGATGGTTGTCGGAGTCGCTGTGTCCGACTCGTTGGACTTGGTGATGATGCTGATCCTTCGTCCTCAGAGGGTGGGGGGTACCTGCAAGGGACTCCGATGCTTAAGTTAGCAAGGGTATTAAGCAGGTATTGAGTAGAATCAGAGTATGAGTTATACCTGGGTGCTACAGTGTATTTATAATGGCATAGGGTGACCTTTTTAGATAAGATAAGTTAGTTATCTTATCTTATCTTTATCTTATCTTCAAGTGAGGTCATCTTTATCTTCAAGGGAACCGCCATTCTCTCTGTAGGCTTGGGCTGCCTTAGGATTTGGGGCGTGTTCCTCTATTTGGGCCCTTCTTTGGGCTTTCCTGGTGACTTGGCCAAGTTCTTCGGAAAGAGGTCGGGTTGCCCTGACCTGAAGAGGTCGGTCGTTTTATCTGTCGAACATCCCGGGTCGGACAGCTCGACCCAGGGTATGAACAAATCCTCAAGTCCAAGTCAATTTCCAAAGAAAGACTAGAGTTAGTGGAATTCAAGTCAATTAGAAACTTCCAATTATCAATTAACAAGAGAGTTTGATAACTCAAGAGTCTCTAATTACCCAACCAAAGCCAAGAATATAGAAAGCTAAATAAAAATCATATATCTGAAATACCTCAAATTGCATTAATAAAAGAAATCAAATCTAACATGGAAAAGTTCATAAGCCAATTTCGCAACATAAGTCATTAATAAATAAAAGCATTATAGTATCTAAAAGTAGAAAAGAAGTCAAAATAAAGGAATATTGAACCTGGTATGAAGAAACAATCCTACTAACAAAAAGAAATCCTAATCCTAAAACCTAAGAGAGAAAAGAGAGCCTCTCTCTCTAAAAACTACATCTAAACCTAAAATTGTGAATATGAATATTGTGTGAATTGTTGAATGAATGTATGGATTCTCCCACTTTATAGCCTCTAATATGTGTTTTCTAGGCCGAAAACTGGGTCAAAAACAGCCCAGAAATTGCCTCCAGCAATTTCTGGTTCGTACAGGTTGCTGCAAAGTCACGCAGAAGCGTCGTCCACGCACTACAAGAAAACATGCCTTTTGCTACGCTTTTAAAGCGTGGCAAAAAGTCAAAAAAAGCGTGGCGATAGCTTTTCGCCATGCTTTTTGAGCTATCGGCACTCTTTTGAAAGGGTCACAACTGCAAGGGTGCTGGTTGCTCTATCGCCATGCTTTTGGTGACCTATCGCCATGCTTTATTTTTTGGCACGCTTTTAAAGATTGCCACGCTTTTAAAGCGTGGCCATATATGCCAGATATCGCTATGCTTTTAAAGCGTGCCAATAGCAAGATATGGCTACGCTTTTGAAGCGTGTCAATAGAGAGACATATGGCTACGCTTTTAAAGCATGCCAATAGAGAGAGATATAGCTACGCTTTTAAAGCGTGCCAATAACAAGACATACAGCTACGCTTTTAAAGCGTGGCAATTGATGATTTTGTACAATATAGCTACGCTTTTAAAGCGTGGCAAAAACTTTGTTCAGTAACATATAGTTTTTTTTTAATCTTTTTTAATCTTTGTAATAAAACCTTACAAAATTAATAGATAATTTTAAAATTTTCACGATGACCAATAATTTTAAATCCACTAATCCAACATATATAAACTTGTCAAAAAAATGTTTAATCACATGACAGTATAACAAAATATCAAAAATAAAAATGATAACTACGCAATGTATTCCTAATACATAAATTACAATTCCAATAACTTTGCCATCCTATCTAACAATAATTTTGATCAACCTCCTCACATATGTGCACCCAATTTACCAAACTAATCATCAGCCTCCACTATGTGCTCATAGACGTACAGCATGCATCCAGCTTCGTCTTCAGTATTTCAATTGCATTTAGCAACAACTGAGAAGCTTTTATGGCTCTGGTAGTTTCCACAGTAGCTTCTTCTTTAGGATTTTCGGGCTTCCCCATTGCTTCAACTTTCTTGATGATGTTTTATGGCTCTAGTAGTTTCCACAATAGCTTCTTCTTCAGGATTTTCGGGCTTCCCCATTGCTTCAGCTTTCTTGATGACCTCATCATCATAGGTGTATGCCTCAGCATCGACCACCATAACCTGTTAAATACTAGTAGTGATAACCAAAAATCAACATGGTATTTGAATGCACTGCTCTTCATCATCATCAATAGAAAGTAGATAGAGCATGTCCTCATTCTCAAGCTATAAGTAATAAAAAATAATAATAAATAAATGGATAAAGAAATCAAACTTTTAGTTAATTATCAAATCAAAGCCAATGCCACACTCTGTCAAATTAATAATAAACACTATCAAAATTAATAATAAACACTGTCTTCAACTGAGAGGTAATAACCACCAGCAAGTTCAGTTTCATTTGAGTTCTAGAGCTCTCTTCATGCTAGAAGAATCCTTGAAGTCGATGTAGGCAAAACTGTAAATTACACCTGGTGTCAATTTGCAAAACTCAAAGCAACACGTAACACAATCATTTTGAGCATCCAACTTAAGAAACAAAAGGATACACAAAAAATGAAATAGCAAATCTTTCACGCTAAAAATAAACGAAAAAGAAAAAGGATTTGAAGAAGAAACAAACCATTTAGGACCTCCAGACTCGAAATCTTTTGGGACTGACACCCTCGAGATCTCCCGGCAGGAACCAAAATGCTCATTTAGGTTAGCTCTTATCTGCAACCACAATTTTGACAGTATTCAAATATGAATCGCAAAAAGAAACATATGCAAGGGAAGCAGCAACATACATGATAAAAATAAAATTATCTCTTCTCTAAGAGATTTATCAAAATTATTTTAGTGTCATATGAATAGAATTTCCACAACATGCAACTAATGTGTGTGCACGATTGAGAGACAATTTATGCTTACTTCAAGCCAAGTAGCTCTGCTGTAGCCCATGACACCATGAACACCAGAGCTGGTCTCATCCTCTTCCCAACGGCGCTAAATATCTGCTCAGCTGCAGACATTAAAACTGGATTTTCTGCACCTACAATCTATCAGAATTAGAGCATCGTCATTAGATACATTAAGCCTATAATCAAATACCTATATCAATTCATTCAAACTAGTAAAATTTATCATTGAAGCAACTTTTCCAAAAACTTAAGTTGTTTAGTAGAGGCATCTAATATGCATGCCCCTCGCAACCAATTATCTTGGGCTTATTGCATGGACAATACAGAGGTCTACCCATATATTGTGCTAAAATACAATTTTAGGATTAGGGCAATAAGGATCAAACTCTAAAAATCTTTATCACAAAGGTTCTGAACACCACCATATCATGAAATTAGTAAATTAGTAAATTAGTGCATTAGTAAATTAGTGCAGCCATTGGCATACCATGAATATAGAGAAAAGATAAACAATATTGTCCATAATGGTAATAAAATTGTAAAAGATAAATATCTCTGTACCAAGAATATAGAGAAAAGTTTTATTTCGCTTTGGTGTTTATGTATGAAGAATAAAATTTTAGAATTTATACATTAACACAAATCTAAATCCATAGAAGATAGGTCCAATCCATCCGAGAAAAAGGAAATCCTATTTAGCTGTCACAGCAATATAAGATCCCTGTTTTGCCACTTTGCAGACATTTTAGGGTATTTTTCTCTCAAAAAATGTTATTATGCTTTAAATTAAGACATAAATGAAAGGATATTTCATATCAATAACTATTTTTGGTCTATTTTACGTATAGAATGCAAGGATTAAACAAACGATAGTTTTATTATTGAGAAAATAAGATCATGGAGAGAAACACCTAACTGGGCGGTTTTGTTTTATGAATCCTGTCTTTGCCACTGCAATAGTTTCCAATGAACCACCAAGAGCTGCTAAATGTTCTTCCCTGACGGTGGTTATAACTGAGGTAGCAAGGCCAGAGCTGGATATAACATTCATTGCATCCCGAGCACCCCCTAAACCAGCCTGTCCAATTAAATGAAGATACAACATTATGACTTTGGCCATTTCATAGTTTTAGGTTTAAATTTTTTAAAATAAAGACAATATTAACAATTAAACACTATCAAGAACCATCCATTATGTTGGCTTAGACAAAGCCAATATTATCTCAAGACTTTTTGGGGGGGGGGCAACATAGAAACAACAAAATCAGAACAATAACTTAATAGTAGGTTTGCCCGAAGCAATTGCCAGTGAAGAAAATAGATAATTTACCTCAACAACAGCAATGTCAACATTCTCTTCAGCGAACAAGATGAATGCCATAGTAGTGAACACCTAAAACAACAGAGTAAACAAGTTAGCAAATACAAAATATCCAGCTCAATTTTATTAGAATGCTATATAACATACACATAAACATCAGCTTAAAGAATCATTAATTTGAGGCATTGCAAAACCAAATAATAGAACATTAATTATTGCAATAGAAGTGATAATTTAGAAGATGCAATCCATCTTGAAAAGTACAGACAAAGGAGCAAACAATGACCAAGAGAATTTAATATACTATTCCAAACTGATTTTTGTCATGGTGCAGCCTTTATCTTCATTTTATTTATTTGAAATGAAACGTTATACCAGGAACAAGGGCAGATAAAGAAATGAAGCTCTGGCTGAGCTTCTCTCTACACTTCCTCTCAGCAATTGCCACCAGGGATACGAGCCGCGGTAACTCAATTCAATCACTTCTCCATCTAACTCAATTTCATCCTCCCAGTTCCTAATTTACCAACCTTAACAAGAAGACAGCAACTTAGTTCATTTTTTAACAATAAAAATCAATTTAACTAACATATTCAACACAACAAAGCCACAACCAACTCATGCACTTTTAAAATATTCATATATTAAAAACTGTAATTTTTAAAATAAATCCCACTAGTTTCATTACAGAGTTTAAATCTACTTGCTACTTTAAAGAACAGTGACGTTATCCAACAACAACAAAATTGCTCAGCGATATGTTCAGCAACAATTCAACTTAGCAGTAACAAATTCAGCCCATTGATCATTTTTAACAACAAATTTAAGTATAATAACTCTCAGCAACAAAAACTTATACTTCAATTCTCGGAATATGATTTACAGCAAAACAAAATTAGCAGAATCATTATTTCAGCAACAATATCAACTTTCAACAACAAATTCAATATATACTGATGACTTAACAGGGCCAAAGGAAGCTGAAACTCACCTACCTAGGACCAACTCATGATAAAAGGAAGCGTTGTCGGCCGATGCAAGAAGACAAGCTTGCAATGGTGACAGAGCGTGACAGAGCTTGCGACAGTGGTGACAGAGCGCGACGAGCTTGAGTCCAAAACGGGTGCGAGAGAAGCGTGAAACCAGAGAAAGAGGGGTCGACGGCGAGACCAGCCATGAGAGAGGTGAGCCACAGTGAGCTTGAGGGAGACAGTGTCGAGAGAAGAGAGAAGAAACTTAAAGGAGGGTTACGGGCCAGAAGAGGGATTGCCGACGGAGGTATCGTGCGCGCCGGCAACATTCTTCGGGGAGTGCACAATGAAGAGAGGTTAGGGGTTCTTCGATCTGATGTTCCTCATCGTAGTTAGGGGATTCTTCGTGAGGCACAATGAAGACAAGGTTAGGGTTATCTGATCTGGAGGGCTTAGAGAGCAATCGTCGCTTCGTGTGTGGGCTTAGGGTTATTTGATCTGAATGTGTTAGGGCAATTGTGAGAAGGAGAAAGTTAAAGTTTGGAAGAGTAGATGGTGTATTGCAATGGTAACTTAGTAATTTTAAAGGGAGTTCTCTGAAATTCTTTTTTTTATGGAAACCTTTTTGGCTACGCTTTTGAAGCGTGCCAAAAGAGTTAGAGAAAACGGCCACACTTTTAAAATGACCTATAACAAAATTCTGTCGCCACACTTTAAAAGCGTGCCTATTTCTCTCTATGGCTACGCTTTTAAGGGTAGAAAAAAAAGCGTGGCCAAATCTCGCATCAATTGCTACCCTTATAAAAGTGTGGCCATTGACCCTTTTCGCTACGCTTTTGAAGCGTAGCAAGAAAAAACATGGCTAAATCTCGATTCAGTTGCCACCCTCACAAAAGCGTGGCCATTGACCACTTTTGGCCACGCTTTTAAAGCGTAGCAAAAAAAAGCATGGCCATAGGCCTTTTTTCTTGTAGTGACGCATTAGCGTGGATTGGGTTTTTGCCAGGTCACGTGTCCGCGTGATCCACACGTTCGTGTCACCTGGAACCGCGTCATTTGGACCTCTGTAGCTCATGTTATGATCGATTTAGTACCATGAGGTCGGGCTGGACAGCTTTAGCAGTTTCTTCAGTTTCTTGTATTCCTTCCACTTTTGCATGCTTCCTTTCCATCCTCTAAGCCATTCCTGCCCTGTAATCCCTGAAATCACTTAATGCACATATCACGGCATCTAATGGTAATAAGAGAAGATTAATATTAGCAAATATAAGGTCAAAGAAGCATATTTTCAATCATAGCACAAAATCAGGAAGGAGAATGTAAAGCCATGGATTTTTTATGAACAAGTGTATGAAAGATTGATAAAATCCACTCAATTGAGCACAAGATAAACCGTAAAATAGCGGTTTATCAATCTCCCCACACTTAAACATTAGCATGTCCTCATGCTAAGCTCAAGAGAAGCTATAAGAAAGTGAAGAGGAATGGTAAAACTTATGAAATGTAACCTATCTATATGAATGCAATTACACACAAAATGCTTTTATCTACTTGGTTAAAGGTAAACAAATATTTTAAGAACAAATATGAACTGGATTTCACTAATTCAAATCACAAAATAAAGTACAAGTAAACTTGCAAAAGAAAATAGCTCATGAAAGCAAGGAACAAGGAACCGAGCATCAAACCCTCACTAGAAGTGTATACACTCTAATCGCTCAGGTGTTTGAGGTTCGATTCTCTCAATTCTCTACTAATCTTGCTTTTTAAGGCTTGCTCTTCATCTAACAATCAACAAAAATTTAATGCACCAATACACAAATTAAGAGGTAGGGTTGTAATGGGGTCAAGGTCAAGGTAGGATTTTATTTGGTCAAGTGGACTAAAATCTGAATCCTTAATTAACCTAAACTTCCCACCTAACTTAAGACAATCCATGTAATTACAATGCAAAATTTAACTACCCATTAACGATGTTTACCACACATTCATACATCCCAAATTTAAGTACAACTCATATGCATTGATATTCTTACTTAACTTGGGGCATTTTGTCCCCATTTATTATTTGCTCTTTTTCTTTTCTTTTTCTCTCCCTTTTTTTATTTTTCTTTTTATTTTTCTTTTCTTTTATTTTTCTCAATGCATATGATTAAGATATTGAATACAAGAATATATGCTCAATTATTGTTTTGCACATTTTCACAAGAATACATAACACCCAATTCTCAAACAAAATGTTTTCAATCCCAATTTCTCCATACTTAAATCATGAACACTTTCACTAGTCTAAGCTAACCAAGGATTCAAATTAAGGACATTATTGTTTTTCGTTTAGAGTTAATGATGTGCTAAAATAAAGAACAAATGGGGTAAAATAGGCTCAAATTGGTTTGCAAAGGATAATGAAAGGTAAGGCCATATAGGTATGTAAACTTAGTGAAATATGGCCTCAATCATATAAGTGCATGCATACATCAAATAATGGAAATATAGAATTAAGCAAGACAAAGATCACAATTATAGAGAGAGAAACACACATAAAAAAAAATAAAATATTGGTTGATAAAATGCAACCAATCAAATTGGCTCAAAATCTCACTGGTTTTGTGTGTTCGAGCTCTAAACCACATTCCAAAATAATATTTCTTCAAACAACTTTCTCAAAAATTTTAATTCAAATTAGTGAAATGCTATAAAAGGTTTCTTGAAAAAGAAAACATTACTTCAACCAAGTAGTGGTAAAATATGCACACAATGTAACAAACATGCAATCAAAGATGAAAATGCAACAACTAACTACAAAGAAGAGTAAGAATTGGTGTTGAAAAGGAAGTAGCTAACCACCGGAAGTCGGTATCGACCTCCCCACACTTAAAGATTGCACCATCCTCGGTGCATGCAGAGACGTGCAAGTGGATGGGTGTGGTGGTTCCTCAGCTGGTGCTCTTTTTGTTCCTCTCTTTGCCAGTGGGTTGGAAGCAGCTTTCTTCTTACCCTTCTTGGTGGCCATCCTGAAAAGGGGAAAAAGAAGAAAGGTGTATGAGTTCAAAGGGATAGAGCAAGGAAGGAGACAATACGAGTGATAATCTTGCCAAGGTAAAGGTAATGAGCTAAATACATGGTCGCGACTACATGCAATTAGTTCATCAATGGTAATATAGCAAGTGCAGATTATGGCAATTAGATGCAAGATGTTCCTTGGCATACCGGTAAAGCCATGAGTAGCATAGATCAAACATCAATAACTAAAATGTATTATCACTCGTAACAAACTGATAATCACATTTGTATTGACAATTATTTTCAATTAATAAAAAGGATTGTAAGGGTGTAGTTAAAGACAGGCATTAGAGTAGAGGAATGGAACAATTAAAAATGCAAAATGCCATATGGGCTTTTTCACAAACACTTAGTATGCATGTTTAATATGATAAGGAAAGAATTAAAACTGAAAGCATGCAAGCAATCCAAAAATAATTAATAATGATTGTCAAATAATTCCTTAATAATCCACAAGCAATTATAGGAAAATAATCACCTAATTTAGATTTCTAACACTAATTAGAATAATCCAAAAAGAAATACATAAAAAAAGAAGAAAAAGAAAATAGAAAGAAAGAACCTTGGGAAGAAGGTGAGAAAGAGAGGTAATGGAGAATGGGAGGTGAAAAAAATATGATAAGAAGAAGAAAAGAGTGAAGAAAGAAAAGAAAGAAGAAGAAAGAAGAGAAAAGGAAATTAGGTTTTGGAAAGATAAGATAAGAAAACAGGGTTGCGTAGGGTTCTGGGTGCGTTGCGCGCACGACACGTACACGTGGTCCATGCGTACGCATGGGTTGCGCACTGAGGGGGGTGACGCGTAGGCGTCGGTCATGCGTATGTGTGACCGTGTTTGTGCTACTAGCGCGAGGGCAACATGGCACTCGCACAACCCTCTGTTCATTTTGGGATGTGTGCCTACATGTCATATGACGCGTGCACGTCAAGCACGCGCACACATGGGAGTGCTTAGTGTGAAAGTGACGCGCACGCGTCCATGACGCGTACGCGTGATGTAACTTATGCCTCGGGCACAGTGCCCGCACCAAGCCAGCCTAACTTTCGGCCAATATACTTTTTAGGTCGATTTTTTAGGGCCACGCGTGCACGTGATTGACGCGTACGCGTGAAGGGCCAAAATCTCAAATGACGCGTACGTGTGAGGGACGCGTACTCGTGGTGATGCTTGTGCGATTGGCACACTTCCTGCACAGTTCCCACGTAACTTTCTGTTCATTTTTTTTAAGCAGAATGCAGATGCTAATGCAAACATTATGAATGACACTAATAAAATTAAAATAAAATAAACTAGGAATAAAAGGAACGATTATACCATGGTTGGTTGTCTCCCACCTAGCACTTTTAGTTAAAGTCCTTAAGTTGGACATATGGTGAGCTCCTTGTCATGGTGGCTTGTGCTTGAACTCATCTTGAAACTTCCACCAATGCTTGGCCTTCCAATAAGCTCTATCATTCTCAAGTAAAATTGACAAGCCTTGAGGGAGTTCTTCCCAAGCTTTGAGCTCCCAAAGTCGATCCTTATGTATGCCCGGATCCCAAATCTTGTATCTACACCCGTCTTGAAGTGGATCATCATTGTCCCAACCGGGTGGCAAGCAGTCTAAATTCTCTACGGAGTACCAAATTCTTCTTTTAGATCTAACCAAATTATCACTAGTTGAGCCCTTACATCTAGCTCTTGAAATATTAACCCCGATGAGCCTTGATTTGCAACTTCAACCACTAAACAACCTCCTCTTACGCTTTATGCCACAAAGCTTCCTGAGTTGGCCGTCCATTTCAAGAATACCGTACTCAAGTGGAATAGGAAGATGAACAGAGATAAGTTTTACCCACTCAAGTGAAGGAGAAGACGGCAACCTAGGTGGAGAGGTCTCTAATGACCTTAACAAGGCATTTCCAACTCCGACTAACCTTCCTGAAGGACTTCCAGTCCCACATTATTCTCGGATTCAATCGAAGAAGGATCTTCATATTCAGTGGGTTCACCACTAGGAGGACTTGATTCATGATCCTCATCACCAAGGGAACTTACTTCTTGATCTATCCCATCCAAGTCTTCATAGGGAACATGCCATGGAGGGTGTGCACTAGCCTCCTTGACATCAATCTCAATCTTCTTGGAGGAATACTCTACAATTCTGGATTCCCATGGAGGTTTAACGTCTCCTAAGTCTTCAACCACTTCTTCCTCTTCAACTATTATGGCTTCTTTCACTTGTTCCAATACAAAGCCATGTTCCTCATTATCCACCAGAGTTTCTAGTGTCTCTTTCATGCTACGCTCTTCTATTGATTCTCCACATGTAGCCATGGGAGTATTTTGAGTGCTTAGATGTTGGAAGCTAATTGATTTACTACCTCGGTTAGGGCAGTCGCGAATTCTAGTACATCCCTTTTCATCTTCGCTTGCCCTTGAAGAAGACCACGAAGGATGTCATCTATTGGAGATTGGGGTGGATATGAGGGTTCATTACTTGGGAGGAAGGGTTCATGATAAGAGGGTGGTTCCTCATGATAAGGATGTAGTGGTTCATCACTGTCCATCTTTTCTACTTGTTGCACCATACACTTCAGTTCCTTGTTCTCAAATTGAGATTCTTTAGCCATGAGAGCTTCGGGTGCCATTCGGCTTACTGCTCGGTCTAATTGATGAAGGGTTGCTTGAAATTGATCCACTGTTTACTTGAGATGATCCCTTGACTCTTGCTCTGCTCGGATATCATAAGTAGGACCATAAGGCTCTTGGATTGATGGATATGGATGTGGTGTATGTGGAGGTGGTGGTTCTTGGGAGTAATTGGGTTGGAATTAGGGTGGATCTATGGATGGCTCATATGGCTCATAGGGTGGTTGATATGGTGGATAAGGGTTAGGATCAGATGAGGGTGTCTGGTGGTAGGGGACTTGTGAGTGTGGTGGTTCAAAGTTATGTTGAGGAGGTGGGTTGTGGACATATGATGGGGCTTGTTGGTAACTACAAGGGGGTCCACCATATCTATCATCTTGGTACGCACCTCGGAATGGCTCTTGACCATAGTAATTTGGTGGGTGTTGGTTGTCACGAGAGGGTCTACCATAACTATTGTCTTGGCATGCATTGTAGAATGGTCGTCGTCCATGGTATTTTGGAAGGTGTTGTTGCCTAAAGGGTTGATCAGATCCTCGTGGCTCCATCCATCTTTGATTGTTTTGACCTTGATGCATATTCCTGTTATAGCTTCCAAACTCAAAGAGATGGGGGTCAGAACTCATAGTAACTAATAAAAATTAAAAACAAAAACAAAAATAAATAAACAAGAAAAAGAAAATATTTACAATAACCAATAATAGGGCACACATTTGCAATTCCCCAGCAACGGCGCCATTTTGACGATCAGATTTCTTCCAGTAAAGAATTTCACAAAAATAATCGCGTTGTAAGTATAGTTTCTAAACCAACAGAGAATCCTTTCGTACAAAAGTTTGGTTGTCACAAGTAACAAACCTAGTAAAATTTATAAACGAAGTATTCAAACCTCGAGTCGTCTTCTCAAGGAATTGCAGGAAGGTGTGTTTTATTATTGGTTATGGAAAACAATATTTTTGGGTTTTTGAAAGGTTTTAACAAGAGAAATAAATTACAGGAATTAATAAATCAAAAGCTAAGAAAACTCTTGGCAAGGTATGAAAATTAGAAGTCCTATCCTAGTTATCCTTATCAATTGTGATGAGAATTGCTCATTGCTCCCACTTAGTCAACCTCTAACTATGAAGGTAAGTCAAGTGGATAAATCAATATGAATTCTCAAGTCCTAGTTGGTGGACGAAATTGTGATCACTTGTTATGTATTTATAAAAGATGTATACTCTGAGGGCATTGTTTATTTTCTTCACAATCTCGTTCAACTAACCAGCAAGTGTACTGGGTCGTCCAAGTAATAACCTTACGTGAGTAAGGGTCGAATCCACAGAGATTGTTGGTATGAAGCAAGCTATGGTCACCTTGCAAATCTCAGTTAGGCAGATTAAAATAGTTTATGGGTTTTCGAAAATAGAAATAATAAAATAGAATATAATAAAAAGGATAGAACACTTATGCAGATTCATTGGTGGGATTTCAGATAAGTGGATGGAGATGCTGTAGAGCTTTTGGACGCCTGCTCTCCTACTCCTTCTACTAAATCCTTCTTACTCCTTTCCATGGCAAGCTTTGTATAGGGGTTCACCATCAACTGTGGCTACTTTCATTCCTCACGGGGAAATAACCTGTGCGGCTATCACTCGCACAGCTAACCAGTCTGGAGGCATCACCCATGGCTAATGGCTACATCCCATCCTCGCAGTGAAAACTAATGCACGCACTCTGTCACAGTAC
>NC_029777.3:61520144-61521036 GCF_000817695.3 Arachis duranensis
GGCCATTTTGGGTGGGAAAGGGTGGGAAATGGAATTTGAATGTAGTGGAGGTAGGTGGGGTTTATGGGGAAGAGGAGGTTGATGTGAATGGTGCATGGGGTAATTGGGAAGAGAAATTGATGTGATTGGTGAAGGTTTTTGGGAAGGGTGACATTGAAGATGAGATTTGGATTAGGAGAGTGTGAATAGGATTAAAAGAAAAGGTAGGTGGGGATCCTGTGGGGTCCACAGATCCTGAGGTGGGAATCCTGTGGGGTCCACAGGTCCTGAGGTGAAAAGAAATACCATTCTTTCACCCTATAGGCGTGTAAATTGCCTTCATGCACCATTCTGGCGTTCAAACGCCCATTGGTGCATGTTCTGGGCGTTAAACGCCCATGTGATGCTTGTTTCTGGCGTTGAACGCCAGTTTCAAGCTTGTTTCTGGCGTTCAGCGCCAGATTGTCCTCTGCGTGCGCATCCTGGCGTTAAACGCCAGGATGTTGCTTGTTTTGGGCGTTCAGTGCCAGGAAGATGCTCTGTTCTGGCGCTGAACGCTGGCCAGATGCATCTTCTGGGCGCTGAACGCCGGCCCGTGCGTCCTCCAGGGTGAAAAATTTTTTTTTTCTTCTGTTTTTGACTCTGTTCTTAATTTTTTTGATTTTTTTCGTGACTCCTCATGATCATGTACTTAATTAAACACAAAAATAACAAAGAAACAAAATAAAATAGATTAAATAAAATTGGGTTGCCTCCCAACAAGCGCTTCTTTAATGTCAATAGCTTGACAGTGGCTCTCATGGAGCCACAGAGCAATCAAGTCAATGTTGTATAGTCCCAACACCAAACTTAGAGTTTGGATATGGGGTCTTAACACCAAACTTAGAGTTTGGTTGTGGCTTCACAACACCAA
>NC_029777.3:61543693-61551869 GCF_000817695.3 Arachis duranensis
AATAATAATAATAATAAAAATATCCTAACCAAATTGGATGTGTAGCGAAACTGTTTTCTAAATAATTAAATCAAAATATCCTAACCAAATTGGGTTGGTCTAGTGATTAGCTCACTAGTCCGATTAAGCAAGTATTAGGAATTCGAATCCCGCCTTGTGCATGCAGCAACCTATTAGCCGTGACAAACCCTAAAATAGAACTCTTATTTGGGACAGATTAATCCTTGACCTGTCATGCTAGCGGATACTGTGAAAAAAAAACAAAATATATTAACATATTAACTAAAACTAAATAAATCAAAATATCCTAACATGTCAACTAATTAACTAATTAAAATAAGAGATAGACAAACCGATCTTAAAATCTAATGCCTCGGTTACGTGCCACTTCGTGTTTAGCCTGTTTAATGTTCTGTGAGCACACATAATCCCGGCGTTCAGACATATATGGTTTCGAAACTTTCCAAAATGAACAAAATCCTTCAAATAAACAAACATTTCGGCTGCCCCCTATATATATTCAAGCTGAATATGTCTCTGGTATTGAGACACAAACACTAGTACTCACATATTCCAAGTGCTCAATTCTCATTTTTAGCATATATGTCATATCCCGGATGCACCCAGAATGTGTAATATTAAGCGTGTGTCATATTCCAGGTAGGCAATTATTGCGAACATAGTATTCGAGATATGTTAAGTAACATATAACATAAATATTTGATTGTTTATACATTTTAATAAATATTGTATTTAATGAATTTAAATAAAAAATATTTTTAATATATTCAGTTCAATAATTAGAATTGAACCTTTAAACTTTAGAAATTTTTATTTGAATTAATAGTCAAAATCGTCCCTGAAAGATCACCCGATCTTCATTTCGATCCCCGAAAGATAAATTCAATCAAACTAATGCTCGAAAGATAATTGCGTTCATCAAGTTCGTTCTTTCGTCATCTGAGTGGCTCATGTGGCTAACATTTGCTGACTTGGAATGTTAACTAATAGTGTAGTGGTGCACGAAAATGTGATACACAATGGTGCCAACAACTTGGTTGCAAAATTGTAATCTCACTTCTTTGTCACAAATTCGCACAACTAACCAGCAATTGCACTAGGTCATCCAAGTAATAAACCTTACGTGAGTAAGGGTCGATCCCATGGAGATTGTCGGTCTGAAGCAAGCTATGGTCACCTTGTAAATCTCAGTCAGGCAGATTCAAATGGCTTATGGAGATTTCATAATTAAAAGATAAGTAAAACATAAAGTAAAGATAGAGATACTTATGCAATTCATTGGTGGGAATTTCAGATAAGCGTATGGAGATGCTTCATTCCTACTGCCTTCATCCAATCCTTCTTACTCGCTTCCATGGCAAGATGTATGTTCGGGTTTCACCGGCGTCAATGGCTACCTCTCATCCTCAGTGAAAATGGTCCAAATGCGCTGTCACCGCACGACTAATCATCTGTCGATTCTCAATCATGTTGGAATAGAATCCAGTGATCCTTTTGCGTCTGTCACTACGCCCAACACTCGTGAGTTTGAAGCTCGTCACAGTCATCCTTTCCCAGATCCTTCTCGGAATACCACAGACAAGGTTTAGACTTTCCGGATCACAGGAATGGCCACCAATAATTCTAGCTTATACCACGAAGACTCCGATTTTTTGGAATGGAGGCTAAGAGATACACACTCAATCTTGAGTAGAACGGAAGTGATTGTCAGTCACGTGTTCATAGGTGAGAATGATGATGAGTGTCACGGATCATCACATTCATCAAGATAAAGTACGAGTGAATATCTTAGAAGAAGAACAAGCATGAATTGAATAGAAAAACAATAGTAATTATATTAATACTCGAGGAACAGCAGAGCTCCACACCTTAATCTATGGTGTGTAGAAACTCCACCGTTGAAAATACATAAGTGGTGAAGGTAGGCATGGCCGTGAGGCCAACCCCCAATGTCTAAGGAAAATGTTCAACAGATGTCAAATTCCAAAGATGAAAATACAATAGTAAAAGGTCCTATTTATAATGAAACTAGCTACTAGAGTTTACAGAAATAGGTAAATGATGCAGAAATCCACTTCTGGGTCCACATGGTGTGTGCTTGGATTGAGCATTGAGCTTTACACGTGTAGAGGCTTCTCTTGGAGTTAAACGCCAGCTTTGGTGCCAGTTTGGGCATTTAACTCCAACTTTTATGCCAGTTCTGGCGTTTTGACTTCAGAACAGGACAGAAAAGGGGCGTTTGAACGCCAGTTTGCGTCATCAAAACCCGAGAAAAGTATAGACTATTATATATTGTTGGAAAGCCCTGGATGTCTACTTTCTAACGCAGTTGAGAGCGCGCCATTTGTAGTTCTGTAGCTCCAGAAAATTTACTTCGAGTGCAGGGAGGTCAGAATCCAACAGCATCAACAGTCCTTTGTCAGCCTCTGAATCAGATTTTTACTTAGGTCCCTCAATTTTAGCCAGAAAATCCCTGAAATCATAGAAAAACGCATAAACTCATAGTAAAATCCAGAAATATGAATTTTGTATAAAAACTTATAAAAATATCCCAAAAAGTAACTAGATCCTACTAAAAACTACCTAAAAATAATGCCAAAAAGCGTATAAATTATCCGCTCATCACAACACCAAACTTAAATTGTTGCTTGTCCCCAAGCAACTAAAAATAAAATAGGATAAAAAGAATAGAATATACAATGAATCCCACAGTATTAATGAAACTTAGTCCTAATTAGATGAGCGGGGCTTGTAGCTTTTTGCTTCTGAACAGTTTTGGCATCTCACTTTTCCTTTGAAATTCAGAATGATTGGCATCTATAGGAACTCATAATTTTATATGGTGTTATTGATTCTCCTAGTTCAGTATGTTGATTCTTGAACACAGCTACTTTATGAGTCTTAGCCGTGACCCTAAGCACTTTGTTTTCCAGTATTACCACCAGATACATAAAAGCCACAAACACTTAACTGGGTGAACCTTTTCAGATTGTGACTCAACTTTGCTAGAGTCCCCAGTTAAAGGTGTCCAGAGTTCTTAAGCACACTCTTTTGCTTTAGATCACGACTTTAACCACTCAATCTCAAGTTTTTCACTTGGACCTGCATGCCATAAGCACATGGTTAGGGACAGCTTGATTTAGCCACTTAGGCCTGGATTTTATTTCCTTGGGCCCTCCTATCCATTAATGCTCAAAGTCTTGGATCTTTTTTACCCTTGCCTTTTGGTTTAAAGGGCTATTAGCTTTTTCTGCTTTGCTTTTTTTTTTCTCTTTTTTTCGCCATTTTTTTCTTTTCTTTCTCTTTTTTTTCACTATTTTTTCTTGCTTCAAGAACCAATTTCATGATTTTTCATATTATCAATAACATTTCTCTTTGTTCATCATTCTTTCAAGAGCCAACAACTTTAACATTCATAACCAACAAGATAAAAAATATGCACTGTTCAAGCATTCATTCAGAGAATAAAAAATATTGTCACCACATCAAAATAATTAAACTAATTTAATGATAAAATTTGAAATGCAAGTACTTCTTGTTCTTTTATAATTAAGCACATTTTTCTTTTAAGAGAGGTGAAGGATTCATGGAGTTATGCATAGCTTTAAGACATAGACACTAGACACTAATGATCATGTAGTTTAGACACAAACATAGATAGAACATATAGCATAAAGATCGAAAATAGAAAAATAAATAGACAAGGAGATTAAGGAATGAGTCCACCTTAGTGAGGGTGGTGTCTTCCTCCTCTTGAAAATCCTATGTAGTGCTTGAGCTCCTCAATGTATCTTCCTTGCCTTTCTTGCTCCATCCTTAGTGCTTTTGGTGCTCCTATCATTAGTTGCTTGGTGCACGAAATTGCAATCACACTTTTGCAATCCGCACAACTAACCAGCAAGTGCACTGGGTCGTCCAAGTAATACCTTACGTGAGTAAGGGTCGAATCCCACGGAGATTGTTGGTTTGAAGCAAGCTATGGTTATCTTATTATTCTTAGCCAGGATGCCAACAACAGTGTTTTTCAAGTTCAATTGTAAAAAGTAACAGGGCATAAAATAAATACTTATTGGGAAATAATGGAGAATATGTTGGAATTTTGGAGATGCTTTGTCCTCTTTATTTCAGCTTTTCTCTTGTACTCCTCTTCACACACGCAAGGCTCCTTCCATGGCAAGCTGTATGTAGGGTGTCACTGTTGTCAGTGGCTACTTCCCATCCTCTCAGTGAAAATGGTCCAAATGCTCTGTCACAGCACGGCTAATCATCTGTTGGTTCTCGATCATGTCGGAATAGAATCCATTGATTCTTTTGCGTATGTCACTACGCCCAACAATCGCGAGTTTGAAGCTTGTCACAGCCATTCAATCCTTGAATCCTACTCGGAATACCACAGACAAGGTTTAGACTTTCCAGATTCTCATGAATGCCGCCATCAATTCTAGCTTATACCACGAAGATTCTGATTACGGAGTCCAAGAGATACTCATTCAATCTAATATAGAACAAAGGTGGTTGTAAGGCACACGTTCATGGATTGAGGAAGGTGATGAGTGTCACAGATCATCACCTTCTTCATAGTGAAGCGCGAATGAACATCTTAGATAGGAACAAGCGTGTTTGAATGGAAAATAGAGATAATTCCTCACCCCAACAATAGGGTTTAGAGACTCATGCCGTCAAAGAGTATAAAATTCAGATCTAAAAATGTCATGAGAGATAAAATAAGTCTCTAAAAGTTGTTTAAATAGTAAACTAGTACCCTAGGTTTACAGAAAATGAGTAAACGAAGATGGATAGTGCAGAAATCCACTTCTGGGGCCCACTTGGTGTGTGCTGGGGCTGAGACTTGAGCTTCTCACATGCCTGGGCTGTTTCTGGAGTCAAACGCCAGGTTGTAACCTGTTTCTGGCATTGAACTCCAACTTGCAACCTGTTTCTGGCGCTGAACGCCAGACTGCAACATGGAACTGGCGTTGAACGCCAGTTTACATCGTTTATCTTCACACAAAGTATGGACTATTATATATTTCTGGAAATCCTTGGATGTCTACTTTCCAACCAGTTTGAGAGCGCGCCAATTGGACTTCTGTAGCTCCAAAAAATCCATTCTGAGTGCAGGGTGGTCAGAATCCAACAACATTCGCAGTCTTTTTTCAACCTGAATCTGATTTTTGCTCAACTCCCTCAATTTCAGCCAGAAAATACCTGAAATTATAGAAAAACACACAAACTCATAGTAAAGTCCAGAAATATGAATTTTTCCTAAAAACTAATAAAATTATACTAAAAACTAACTAAAACACACTAAAATCTACATGAAATTACCCCCAAAAAGCATATAAAATATCCGCTCATCACAACACCAAACTTAAACTGTTGGTTGTCCTCAAGCAACTAGATAAATAAAGTAGGATAAAAAGAAATTAAGAAGCAATAATGTCTCAGAGTTTTAAGTGAAGCTCAGAGTCTAATTAGATGAGCGGGACTAGTAGCTTTTTGCTTCTGAACAATTTTGGCATCTCACTTTATCCTTTGAAATTCAAAATGATTGGCATCCATGGGAACTCAAAATTCAGATAGTATTGTTGATTTTCCTAGTTTAGTGTGTTGATTCTTGAACACAACTATTTTATGAGTCTTGGTCGTGACCCTAAGCACTTTGTTTTCCAGTATTACCACCAGATACATAAATGCCACAAACACATAATTGGGTGAACCTTTTCAGATTGTGACTTAGCTTTGCTCAAGTCTCCAATTAGAGGTGTCCAGAGTTCTTAAGCACACTCTTTTGCTTTGGATTACGACTTTAACCACTTAGTCTCAAGCTTTTCACTTGGACTTGCATGCCACAAGCACATGGTTAGGGACAGCTTGATTTAGCCGCTTAGGCCTGGATTTATTTCCTTGGGCCCTCCTATTCGTTAATGCTCAAAGCCTTGGATCCTTTTCACCCTTGCCTTTTGGTTTTAAGGGTTATTGGCTTTTCTTTTTCTTTATCCAGTGATTCTCTTTTTTTGCCACTTTTTTTTCACTGCTTTTTCTTGCTTCAAGAATCAATTTCATGATTTTTCAGATCATCAATAATATTTCTCTTGTTCATCATTCTTTCAAGAGCCAACAATTTTAACATTCATGAAATTCAATATCAAAAATATGCACTGTTCAAGCATTCATTCAAAAGATAAAAAGTATTGCCACCACATCTAAATAATTAGAATTTTCCTCATTAGAAACTCGAAAAATATTGCCTCTTTATTCTAAAAATCTACTATTTTATTCATGTTTGATGATGATAAGAAAAAATAAATTATAGCTTAATTGGAGATAAAATCAAAATAGAGATACTAATTACTACTACTAAATATAACTTCTAAGGTATATTCCTAATAAGAATAATTATCACAGAGTTAAGTTTAAGATTAGGACTCAACAACCTTTGGTTTGGGAGATGATGGGTGCTCCTTCAACTTGTGGGGTGTATGGTCCTTCAAGAGACAGCTTCTAGCGCTTCAGCTCCTGTATCTCCGGATATTTGTCTTCTTTCAGATCGAATTTAACTTCCGAGATCACTGATCTCAGACCCATTATTTTGTGGTAATGGTCTGCATGTTCTTTGGTTAAGAACTTCTCTTAATTCTACAGTGGTTTTGGAATATTCTCTTTCTTGCCTCTTGAAGTAGTTTGTTTTCCCTTAGGTTCAATGATCTTGATGAGTTTTAGCTCAGTGATCACAAAAAGAATACACCAAAATTAGAGGTTTGCTTGTCCTCAAGCAAAAGAAAGGAAAGGAGAGGAATAAAATGAGGGGCAATTTCAAAAATTCAAAAGATATGATGAGATTTTAAAAAGGATAATTTTGAATTCAAAAAGATAATATGATGAGTTTGAAAAAGAATTCAGAAGAAATTAAAAAGATTTGAAAAGAATTCAAAAAGATAATTGAGTTTTGAAAAAGGTTTGAAAAGATATTGAAGAAAAATTAAGAAACATGTTTAGAAAAAAAAAATTTGGAATTGAAGTTGAAAGATGAGAGTTTGTAATATGTTTATGCAAGAAATCATGAATTGAAACATGAAAATTGGAAAAAATTTGAAGTGAAAACAAATTTACCTCCTCCCCACAATCCTGGCGTTAAACGCCCAAACGCTGCATGTTTTGGGCGTTTAACGCCCGTTTGCAGCTTCTCCTGGGCGTTCAACGCCCAGCTGTTGCTTCTAGCTGGCATTGAACGCCAAGAACTCCTTTGTCACTGGGCGTTTTTTGGAACGCCCAGGACGCTATAAATCTGGCGTTGAACGCCCAGAAGGTGCTTCTTTCTGGTGTTCAATGCCGAGAAGATGCTTCTTTCTGGCGTTCAACGCCCAGATGGCTATCCTTACTGGCGTTGAACGCTCAGTGAGTGCTTCTTTTGGGCGTTCAGTGCCCAAAACAGCTCTTAATGGCTTTTTTCGCACTAGTGAGCTTCTTTTTGCTGTTTTATCCTCTGAATCCTTCTATAACTCTGTGAACTCAAGCAATTGCTATTTTACCTTGAAGATAATTGACATAAACCTGTAAAAATCAATTAAGTAACAAATAAGCCTTGTAAATGGCTGGGTTGCCTCCGAGAAGCGCTTCTTTATTGTCTTTAGCTGGACTATTACTGAGCTTTAATCAAGTCTCAGTTTTAAGCATTCTTGCTCAAAATTGCTTTCAAGATAATGTTTAACTCTCTGTCCATTAACAATGAACTTTTTGTTAGAATCATTATCCTGAAGCTCCACGTATCCATATGGTGACTGGTGCACGAAATTGTGATCATCAATGGCGCCATCAACATGGTACGCTGAATTGCAATCTCAACTCTTTTTCACAACTTCGCACAACTAACCAGCAAGTGCACTGGGTCGTCCAAGTAATAAAACTTACGCGAGTAAGGGTCGATCCCACGGAGATTGTTGGTATGAAGCAAGCTATGGTCATCTTGTAAATCTCAGTCAGGCGGATTCAAATGGTTATGGAGGATTAATAATTAAAAGATGAATAAAACATAAAATAAAGATAGAGATACTTATGTAATTCATTGGTGAGAATTTCAGATAAGCGTATGGAGATGCTTTGTCCCTTCCGTCTCTCTGATTTCCTACTGTCTTCATCCAATCCTTCTTACTCC
>NC_029777.3:61553613-61556008 GCF_000817695.3 Arachis duranensis
TAAGAATATTTTTCATTTAAGAAAGGTGATGGATTCATAGGACATTCATAACTTTAAGGCATAGACACTAAGATACTAATGATCATAAGACACAAACATAAATAAAACATAAAGCATAATTTTCAAAAAAAATAGAAAAATAAAGAACAAGGAGATTAAAGAATGGGTCCACCTTAGTGATGATGGCTTGTTCTTCCTCTTGAAGATCTTATGGAGTGCTTGAGCTCCTCAATGTCTCTTCTTTGCCTTTGTTGCTCCTCTTTTATGATTCTTTGATCTTCTCTAATTTCATGGACGAGGATGGAATGTTCTTGGTGCTCCACCCTTAGTTGTCCCATGTTGGAACTCAATTCTCCTAGGGAAGTGCTGACTTGATCCCAATAGTTTTGTGGAGGAAAGTGCATCCCTTGAGGCATCTCAGGAATTTCATGATGAGTGGGATCTCTTGTTTGCTCCATCCTCTTCTTAGTGATGGGCTTGTCCTCATCAATGAGGATGTCTCCCTTTATGTTAATTCCAACTGAATTACAGAGGTGACAAATGAGATGAGGGAAGGCTAACCTTGCCAAGGTAGAGGACTTGTCCGCCACCTTATAAAGTTCTTGGGATATAACCTCATGAACTTCTACTTCCTCTCCAATCATGATGCTATGAATCATGATAGCCCGGTCTATAGTAACTTTGGATCGGTTGCTAGTGGGAATGATTGAGCATTGGATAAACTCCAACCATCCCCTAGCCACGGGCTTGAGGTCATGCCTTCTCAGTTGAACCGGCTTCCCTCTTGAATCTCTCTTCCATTGAGCACCCTCTTCACAAATGTTCTATGAGGACTTGGTCCAACCTTTGATCAAAGTTGACCCTTCTAGTGTAAGGGTGTTCATCTCCTTGCATCATGGGCAAGTTGAATGCCAACCTTACATTTTCCGGACTAAAATCTAAGCATTTCCCCCGAACCATTATAAGCCAATTCTTTGGGTATGAGTTCACACTTTGATCATGGTTCTTGGTGATCCATGCATTGGCATAGAACTCTTGAATCATTAAGATTCCGACTTGTTGAATGGGGTTGGTAAGAACTTCCCAACCTCTTCTTCGGATCTCATGTTGGATCTCCGGATATTCACTCATTTTGAGTTTGAAAGGGACCTCGGGGATCACCTTCTTCATGGCCACAACTTCATGGAAGTGGTCTTGATGCACCCTTGAGATAGAAAAACAAAAAGCAATGCTTTTACCACACCAAACTTAGAAGGTTTGCTCGTCCTCGAGCAAAAGAAGAAAGAAGAAAGTAGCAGAAGAAGAAATAGAGGAGATGGAGGTGGCTTTATTTTTCGGCCAATGGGGAGAAGTAGTGTGTAGGTTGTGGGAAAATGAAGGAGTGAAGATGGGTTTATATAGGAGTGGAGAGGGGGTGTATGGTTCGGCCATTATGGGTGGATTTGGGAGGGAAAGTGGTTTGAATTTGAATGGTGAGGTAGGTGGGGATTTATGAAGGATGGATGTGAGTGGTGAGGAAAATGGTGGGATTTGATAGGTGAGGGGTTTTTTGGGGAAGAGGTGTTGAGGTGATTGGTGAATGGGTAAAGAAGAGAGAGAGTGGTGGGGTAGGTGGAGATTCTGTGGGGTCCACAGATCCTGAGGTGTCAAGGATAATTCATCCTTGCACCAAGTGGCGAGCAAAAATACTCCTTCTGCCAATCCTAGCGTTAAACGCCGGGCTGGTGCCCATTTCTGGTGTTTAATGCCAGCTTCTTGCCCATTCCTGGCGTTAAACGCCAGTCTGGTGCCCTTTCTGGCGTTAAACGCCCAGAATGGTGCCAGACTGGGCATTAAACGCCCATTTGCTGCCCTTACTGGCGTTTAAACGCTAGCAAGGTTTTCCTCCAGGATGTGCTGTTTTTCTTTCTGTTTTTCATTCTGTTTTATGCTTTTTTAATTATTTTTGTGACTTCCCATGATCATCAACCTATAAAAGACATAAAATAACAAAGGGAAATAGATAAATATAACATTGGGTTGCCTTCCAACAAGCGCTTCTTTAATGTTAGTAGCTTGACAGTGGGCTCTCATGGAGCCTCACAGATGTTCAGAGCAATGTTGGAACCTCCCAACACCAAACTTAGAAGTTGGTTGTGGCCTCCCAACACCAAACTTAGAGTTTGATTGTGGGGGCTCTGTTTGACTCTGTTTTGAGGGAAGCTCTTCATGCTTCCTCTCCATGGTTACAGAGGGGTATCCTTGAGCCTTAAACACAAAGGATTCTTCATTCACTTGAATGATTAATTCTCCTCTGTCAACATCAATCATAGCCTTTGTTGTGGCTAGGAAGGGTCTGCCAAGGATGATGGATTCATCCATGCACTTCCCAGTCTCTAGGACTATGAAATCAGCA
>NC_029777.3:61559031-61563553 GCF_000817695.3 Arachis duranensis
ACATGCAATTGACACCAAACTTAAAATTAGACACTAGACTCAAACAAGAAACATAAAAATATTTTTGATTTTAAGATTTTATAATTTTTTTGGATTTTTTTGAAAATTGAGTGGAAATGAAATTAAGGATATCAAAATTATTAATGAGAATTCCAGGAATCGTGCAATGTTAGTCTAAAGCTTTAGTCTAAAGAAATTAGACATGGCTAGCTAAGCTTTAGCAGGACATTGCATTCAAGAGCTAAATTGATGAGAATCAATCAGCTTTGGTGATGATGAAAATATCACCTTGAAACTCTAGAATTCATTCTTAAAAATTCTGAAGAAAAATACCTAATCTAAGCAACAAGATGAACCGTCAGTTGTCCAAACTCGAACAATCCCCGACAACGGCGCCAAAAACTTGGTGCACGAAATTGTGATCATCAATGGCGCCATCAACATGGTATGCTCAATTGCAATCTCAACATAGAAAGCTAAATAAAAATCATATATCTGAAATACCTCAAATTGCATTAATAAAAGAAATCAAATCTAACATGAAAAAGTTCATAAGCCAATTGGCAACATAAGTCATTAATAAATAAAAGCATTATAGTATCTGAAAGTAGAAAAGAAGTCAAAATAAAAGAATATTGAACCTGGTATGAAGAAACAATCCTAATGACTAAAAGAAATCCTAATCCTAAAACCTAAGAGAGAGGAGAGAGCCTCTCTCTCTAAAAACTACATCTAAACCTAAAATTGTGAATATGAATGTTGTGTGAATTGTTGAATGAATGGATGGATTTTCCCACTTTATAGCCTCTAATATGTGTTTTCTGGGCCGAAAATTGGGTCAAAAATAACCCAGAAATTGCCCCCAGCGATTTCTGGTTCGTACAGGTCGCTGCAATGTCACGCGGAAGCGTCGTCCACGCATTAGCGTGGATTGAGATTTTTCCAAGTCACGCGTCCGTGTAATCCACGCATTCGCGTCACCTAGATTTGAGGCAGCCATGAAAAATTATATCTCGTTGCGAAGCCCCGAACGTTAGCTTTCCACCGCAAATGAAACCGCGTCATTTGGACCTTTGTAACTCAAGTTATGGTCGATTTAGTACCAAGAGGTCAGGCTGGACAGCTTTAGCAGTTTCTTTAGTTTCTTGTATTCCTTCCACTTTTGCATGCTTCCTTTCCATCCTCTAAGCCATTCCTGTCCTGTAATCCCTGAAATCACTTAACGCACATATCACGACATCTAATGGTAATAAGAGAGGATTAATATTAGCAAATATAAGGCCAAATAAGTATATTTTCAATCATAGCACAAAATCAGGAAGGAGAATGTTACCCTTTGATCATTCTCCTTGTTTGTGTTTAGCATGAGGACATGCTTTTGTTTAAGTGTTGGAAAATTGATGAGTCCATATTTGATGATAATGTTATGCTTGAATTGGATGGATTTCATCACATAAACTCACACTTAATCACTAAAATAGCATACTTTTGTGTTTTATCCCTAAATTGAACCTAAATGTGAAAACATGCATTTTTGTGCTTAAATTAAGCAATTTAATCCCACTTTTATTCCATTCGATTCCATGATATGTTTTGTGAGTAATTTCAGGTCTAATGGTCAAGAACGGCTAGGCAAAAGTGGAAGGAAGCATGCAAGAAGGTAGAACACATGAAGAAAACAAAGGAGAAGCATTCAGTCAAGTGTGCATATGCACAACTCCCTGTGCGTACACACAAGTGGCAAAATCAGCAAGTGTACATACGCACAAGTCCCTGTGCATGACCTCATTAAAATGTCACGTGGCTTACAAATTTCGGGCTTTCTTGGCCCAATTTTTTGAGTGCTAAAGCCATTTTTGGATGCTATATAAAGGGGACATCATTGCATATCAAAGCATTAGCTTCGGATTAGTTTTAGGAAGCTTTCATTTAGGGTAGAAAACACATTAGGAGTAGGAGTAGTGTAGTATAGAAAATTCTCTCTTAGGGTTTATATAATTTCCATTGTAGCATTTTATAGTTAAGTTTTGATCTTTTTGCTTATCTCATTGTAAGTACTCTTTAATTTTCTCTTTAATTTCACTACTCTTGCTACTTTGTCTTATGGTTCAAGCATTTTGTTAATATATGTAATTTTGATTTCTTGAATCTTTTGTTTATGAATTTGATGCTTTATGATTCCTATATGCTTGATTGAGTTTATATTGTGGATATTGTGAATAGTTGGTTTTAGTTTTCATTTTTCTTTGCAATTTTACATGCTTTGCTTTTGTGCCAACCAAGTGTTTGTGAAAATGCCACTTGTTAATTTTGAATAGATTTTCACACCTTGGCTTGGGATATGAGTTTCTAGGATACTAGAGTCATAATGTCCGACATTTAGTGGTAATTCTTAGGTAGTTAGTTGGCTCTTGTTTCCATTGACGCTAGCTTTTTACTAAGTAATTAGTAAGTTAGCTAGGACTTATGGATTAAGGTCAATTATGCTTGCTTGACTTACTCCTCGATGTTAGGGGTTGACGAAGCGAGACTGACTCATCATAGTTGCCATAGTTGTGGTTATGACGATGATAGAATTCCTTAATTCTAATTCCCAAGTCAATACTCTTTTAAGCATCTGTAGCATTTTCACTAGTTTTGTCCTTATTCCCTTTTTTTACTTGCATTAAATTTCTTTTTTTTTATCATTTGTTACTTCTTTTATTTCTTAGTTCTTTTAATTTTTCATTCCTTGATTCAAAACCCCCTTTTCTTCACAACCAAGAGTGTGACATCTTAATTGCATTGTCTAAGGGAGACGACCCGAGGTTTAATTACTCTCAGTTATTTTTATTTAAAATTAAACTTTGATGTTGGTCGATTGTTGGGTTGGGACTATACTTGCAATGCTAATTCTATTTTGAGGAAATTCCTAACCCACTTTAGGCCACGTACCAATACAGCTCTCTATAGCCGATGTATCCCTGAAAAGAAACTTTCTTAGTGGAATTACCACCATATCTTTGCTCGTTTTCAGCAGCAAACCATATCTCTGCTCATTTTCTTTTTGCTTTATTTTCTTTTTCTTTCTTTCGTGTTTTAATTTATTAGTCTCAATGTGTCGAATCATGTTCGCACTATTCTCTTGCCTTTCTTAAATGTCTTTTGAAAAGAAAATTATAAGATTATCAACATAACTGTATTTTTAATACTTTTAGATAGTCTTATTATTTTGCTTTTTTTTCTTAATTAATAAAAATAATGGCTTTAATAAAATATACTAATTAAATAGTTATAAATACAATAATATTAAAGAAGTATTAATGTTTAGTATTTCTATTTTGATATACAAAAACTAGTTTTATTAAAGCTTTATTCTTAAACTTTTAGAAATAATACTTTAAACCTCAAGCTTTTAAGTATTTTATTTTTAGCCCCATGTTTTTAGAAAAATACTAATTATATCTCACATATATTAATATTCACAAAAATAACCCATAATTTTTATAAAATACCCGTTCATCTTTAAACTCTTAATTTTTACTCAAAATACCCCGAAACTTATATAATTACAAAATCAACCTCAATATTTTGTCAAAGTACAATTTCATTCTCAAAAATAATTTTGTGTTGGTGATAAACACAGCTCCCCAAAATTGAAACCTCTCTTGTGAATTTTTCAAAATATATACTTGATTTTTAATCCGTTTTCGAGCATTACGTTTACCGAATTTTCATAGCTTTTAATTTAATCTCACGGCCATCAAACCTCATCAATATTTATCAATATCCCACATCACAACAGCCCCAAAAATGATCAATAATACCCTAGCTAGGCTGTTCTCATATGGTCGAACCATAAATTCAAAGAAACAACAATAATTCAACCAAAATTCAATACAAATTCAATCAATCTCAAGCAATAATCAATCAAACCAATATTCACTTATCAAAGTCATATTTAATTATTACAAAATTACCAAATCCTACCTCCATGCGGAAATCACAACAACTGAAGCCCTAGGGAAGGTTTCTGACTGAACAATTGAAGAAGAAAACATCAAAAATCGACTATCCCACCTTCTCGTCACTTTTTCCGAACCATGCAAGCTTGAGGGAAAGCTTCACCATCAATTTCTCCCGAATAAAGGTTGTATCAACGTGAAGAGGAGAAAAATACGAACACTTTAATTGGATTAAATTTTTTTATCGGAGTTACGGATCTCAAAAAATTGAACGCGAAAGGGGGTTTGCCATGGAGTTCACGTCCTTTCTCTCTCTCGGTTCTCTTTCTTTTCTTTTTCTCCAAAATGAACTCATGCATGGCTGAATGATAATTTGTGGGTTAATGGTGGTTAGGTGGCAAGAGTGTGCATTGGGTGTCAAACTTTAGGCCTGTTAAATCAGCGGTTCAAGTTATAAATATTTTAAATGGATAATTATCAAGGTAAGTGTATTAAAACACAAGTAATAATACATATGGGAATATATATATATATACATATATATATGTATATATATATATACATATATGTATATAGAT
>NC_029777.3:61571257-61573895 GCF_000817695.3 Arachis duranensis
CTTACGCGAGTAAGGGTCGATCCCACGGAGATTGTTGGTATGAAGCAAGCTATGGTCATCTTGTAAATCTTAGTCAGGCAAATTCAAATGGTTATGGATGATGTATGAATAAAACATAAAGATAAAGATAGAGATACTTATGTAATTCATTGGTGAGAATTTCAGATAAGCGTATGGAGATGCTTTGTCCCTTCCGTCTCTCTGATTTCCTACTGTCTTCATCCAATCCTTCTTACTCCCTTCCATGGCAAGTTGTATGTTAGGCATCACCGTTGTTAATGGCTACAGTCCCGTCCTCTCAGTAAAAATGTTCAACGTGCTCTGTCACAGCACAGCTATTCAGCTGTCGGTTCTCGATCATGTCGGAATAGAATCTAGTTATTCTTTTGCGTCTGTCACTAACGCCCCACAATCGCGAGTTTGAAGCTCGTCACAGTCATTCAATCTTTGAATCCTACTCAGAATACCACAGACAAGGTTTAGACCTTCTGGATTCTCTTGAATGCCGTCATCAATTCTAGCTTATACCACGAAGATTCTTATTAAGAAATCCAAGAGATAAACATTCAAGCCTTGTTTGCATGTAGAACGGAGGTGGTTGTCAGGCACGCGTTCATAAGTGAGAATGATGATGAGTGTCACATAATCATCACATTCATCATGTTCTTGGGTGCAAATGAATATCTTAGAACAAGAATAAGCTGAATTGAATTGAAGAACAATAGTAATTGCATTAATACTCGAGGTACAACAGAGCTCCACAGCTTAATCTATGGTGTGTAGAAACTCCACCGTTGAAGATACATAAGAACAAGGTCTAGGCATGGCCGTGAGGCCAGCCCCCATAATCTAAGAACTAGACGTCCAATGATGATCAAAAGATCTAAAGTGATCCAAAGATGAAAATACAATAGCAAAAGGTCCTACTTATAGAGAACTAGTAGCTTAGGGTTTACAAAGATGAGTATAAAAATCCACTTCCGGGACCACTTGGTGTGTGCTTGGGCTGAGAATTGAAGCTTCCATGTGTAGAGACTTTTCTTGGAGTTAAACGCCAGCCTTTGTGCCAGTTTGGGCGTTTAACTCCCATTCTTGTGCCAGTTCCGGCGTTTAACGCCAGAATTCTTGAGCTGACTTGGAACGCCTATTTGGGCCATCAAATCTCGAGTAAAGTATGGACTATTATACATTGCTGGAAAGCCTAGGATGTCTACTTTCCAAAGAAATTGAGAGCACGCCAATTTGGTTTTTGTAGCTCCAGAAAATTCACTTTGAGTGCAGGGAAGTCAGAATCCAACAGCATCTGCAGTCCTTTTCAGCCTCTGAATCAGATTTTTGCTCAGGTCCCTCAATTTTAGCCAGAAAATACATGAAATCACAGAAAAACACACAAACTCATAGTAAAGTCCAGAAAAGTGAATTTTAACTAAAAAATAATAAAAATATAATAAAAACTAGCTAAAACATACTAAAAACAATGCCAAAAAGCGTATAAATTATCCGCTCATCACAACACCAAACTTAAATTGTTGCTTGTCCCCAAGCAACTAAAAATCAAATAAGATAAAAAGAAGAGAATATGCAATGAATTCCAAAAATATCTATGAAGATCAGTATTAATTAGATGAGCGGGGCCTTTAGCTTTTTGCCTCTGAACAGTTTTGGCATCTCACTTTATCCTTTGAAATTCAGAATGATTGGCTTCTATAGGAACTCAGAATCCAGATAGTGTTATTAATTCTCGTAGTTAAGTATGATGATTCTTGAACACAGATACTTTATGAGTCTTGGCCGTGGCCCAAAGCACTCTGTCTTCCAGTATTACCACCGAATACATACATGCCACAGACACATAACTGGGTGAACCTTTTCAAATTGTGACTCAGCTTTGCTAGAGTCCCCAATTAGAGTTGTCCAGGGCTCTTAAGCACACTCTTTTTTTTTTGCCTTGGATCATGACTTTATTTTTACCCTTGCCTTTTGGTTTAAAAGGCTGTTGGCTTTTTCTACTTGCTTTCTTCTCTCTCTTTTTTTTGTATTCACTGCTTTTTCTTGCTTCAAGAATCATTTTTATGATTTTTCAGATCCTCAGTAACATGTCTCTTTTTTTCATCATTCTTTCAAGAGCCAATATTCATGAACAACAAATTCAGAAGACATATGCACTGTTCAAGCATACATTCAGAAGTTAAAGTATTGCCACCACATCAAAATAATTAATCTGTTATAAAATTCAAAATTCATGCAATTCTTCTCTTTTTCAATTAAGAACATTTTTCATTTAAGAAAGGTGATGGATTCATAAGACATTCATAACTTTAAGGCATAGACACTAAGACACTAATGATCATAAGACACAAACATAAATAAAACATAAAGCATAATTTTCAAAAAAAATAGAAAAATAAAGAACAAGGAGATTAAAGAATGGGTCCACCTTAGTGATGATGGCTTGTTCTTCCTCTTGAAGATCTTATGGAGTGCTTGAGCTCCTCAATGTCTCTTCTTGCCTTTGTTGCTCATCTCTCATGATTCTTTTATCTTCTCTAATTTCATGGAGGATAATGGAATGTTCTTGGTACTCCACCCTTAGTTGTCCCATGTTGGAACTCAATTCTCCTAGGGAGGTGTTGATTTG
>NC_029777.3:61575814-61576524 GCF_000817695.3 Arachis duranensis
TCTAGGACTATGAAATCAGCAGGGATGTAATGGTCTTTAATTTTTACCAGAACATCCTCTACAAGTCCATAAGCTTGTTTTCTTGAATTGTCTGCCATCTCTAGTGAGATTCTTGCAGCTTGTACCTCAAAGATCCCTAGCTTCTCCATTAAAGAGAGAGGCATGAGGTTTATGCTTGACCCTAGGTCACACAGAGCCTTCTCAAAGGTCATGGTGCCTATGGTACAAGATATTGAGAACTTTCCAGGATCCTGTCTCTTTTGAGGTAATCTCTGCCTAGTCAAGTCATCCAGTTCTTTGGTGAGCAAAGGGGGTTCATCCTCCCAAGTCTCATTACCAAATAACTTGTCATTTAGCTTCATGATTGCTCCAAGGTACTTAGCAACTTGCTCTTCAGTGACATCTTCATCCTCTTCAGAGGAAGAATACTCATCAGAACTTATGAATGGCAGAAGTAATTCCAATGGAATCTCTATGGTCTCAGTGTGAGCCTCAGATTCCCATGGTTCCTCATTAGGGAACTCATTGGAGGCCAGTGGACGTCCATTGAGGTCTTCCTCAATGGCGCTCACTGCCTCTTTCTCCTCTCCAAATTTGGCCATGTTGATGGCCTTACATTCTCCTTTTGGATTCTCTTCTGTATTACTTGGAAGCGTACTAGGAGGGAGTTCAGTAACTTTCTTACTCAACTGACCCACTTGTGCCTCCAA
>NC_029777.3:61576811-61577260 GCF_000817695.3 Arachis duranensis
GCATCCTTAGTACTGCCTGGTGCAGCTTGCATTCCAGACAGACTTTGAGAAATCATATTGACTTGCTGAGTCAATATTTTGCTCTGAGCCAATATGGCGTTCAGAGTATCAATCTCAAGAACTCCTTTCTTCTGATTCGTCCCATTGTTCACAGGATTTCTTTCAGAAGTGTACATGAATTGGTTATTTGCAACCATTTCAATGAGTTCTTGAGCTTCTGCAGGCGTCTTCTTCTGATGAAGAGATCATCCAACAGAGCTGTCTAATGACATCTTGGACAGTTCAGACAGACCATCATAGAAGATACCTATGATGCTCCATTCAGAAAGCATGTCAGAAGGACACTTTCTGATCAATTGTTTGTATCTTTCCCAAGCTTCATAGAGGGATTCACCTTCCTTCTGTCTGAAGGTTTGGACTTCCACTCTAAGCTTACTCAATTTTTGAGG
>NC_029777.3:61577472-61608109 GCF_000817695.3 Arachis duranensis
AAGAATTCAGCTAAAAACTGATAAGGATCTTCCAATGGAAGTCCATGGAACTTGCAATTCTGTTGCATTAGAGAAACTAATCGAGGCTTAAGCTCAAAGTTGTTTCCTCCAATGGAAGGGATAGAGATGCTTCTCCCATAGAAGTCGGGAGTAGGTGCAGTAAAGTCACCCAGCACCTTTCTTGCATTGTTGGCATTGTTGTTGTTTTCGGCTGCCATGTCTTCTTCTTGTTTGAAGATTTCTGTTAGGTCCTCTTCAGAGAGTAGTGCTTTAGCTTCTCTTAGCTTTCACTTCAAGGTCCTTTCAAGTTCAGGGTCAGCCTCAACAAGAATGCTTTTGTCTTTGCTCCTGCTCATATGAAAGAGAAGAGAACAAGAAAGTATGGAATCCTCTATGTCACAGTATAGAGATTCCTTGAGGTGTCAGAGGAAAAGAAGAATAGAAGGAGAGGGTAGAAGAAGAATTCGAACTTATCCAGAAAGATAGAATTCGAATTATTGATAATGGAGGAGTGTTAGTCCTTAAATAGAGGGATGTGAGAAGAGGGGAAGAATTTTCGAAAATAAAGTAAAAAAATTAAAAGAAATTTTGAAAAATTGAAGAATGATTTTCGAAAATTAAAGTTGGAAAAGAAATAAAGTGATTTTTGAAAAAGATTTTTGAAAGTAGAAATCAAAAAGATATGATTGAAAACTATTTTAAAAAAGATGTGATTAAGAAGATATGATTGAAAAGTTATGGTCTTAAAAAGATATGATTGAAAAGATATGATTGAAAACAATTTAAAAAAGATTTGATTTTGAAAATTAATGACTTGGCTAACAAGAAATTTAAAAGATATGATTCAGACATTAAACCTTTCTCAACAGAAAAGGCAACATACTTGAAATGTTGGATCAAATCATTAATTGTTAGCAAGTATTTTTGACAATGGAAAAAAATTGATTTTGAAAAAATATGATTGAAAAGATATGATTTGAAAAAGATTTGATTTTGAAAAATTATGGAAACTTGAAAAAAATCTGAATTAAAAACAAAATCTTCCCTCTTGTGCCATCCTGGCGTTAAACGCCCAGAATGGTATCCATTCTGGCGTTTAACGACCAAAATGCTACCCTTTTGGGCGTTAAACACCCAGCCAGGTACCCCCGTTGGCGTTTAAATGCCAGTTTTCCTTCCTCACTGGGCATTTTGAGCGCCTAGCTTTTTCTGTGTAATTCCTCTGCTGTATGTTCTGAATCTTCAATTCTCTGTATTATTGACTTGAAAAGACACAAAGAAATTTTTTTTTTAATTTTTAATGATGAGGAATAATCAAAATGCAACTAAAATCAAATAAACAATGCATGCAAGACACCAAACTTAGAAGTTTGTATACTATTGACACTAACAAATTGAGAATACATATGAAAAATAACTAAACACTTAAGACAAGAGAATTTAAAGATCAGAGCAAGAAAATCATCAAGAACAACTTGAAGATCAATGAAGACACATGAATGAATTCGAAAAATGCAAGAAGAAATAATGCATGTAATTTTCGAAAATTAGAAGAATAAAGACATGCAATTGACACGAAACTTAAAATTAGACACTAGACTCAAACAAGAAACATAAAAATATTTTTGATTTTAAGATTTTATAATTTTTTTGGATTTTTTTGAAAATTGAGTGGAAATGAAATTAAGGATATCAAAATTATTAATGAGAATTCCAGGAATCGTGCAATGTTAGTCTAAAGCTTTAGTCTAAAGAAATTAGACATGGCTAGCTAAGCTTTAGCAGGACATTGCATTCAAGAGCTAAATTGATGAGAATCAATCAGCTTTGGTGATGATGAAAATATCACCTTGAAACTCTAGAATTCATTCTTAAAAATTTTGAAGAAAAATACCTAATCTAAGCAACAAGATGAACCGTCAATTGTCCAAACTCAAACAATCCCTCCGTCTCTCTGCTTTCCTACTGTCTTCATCCAATCCTTCTTACTCCTTTCCATGGCAAGCTGTATGTTGGGCATCACCGTTGCCAATGGCTACAGTCCCGTCCTCTCAGTGAAAATGTTCAACGCGCTCTGTCACAACACGGCTATTCATCTGTCGGTTCTCGATCATGTCGGAATAGAATCCAGTGATTCTTTTGCGTCTGTCACTAACGCCCCACAATCGCGAGTTTGAAGCTCGTCACAGTCATTCAATCCTTGAATCATACTCAGAATACCACAGACAAGTTTTAGACCTTCCAGATTCTCTTGAATTGCGCCATCAATTCTTGCTTATACCACGAAGATTCTGATTAAGGAATCCAAGAGATAAACATTCAAGCCTTGTTTGCATGTAGAACGGAAGTGGTTGTCAGGTACGCATTTATAAGTGAGAATGATGATGAGCGTCACATAATCATCACATTCATGATGTTCTTGGGTGCAAATGAATATCTTAGAACAAGAATAAGCTGAATTGAATAGAAGAACAATAGTAATTGCATTAATACTCGAGGTACAGCAGAGCTCCACACCTTAATCTATGGTGTGTAGAAACTCCACCGTTGAAGATACATAAGAACAAGGTCTAGGCATGGCCATGAGGCCAGCCCCCGTAATCTAAGAACTAGACATCCAAAAATGATCAAAAGATCTAAAGTGATCAAAAGATGAAAATACAATAGCAAAAGGTCCTACTTATAGAGAACTAGTAGCTTAGGGTTTACACAGATGAGTATAAAAATCCACTTCCGGGACCACTTGGTGTGTGCTTGGGCTGAGCATTGAAGCTTCCATGTGTAGAGACTTTTCTTGGAGTTAAACGCCAGCTTTTGTGCCAGTTTGGGCGTTTAACTCCCATTCTTGTGCCAGTTCCGGCGTTTAACGCCAGAATTCTTGAGCAGACTTGGAACGCCTATTCGGGCCATCAAATCTCGGGCAAAGTATGGACTATTATACATTGCTGAAAAGCCCAAGATGTCTAATTTCCAAAGCAATTGAGAGCGCGCCAATTGGGTTTCTATAGCTCCATAAAATCCACTTTGAGTGCAGGGAGGTCAGAATCCAACAGCATCTGCAGTCCTTTTCAGCCTCTGAATCAGATTTTTGCTCAGGTCCCTCAATTTCAGCCAGAAAAATACCTGAAATCACAGAAAAACAAACAAAAATATAATAAAAACTAGCTAAAACATACTAAAAACATACTAAAAATAATGCCAAAAAGCGTATAAATTATCCGCTCATCAGTGACACACTTGTAATCACATATGGACCTCTCCACCAGGATTTCAATTTTTCGGGGAATAATTTGAGCCTAGAATTAAATAGCAAAACTTTCTGCCCTCGCTCAAAGATTCTGGATGATAATTTCTTATCATGCCATCTTTTTGCTTTCTCTTTGTAAATTTTTGCATTTTAGAAAGCATTGAGTCTGAATTCCTCTAGCTCATTTAACTGGAGCAATCATTTTTCTCTAGCTTACTTGGCATCAAGGTTTAGGAATCTGGTTGCCCAGTAGGCCTTGTGTTCCAGTTTCACTGGCAAGTGACAGGCTTTTCCATACACCAACTGGTATGGAGAAGTTCCTATAGGTGTCTTGAATGCTGTTCTGTATGCCCACAAAGTATCATCCAAGCTTCTTGCCCAATCCCTTCTACGGTTAATCACAATCCATTCTAGGATTCTTTTAAGTTCTCTATTAGAGACTTCAGCTTGCCCATTTGTCTGTAGATGATATGGAGTGGCCACCCTGTGGCTAACTCCATATCAAACTAAAGCAGAGTAAAGCTGTTTATTACAGAAATGAGTGCCCCCATCACTGATTAGTACTCTAGGGATACCAAATCTGCTGAAGATGTTTTTCTGGAGGAATTTCAGCACTGTCTTAGTATCATTAGTGGGTGTTGCTATAGCTTCTACCCATTTGGATACATAATCCACTGCCACCAGAATATAAGTGTTTGAGTATGATGGTGGGAATGGCCCCATGAAGTCAATACCCCATACATCAAACAACTCAATCTCCAAGATCCCTTGTTGAGGCATGGCATAACTATGAGGCAGATTGCCAGATCTTTGGCAACTGTCACAATTAAGTACAAACACTCGGGAGTCTTTATAGAGAGTAGGCCAGTAAAAGCCACATTGGAGGACTCTTGTGGTTGTTTGCTCACTTCCAAAATGTCCTCCATACTGTGATCCATGACAGTGCCAGAGGATCTTCTATGCTTCTTCTTTAGGCACACATCTACGGATTACTCCGTCTACACATCTCTTGAAGAGATATGGTTCATCCCAAATATAGTACTTTGCATCCGTGATCAATTTCTTTGTTTGCTTCCTACTGTACTCTTTGGGTATGAATCTTACTGCCTTGTAGTTTCAATGTCTGCAAACCATGGCACTTCCTGGATGGCAAAGAGTTGCTCATCCAAAAAGTTTTCAGAGATCTCAAAAAGAGGGAGGGATGCCCCTTCTACTGGTTCTATTCAGGACAGGTGATCTGCTACTTGGTTCTCTGTCCCTTTTCTGTCTCTTATTTCTATATCAAACTCTTGCAGAAGCAACACCCATCTGATGAGTCTGGTTGTGAATCCTGCTTTGTGAGTAGATATTTAAGAGCAGCATGGTCAGTGTACACAATCACTTTTGATCCTTCTAAATAAGATCTAAACTTGTCAATGGCATAAACCACTGCAAGTAACTCTTTTTCTGTGGTTGTGTAGTTCTTCTGTGTGTCATTTAAAACACGACCGGCATAGTAAATGACGTGCAGAAGCTTGTCATGACTTTGTCCTAACACTGCACCAATGGCATGGTCACTGGCATCACACATCAGTTCAAATGGTAATGTCCAGTCTGGTGCATAGATGACTGGTGCTGTGACCAGCTTAGCTTTCAGAGTCTCAAACGCCTACAGACACTCCTTATCAAAGATAAATGGCGTGTCAGCAGCTAGCAGATTACTCAGAGGTTTGGCGATTTTTGAAAAATCTTTTATAAACCTCCTATAGAATCCTGCATGTCCTAGAAAGCTTCTGATTGCCTTAACATTGACATGTGGTGGTAAATTTTCAATTACCTCTACCTTAGCTTGATCTACTCTATTCCCTTGTTCGAAATTTTGGGCCCAAGGACAATTCCTTCAGTCACCATAAAGTGACATTTCTCCCAGTTTAAAACCAGGTTAGTCTCTTGGCACCTCTTTAGAACAAGTGCTAGATGGTCAAGATAGGAGCTGAATGAGTCTCCAAATACTGAAAAGTCATCCATGAAGACTTCCAGAAATTTTTCTACCATATCAGAGAAAATAGAGAGCATGCATCTTTGAAAGGTTGCAGGTGCATTGCACAGACCAAATGGCTTCCTTCTGTATTCAAATACTACAGATGGACATGTGAATGCTGTTTTCTCTTGATCTTGGGGATCTACTGCAATTTGATTATAACCTAAATATCCATCCAGGAAGCAGTAGTATTCATGACCTGCTAGTCTTTCTAGCATCTGGTCTATGAATGGTAAAGGAAAATGATCCTTTCTGGTAGCTGTATTGAGCCTTCTGTAATCAATACACATACGCCTCCCTATAACTGTTCTTGTAGGAACCAGTTCATTTTTTTCATTATGAACCACTGTCATGCCACCCTTCTTAGGGACAACTTGGACAGGGCTTACCCAGGGGCTATCAAAAATAGGATAAATAATCCCAGCCTCTAGTAATTTAGTGACCTCCTTCTGCACCACCTCCTTCATGGCTGGATTCAGCCGCCTATGTGGTTGAACCATTGGCTTAGCATCATCCTCTAATAGGATCTTGTGCATGCATCTGGCTGGGCTAATGCCCTTAAGATCACTGATGGACCACCCAAGAGTTGTCTTGTGTGTCCTTAGCACTTGAATTAGTGCTTCGTCTTCCTGTGACTCTAAGGTAGAGCTTATGATTACAGGAAAGATATCACCTTCTCCCATAAATGCATATTTCAGGGATGGTGGTTATGGTTTGAGCTCGGGTTTGCGAGGTTTCTCTTCTCCCTGAGGGATTTTCAGAGGTTCTATTATTCTCTCTGGTTCCTCCAAATCAGGCTGAACATCTTTAAAGATATCCTCTAGCTCTGATTCGAGACTCTCAGTCATATTGACCTCTTTTACCAGAGAGTCAATAATATCAATGCTCATGCAGTAATTTTGGGTGTCTGGATGCTGCATAGCTTTGACAACATTCAACTTAAACTCGTCCTCATTGACTCTCAGGGTCACTTCCCCTTTTTGGACGTCAATGAGGGTTCATCCAGTTGCTAGGAAAAGTCTTCCTAGAATGAGAGTTGCACTCTTGTGCTCCTCCATTTCCAGCACCACAAAGTCAGTGGGAAAGGCAAATGGCCCAACCTTGACTATCATGTCTTCAATTATGCCTGATGGATTTTTAATGGAACCATAAGCAAGTTGGAGACATATCCGGGTTGGTTTGACTTCATTAGTCAACCCAAGCTTTTGAATAGTAGATGCAGGTATTAGGTTGATACTTGCCCCAAGATCACATAGAGCTTGCTTGGTACAAGTACCTTTTAATGTGCATGGTATCATAAAGCTTCCGGGATCTTTACGCTTCTCAGTTAAGCTTTTTAGAATGACTGAACTGCATTCTTCAGTGAGGTAAACTTTTTCAGTTTCCCTCCAATCGTTCTTATGACTTAAGATCTCTTTCATGAACTTAGCATAAGAAGGTATTTGCTCAAGTGCTTCTGCAAACAGAATCTTTATTTCAAGAGTCCTGAGATAGTCTGCAAAGCGAGCAAATTGCTTATCTTGTTCTGCTTGACGGAGTTTTTGAGGATAAGGCATTTTGGCTTTGTATTCATCAACCTTAGTTTCTATAGGTTTATTGCCTATAGATGTGGGTTGAGAAGCCTTTTTAGAGGGGTTGCGGGTGGAAACTGGAGTGGCGTTAGACGCCAACTCCTTACCTGTTTCTGGCGTCTGAACGCCAGAACTGTGCATCCTTTGGGCGTTCAACGCCAATTCCTTGCTTGTTTCTGGTGTTGAACGCCAGGACTGAGCATGGTTTGGGCATTCAACGCCAGCTTTCCACCCATTTTCTGGCGTTTGAGTGCCAGAATCATTCCTCTCTGTGCTCTTACTGTCCTCAGATAGATTTTGGGTAGTTTGCTCATTTCTTGGCTTCCTGCTACCTTGAAGTGGGGTATTTAATGTTTTTCCACTTCTTAATTGAACTGCTTGGCACTCTTCTGTTATTTATTTTGATAACTACTATTTTGTTTGCTTCAACTGTACTTCCATATTCATATTAGCCATTCTTGTTTCTTGTAGTATCTCCTTGAATTCAGCTAGCTATTTTGTTAGAAAATCCAGTTGCTAATTGAATTCAGTAACTTGTTCTGCAGGACTGAGTTTAGCAGTTACTGTTTTAGCCTCTTCATTGATGGAAGGTTCACTGCTTAGGTACAGATGTTGATTTCTGGCAACTGTATCAATAAGCTCTTGAGCTTCTTCTATTGTCTTTCTCATGTGTATAGATCCACCAGCTGAGTGGTCTAGAGAAATCTGAGCTCTCTCTGTAAGCCCATAATAGAAGATGTCTAACTGCACCCACTCTGAAAATATTTCAGAAGGGCATTTTCTTAGCATCTCTCTGTATCTCTCCCAGGCATCATAAAGGGATTCATTATCTCCTTGTTTGAAGCCTTGAATGCTCAGTCTTAGCTGTGTCATCTGTTTTGGAGGAAAATAGTGATTCAGAAATTTTTCTGACAACTGTTTCCATGTCTTTATGTTGTCCTTAGGTTGGTTATTTAACCACCTCTTAGCTTGGTCTTTTACAGCAAATGGAAACAGTAACAATCTGTAGACATCCTGATCTACTTCCTTATCATGTACTATGTCAGCAATTTGTAAAAACTATGCCAGAAACTCTGTAGGTTCTTCCCGTGGAAGACCGGAATACTGGCAACTTTGTTGCACCATGATATTGAGCTGAGGGTTCATCTCAAAGCTATTGACTCCGATGGAGGGTATACAGATACTACTCCCATACGAAGCAGTAGTGGGGTTAGCATATGACCCCAGAGTCCTTCTGAACTGTTTATTTCCACTTAAGTCCATAATGGAGAAAGGGAGATGATATGAATTTATTTTATTTATTTTATTATATATAAAAATTTCGAAATAATAAAATAAAAAATAAAATAAAGAAGACAATAAAATTAAAAATAAATAAAAAATAAAAATAAAATAAAAAAAATTTAAAAATATTTTATAAAGATTTTCGAAAAAGTGAGGAGAGAGAAAGTGGTTAGGATATTTTCGAAAAAGATATAAATTTTTTTTTAAATCTTAAAAGAATAAGATTTGAAAAATTTTGAAATTGAAATCTGAATTTTTATATAAAAAAATTCGAAAATATGGCTTAAAATTAGTTAGAAAAGATTTTTTTTTTGAATTTTGAATTTTATGATGAAAGAGAAAAACACACAAAAGACACAAGACTTAAAAATTTTTAGATCTAATGCTCCTTGTTTTCAAAAATTTTGGAGGGAAAACACCAAGGAACACCAAACTTGAAAATTTTAAGATCAAAACACAAGAAAGACTCAAGAACACCTTGAAGATTCACAAGAACACCAAGAACAAAAGAAAGAACACCAAACTTAAAATCTTTAGAAAACCACAAAAAAATTTCGAAAATTAAAGAAAGATTAACAAGAAAACACCAGACTTAAAGTTTGGCCCAAGATTTAATCAAAGAAAAATTATTTTTGAAAAAGATTTTAAAAAGAAGATACCCAATTGCCAAGAACATAAGCCAACGCTCTAGCCAACTGAGCTATAAAAGTAACGTGTTTTAATATTGTATATAAAAAATATATTTTTGAAAACTAAAATTTTGAAAAAGCACAAGGAAAATACGAAAAATACACAAAAATAGGAAAAACCAAAGATCAAACAAGAAAATTTGACAAGAACAATTTGAAGATCAAGGAAAAATAAAGAAGCAATTCAAAAATTTAAAGGAAAATATAAAATATGCAATTGACACCAAACTTAAAATATAAAACTAAACTCACATAAAAATTAAAAATTAATAAGGAAAAAATATTTTTGAAAAATTTTTGAAAAGAAAATAAAGGACCCAGATTTAATGACTTTATAGCATCAAAAATAAATTATTCCTAATCTACGCAACAAAATAAACCTTTAGCTGTTCAAACTCGAACAATCCCCGGCAACGACGCCAAAAACTTGGTGCACGAAATTGCAATCACACTTTTGCAATCCGCACAACTATCCAGCAAGTGCACTGGGTCGTCCAAGTAATACCTTACGTGAGTAAGGGTCGAATCCCACGGAGATTGTTGGTTTGAAGCAAGCTATGGTTATCTTATTATTCTTAGTCAGGATGCCAACAATAGTGTTTTTCAAGTTCAATTGTAAAAAGTAAAAGGGCATAAAATAAATACTTATTGTGCAATAATGGAGAATATGTTGGAGTTTTGGAGATGCTTTGTCCTCTTTATTTCAGCTTTTCTCTTGTACTCCTCTTCACACACGCAAGGCTCCTTCCATGGCAAGCTGTATATAGGGTGTCACCGTTGTCAATGGCTACTTCCCATCCTCTCAGTGAAAATGGTCCAAATGCTCTGTCACAGCATGGCTAATCATCTGTTGGTTCTCGATCATGTTGGAATAGAATCCATTGATTCTTTTGCGTTTGTCAATATGCCCAACAATCGCGAGTTTGAAGCTCGTCACAGCCATTCAATCCTTGAATCCTACTCGGAATACCACAGACAAGGTTTAGACTTTCCAGATTCTCATGAATGCCGCCATCAATTCTAGCTTATACCACGAAGATTCTGATTATGGAATCTAAGAGATACTCATTCAATCTAATATAGAACGAAGGTGGTTATCAGGCACACGTTCATGAATTGAGGAAGGTGACGAGTGTCACGGATCATCACCTTCTTCATAGTGAAGCGCGAATGAACATCTTAGACAGGAACATGTGTGTTTGAATGCAAAACAGAGATAATTGCATTAATTCATCGAGACGCTGCAAAGCTCCTCACTCCCAACAATGGGGTTTAGAGACTCATGCCGTCAAAGAGTATAAAATTCAGATCTAAAAATGTCATGAGAGATAAAATAAGTCTCTAAAAGTTGTTTAAATAGTAAACTAGTATCCTAGGTTTACAGAAAATGAGTAAACTAAGATGGATAGTGCAGAAATCCACTTATGGGGCCCACTTGGTGTGTGCTGGGGCTGAGACTTAAGCTTCTCACATGCCTGGGCTATTTTTGGAATCGAACGCCAGGTTGTAACCTGTTTTTGGCGTTGAACTCCATCTTGCAACCTGTTTCTGGCGCTGAACGCCAGACTACAACATGTAACTGGCGTTGAACGCCAATTTACGTCATCTATCTTCGCGCAAAGTATGGACTATTATATATTGTTGGAAATCCCTGGATGTCTACTTTCCAACCCAATTAAGAGCGCGCCAATTGGACTCCTGTAGCTCCAAAAATCCATTCCGAGTGCAGGGAGGTCAGAATCTAACAGCATTCGCAGTCCTTTTTCAGCCTGAATAAGATTTTTGCTCAACTCCCTCAATTTCAGCCAGAAAATACTTGAAATTATAGAAAAACATACAAACTTATAGTAAAGTCCAGAAATATGAATTTTGCCTAAAAACTAATAAAATTATACTAAAAACTAACTAAAACACACTAAAATCTACATGAAATTACCCCCAAAAAGCGTATAAAATATCCGCTCATCATTACTCCCAAAAGTTGTGTGGAGGAAACTGTATCCCCTGAGGCATCTTAGGGATTTCTTGATGAGAGAATTCCTCATGCTCTTGTTGAGGTCCATGAGTGGGCTCTCTTGTTGTGCATTCAAATGCTCTATTACTGAGCTATGGACCCTTGAGATAAATCTCTCCATCTCCCATGACTCGGAGGTAGAAACTTTTGTCTTCCCTTTCCTCTTTCTAGAAGTTTCTCTGGCCTTAGGTGCCATAAATGGTTATGGAAAAACAAAAAGCAATTCTTTTAACACACCAAACTTAAAATATTTGCTCGTCCCCGAGCAAAAAAAGAAAGAAAGATGTAGAAGAAGAAGAAAATGGAGGAGATGAAGGGTGTATAGGGTTCGGCCAAGAGGGAAAGAAGGTGTTTGTGATGTGATTGGTCAAGGGTATTTGGGGAAGAGTGTTGTAGAAAGGTGTGAAAAAGAGAGAGAGTGAGTTGAGGTTGGTGGGGATCCTGTGGGGTCGACAGATCCTGAGGGGTCAAGGAATTCTTCATCCCTGCTCCGATTGGGCATTCACAACGCCTTAGAGTGCAATTTTGGCGTTTAAACGCTAGTTTGATGCCCTGTTCTGGCGTTTAAACGCCAGCTTTTATTCCTGTTCTGGCATTTAAATGCCACACTGCTGCATGTTTTTGGCGTTTAACGCCAAATTATTGCCCTGTTCTGGCATTTAAACGCCAGTCTGGTACCCTATTCTGGCGTTTAAACGCCCAGAAAGGTGCCAGATTGGGCGTTTAAACGCCCATTTTGCTCCCCTTACTGGCGTTTAAATGCCAGTAAGTCCTTCCTCCAAGGTGTGCTGTTTTCATGGATAAAATTAAAATAAAATTAGGTTGCCTCCCAATAAGTGCTTCTTTAATGTCAATAGCTTGACAGTGAGCTCTCATGGAGTCTCACAGATGATCAGAGTATGGTTGAGATCTCTCAACACCAAACTTAGAGTTTGGCTGTTGCCTCCCAACACCAAACTTAGAGTTTGAATGTGGGGGCTCTGTTTGACTCTGTATTGGGAGAAGTTCTTCATATTTACTCTCCATGGTTACAGATGAAGAACCTTAAGTCTTTACTACAAGGCATTCTTCATTTACATGAAGGATCAACTCTCCTCTGCCAACATCAATCACAGCTCTTGCTGTGGCTAGGAAGGGTCTTCCAAGGATGATAGATTCATCATCATCCCTCCTAGTGTCTAAGATTATGAAATCAGCAAGGAAGTAAAGGCCTTCAACCTTCACTAGCACGTCCTCTACTAGTCCATAAGCCTTTTTCATAGACTTATCTGCCATTTCTATTGAGAATTTAGCATCTTGTACCTCAAAGATTCCTAGTTTCTCCATTACAGAGAGTGGCATCATATTTATCCCTGACCCCAGGTCACACAGAGCTTTCTCATAGGTCATGGTGCCTATGGTACAGGGTATTAAGAATTTACCAGGAACCTGTTTCTTTTGGGGTAAATTTTGCTGAACCAATATATTCAATTCATTGGTGAGCAAGGGAGGCTCTTCCTCCTGAGTCTCATTACCAAATAGCTTGGCATTCAGCTTCATGATTGCTCCTAAATATTGGGCAACTTGCCCTTCAACAATGTCTTCATCCTCTTCAGAAGCTGAATAGTTATCAGAGCTCATGAATGGTAAAAGGAGGTCCAAGGGAATCTCTATGGTCTCAGTATGAGCCTCATATTTCTTTGGTTCCTCATTAGGGTATTCCTTACTGGCCACTGGACGTTCCCAGAGGTTTTCCTCATTGGGATTCACGTCGTCCTCCTCCTCTAAGGTTTTGGCCATGTTGATTATATCAATGGCCTTGCACTCTCCTTTGGGATTCTCTTCTATATTGCTTGGGAGAGTGCTAGGAAGAGTTTCAGTAACCCTTTTACTCAGCTGGCCAACTTGTGCCTCCAAATTTCTAATGGAGGATCTTGTTTCAGTCATGAAACTAAGAGTGGCCTTAGATAGATCAGAGACTATGTTTGCTAAGCTAGAAGGATTCTGCTCAGAATGCTCTGTCTGTTGCTGAGATGATGGAAAAGGTTTGCTATTGCTAAACCTGTTTCTTCCCCCATTGTTATTATTGAAGCCTTACTTCTATTGATCCTTCCATGAAAAGTTTGGATGATTTTTCCATAAAGGATTATAGGTGTTGCCAAAGGCTTCACCCATGTAGTTCACCTCTGCCATTATAGGGTTCTCTGGATCATAAGCTTCTTCTTCAGAAGATGCTTCTTTAGTACTGTTGGATGCATTTTGAAATCCATTCAGACTCTGAGAGATCATATTGACTTGTTGGGTCAATATTTTATTCTGAGCCACTATGGCATTCAAAGCATCAATTTCAAGAACTCCTCTCTTATGAGGCATCCCATTACTCACAGGATTCCTCTCAGAGGTATACATGAACTGGTTATTTACAACCATTTCAATAAGTTCCTGAGCTTCTGCAGGCATTTTCTTTAGGTGAATGGATCCACCTGCAGAGTGGTCCAGTGACATCTTGGAAAATTCAGACAGATTATCATAGAATATATCTAATGTGGTCCATTCTGAAAGCATGTCAGAAGGACACTTTTTGGTCAGTTACTTGTATCTTTCCCAAGCTTCATAGAGGGACTCACCATCTTTTTCTCTGAAGGTCTGAACATCCACTGTAAGCTTGCTCAGCTTTTGAGGAGGAAAGAACTTGGCTAAGAAAGCCGTGACCAGCTTATCCCAAGAGTCCAGGCTATCTCTAGGTTGTGAGTCCAACCATGTTCTAGCTCTGTCTCTTACAGCAAAAGGGAAAAGCATAAGCTTGTAGACTTCAGGATCAACTCCATTGGTCTTAACAGTATCACAGATCTGCAAGAACTCAGTTAAAAACTGATAAGGGTCTTCTGATGAAAGTCCATGAAACTTGCAGTTCTGTTGCAGTAGAAAAACTAATTGAGGCTTTAGCTCAAAATTGTTTGCTCCTGTGGTAGGGATTGAGATGCTTCTTCCATAGAAGTTGGAAGTTGGTGTAGTAAAATTGATGACAAGTCATCATATACCCATTTTTCAAGCTAATTTCACTTGTTTTGTTAGTCTTTATGCACTTTCTTGCTTCTTAAGTAAGTGATTTGGAGTGAAAATGCACAACTTCTTTAAATCAAGCAACCACCATGAAATTAATGATAATCCATGAGGTTTAAGCTAATTTTAATTGAATTTTAATTGATTTATAAGCCTCTTGAATTTAGTGATACTTTGAGTGGTTGTTTTGATTTATTGTAGGTGAAGAAAAGGAAAAAAGGAAAAAGCGTAGCCTAAGGAAGTGTGGCCCAAGGAAAAGAAAGTGTGGTCAAAGAGAGAAGAAGTGTGGCGCACAACATGAGGAGAATCGGGCTCACCAAGGGAGAAATTCAAAGGAAATTGTCTCCAAATGCTTGCCACAAGAGTTGAACACGGGACCATGAGGAAGCTAGGACTTAAGACCCATTACCGTGCCAAGAAACCAAGGAAAATGATGTAGCGTGTGCGTCCGCCCAGGTTCGAACACGGGACTGCATTTTGGAAACACTGCCCTGCCCTCCGCGAGGGCAGGGCAGCATTTTGTTGGTGCATGGATCTGGCGCACCAAGAGACATTTCTGGCGCACCAAATCACTCTCCTGGCAGCACCAGCGCGCATCACAGCTCAATCCTGGCAGCACCATATTTTTCTGCCCTGCCCTCCGCGAGGGCAGGGCAGCATTCTGCGCATCACAGCTCGATCCTGGCAGCACCAAGCACGCACCGTGGCACATTCTGGCGCACCAATTTTTCCTGCCCTGCCCTCGGCGCAGGCAGGGCAGCGTTCTGCGCACCAACATGCACCAGGCCGCACCAAAGCCGCACCAACATGCACCAAATCCTGCCCTGCCCTCCACAAGGGCAGGGCAGCCTCTTGGGAGCTACCATTTTGGGCCGAAAAATTCAATTAAAATTCCAATTAAATTCTTTTCTTCACCAAATCAAAAGCCCATCCAAATCCCAAAATCCAAGAATAGAAAGTGTATAAATAGGAGCTAGTTTGATGTAATTAGGACCTTTTTGACTTACCTTTGGCTTAGCTTTTGAATTTGGCATTTTCCTTGAGCTTTGAATTTCTTACAATTGTTCTTGAGAGACTTGACCGAGAGCTCAGAGGATTAAGGGAGAATTGACTGATCTCCTTCCTCATTCTTACTCGGGCAATTCTACTCTTCTGTTTCTGAGTTTTGGGTGTGTGAAATTGAGGAAATTCTGTCTCAATTCCCATCTAAAATCTCTTTAAATCTTTTTAGCAATCCCAGTCCTCAAACCCCTTTTATTTTCAAGCCATTTATCTTTCTTGCCATTTAAGTTACTGCAATTTATATTTCTTGCACTTTAAGTTTCAGTTATTTACTTTCTTGTTCTTTAAGATTCAGCAAGTTTACTTTCCTGCTCTTTAATTTACTGCAATTTCCCTTCTCCCTTTACATTTCAAGCAATTTATCTTCTGTTAAATACAACCCACTCAACCAAAACTTGATTCGCTTGACTAAATCACCCACTAAACTAAAATTGCTCAATCCTTCAATCCCTGTGGGATCGACCTCACTCATGTGAGTTATTATTACTTGATGCGACCCGGTACACTTGCCGGTGAGTTTTGTGTTGGATCGTTTTCCACACATCAAAAATCACCAAGCATCTTCCTTGCATTGTTGTTTGGTTCGGCCATAATTGTATCTTTTGTTGCTTCCTTTATGAAAATTTCAGTGAGGTCCTCTTCAGATTTTTGTGCTTTAGCTGCTCTTAGCTTCCTCTTCAGAGTCCTTTCAGGTTCAGGATCATCTTCAACAAGTATGCCTTTATCTTTGTTCCTACTCATATGAAAGAGAAGAAAACAAAAAAAATATGGAATCCTCTATGTCACAGTATAGAGATTCCTGTAGGTGTCAGAGGAAAATAAGAATAGAAGAAGGGGGTAGGTAAGGAAGAATTCGAACACACAAAGAGAGATGGAGTTCGAAATGACAATGGAGGAGGAATCTTAGTGTTTAATAAGATAAGAGAGGGGGGAAAGAATTTTCGAAAATAAGAAAGAATAAAATTTAAAATAAATTTTTGAAATAATGGTTGTGGTTTTGAAAAAGATAAGAAATAGTAAAACACACAAAAAGTTAATTAGTTAGTTGAAAAAGAGTTGAAAATCAATTTTGAAAAGATGAAAAATTAGAAAAGATTTTGAAATTGATTTTGAAAAGGATATGATTTGGAAAAGATATGTTTGAAAAGATATGATTGAAAAAGATATGATTGAAAATATTTGATTTGAAAAAGATTTTATTTTGAAAAATTATGAAAATTTGAAAAATATTTGATTTGAAAACAAAATTCCTCCCCTAGTGTCATCCTGGCGTTAAACGCCTAGGAGCTGCATGTTATGGACGTTTTAACGCCCAATTGCTGCATGGTTTGGGCATTTAAACGCCCAGCCAGGTACCCTGGCTGGCGTTTAAACGCCAGTTTTCTTTCTTCACTGGGTGTTTTGAACGCCCAGCTTCTTCTTTGTAATTCCTCTGCTTTATGTTCTTGGATATTCATTTTGCTAAATTCTTTAATCAAAAAGATATGTTTTCAATTTTGAAAAAAAAACAAAATGAGTCAAAACATATAATTCTTGGATCAAAACACAAGATATATGCAAGAACATTATGAACGTCAAGATGAACACCAAGAACAATCTTGAAGATCAAGATGAACATCAAGAACTCAGTTTTCTTAATGAAAGAAAACATGGAGGACACCAAACTTAGAACTTTCTCATGTTTGGGCAATATGAATGCAAGAATGCATGTGTAATTCAATAAATCATGAAGTGCAATTCAATAAATCATGAAGATCAAACAAAGCAATTCATCAAGAATGACTTGAAGATCATCAAGAACACAATGTATGTATTTCGAAGATTGCAAGACAATTAAAATCAAGCAATTGACACCAAACTTAAAATTTCGCCCTAGATTCAAACAAGAACCATGAAATATTTTTGAGTTTTTATGATTTTATAATTTTTTTTTGTATTTTTCAAAAATTATCTTCAGAAAAATGAAAATAGAAGAAAATTTTTTTGAAAGGTTTTGAAAACTTTTTGAAAAATCAAATAAAGATTGAAATAAGAAGAAAATTACCTAATCTAAGCAACAAGATAAACCGTCAGCTGTCCAAACTCAAACAATCCCCGGCAACGGAGCCAAAAACTTGGTACACAAAATTGTGATACACAATGGCGCCAATAACTTGGTCGCACAATTGTAATCTCACTTCTTTGTCACAACTTCGCACAACTAACCAGCAAGTGCACTGGGTCGTCCAAGTAATAAACCTTACGTGAGTAAGGGTCGATCGGATGGAGATTGTCGGCCTGAAGCAAGTTATGGTCACCTTGTAAATCTCAGTCAGGAGGACTCAAATGGGTTATGGAGTTTTCATAATTAAAAGATAAATAAAACATAAATTAAAGATAGAGATACTTATGCAAATCATTGGTGGGAATTTTAGATAAGCGTATGGAGATGTTTCATCCCTCTTGAATCTCTGCTTTCCTACTGCCTTCATCCAATCCTTCTTACTCCCTTCCATGGCAAGATGTATGTTCGGGTTTCACCGGCATCAATGGCTACCTCCCGTCCTCAGTGAAAATGGTCCAAATGCGCTATCATTTTAGAATTTTCGGATCTCAGGAATGGCCGCCAATAATTCTAGCTTATACCACGAAGACTCCGATCTTTTGGAATGGAAGCTAAGAGATACACACTCAATCTTGAGTAGAACAGAAGTGATTGTTAGTCACGCGTTCATAGGTGAGAATGATGATGAGTGTCACGAATCATCACATTCATCAAGTTGAAGTGCGAGTGAATATCTTAGAAGAAGAATAAGCGTGAATTGAATAGAAAAACAATAGTAATTGCATTAATACTCGAGGAACAGCAGAGCTCCACATCTTAATCTATGGTGTGTAGAAACTCCACCGTTGAAAATACATAAGTGGTGAAGGTAGGCATGGCCGTGAGGCCAGCCCCAATGTCTAAGGAAAACGTTCCAAAGATGTCAAATTCCAAAGATGAAAATACAATAGTAAAAGGTCCTATTTATAATGAAACTAGTGGTGCACAAAATTGTGATCATCAATGGCGCCATCAACATGGTACGCTCAATTGCAATCTCAACTCTTTATCACAGCTTCACACAACTAACCAGCAAGTGCACTGGGTCGTCCAAGTAATAAACCTTGCGTGAGTAAGGGTCGATCCCACGGAGATTGTTGGTATGAAGCAAGCTATGGTCATCTTGTAAATCTCAGTCAGGCGGATTCAAATGGTTATGGAGGATTAATGATTAAAAGATAAATAAAACATAAAATAAAGATAGAGATACTTATGTAATTCATTGGTGAGAATTTCAGATAAGCGTATGGAGATGCTTTGTCCCTTCCGTCTCTCTGCTTTCCTACTGTCTTCATCCAATCCTTCTTACTCCTTTCCATGGTAAGATGTATGTTAGGCATCACCATTGTCAATGGCTATTGTCCCGTCCTCTCAGTGAAAATGTTCAACGCACTCTGTCACAGCACGGCTATTCAGCTGTCGGTTCTCGATCATGTCGGAATAGAATCCAGTGATTCTTTTGCGTCTGTCACTAACGCCCCACAATCGCGAGTTTGAAGCTCGTCACAGTCATTCAATCCTTGAATCCTACTCGGAATACCATAGACAAGGTTTAAACTTTCCGGATTCTCAAGAATGCCACCATCAATTCTAGCTTATACCACGAAGATTCTGATTAAGGAATCCAAGAGATAAACATTCAAGCCTTGTTTGCATGTAGAACGGAAGTGGTTGTCAGGCACGCGTTCATAAGTGAGAATGATGATGAGCGTCACATAATCATCACATTCTTCAAGTTGAGGAACAAGTGATATCTTAGAACAAGAATAAGCCGAATTGAATAGAAGAACAATAGTAATTGCATTGATACTCGAGGTACAGCAGAGCTCCATACCTTAATCTATGGTGTGTATAAACTCCACCGTTGAAAACACATAAGAACAAGGTTCAGGCATGGCCGTGAGGCCAGCCCCCATAATCTAAGAACTAGACGTTCAAATATGATCAAAAGATCTAAAGTGATCCCAAGATGAAAATACAATAGCAAAAGGTTCTATTTATAGAGAACTAGTAGCCTAGGGTTTACAGAAATGAGTAAATAACGTAAAAATCCACTTCCGGGCCCACTTGGTGTGTGTTTGGGCTGAGCATTGAAGATTTCATGTGTAGAGACTTTTCTTGGAGTTAAACGCCAGCTTTTGTGCCAGTTTGGGCGTTTAACTCCCATTCTTGTGCCAGTTCCGGCGTTTAACGCCGGGCAGTTTTGAGCTGATTTGGAACTCCAGTTTGGGCCATCAAAACTCAGGCAAAGTATAAACTATTATATATTGCTGGAAAGCCCAGGATGTCTACTTTCCAACGCAATTGAGAGCGCGCCGATTAGGCTTCTGTAGCTCCAGAAAATCCACTTCGAGTGCAGGGAGGTCAGAATCCAACAGCATCTGAAGTCCTTTTCAGCCTCTGAATTAGATTTTTGCTCAGGTCCCTCAATTTCAGCCAGAAAATACCTGAAATCACAGAAAAACACACAAACTCATACTAAAGTCCAGAAAAGTGAATTTTAACTAAAAACTAATAAAAATATAATAAAAACTAACTAAAACATACTAAAAACATACTAAAAACAATGCCAAAAAGCGTATAAATTATCCGCTCATCATAACACCAAACTTAAATTGTTGCTTGTCCCCAAGCAATTGAAAATCAAATAAGATAAAAAGAAGAGAATATGAAATGAATTCCAAAAACATCTATGAAGATCAGTATTAATTAGATGAGCGGGGCTTTTAGCTTTTTGCCTCTGAACAGTTTTGGCATCTCACTTTATCCTTTGAAATTCAGAATGATTGGCTTCTATAGGAACTCAGAATCCAGATAATGTTATTAATTCTCCTAGTTAAGTATGATGATTCTTGAACACAGCTACTTTATGAGTCTTGGCCGTGGCCCAAAGCACTCTGTCTTCCAGTATTACCACCGGATATATACATGCCACAGACACATAACTGGGTGAACCTTTTCTAGAGTCGCCAATTAGAGGTGTCCAGGGTTCTTAAGCACACTCTTTTTGCCTTGGATCACTTTTTATATTTATTTATTTATTTATTTATTTTTTGAATTCACTGCTTTTTCTTGCTTCAAGAATCAATTTGATGATTTTTCAGATCCTCAATAACATTTCTCCTTTTCCATCATTCTTTCAAGAGCCAACAAGTTTAACATTCTTTAATCAACAAATTCAAAAGACATATGCACTGTTCAAGCATTCATTCAGAAAACAAAAAGTATTGTCACCACATCAAACTGATTCAACTAGTTTCAGAGATAAATTCAAAATCCTGTACTTGTTGTTCTTTTGTGATTAAAGCATTTTTCATTTAAGAGAGGTGATGGATTCATAGGACATTCATAGCTTTAAGACATTATAACTTGGGATGGTAGGGTGCAAGTTATGCATATGCCCAGTCACATAAGTTAACTTGGCCTGAGTGTTTATGCTAAACTTTTCCCTATGCAGTTGCCGTCCTTCGTTGAGTACGCTGAAGTCGTTGAATGCTTTCATCTGAGCTATCTGACGTTGATTGAGTTCTTGAAGTCGTTTGTGTTGGAGCTCTTGCCTTTCGGTCACTTGATTGATGGCTTGGGTGAGTTGGAAATAATGCTCCTGTTGCAACTCCATTTTTTGTTTCTGCCACTCCCTTTGTTGACCCACCCAATTAGAGAGTAGTTCTTCTTGATGATCCATGCTTTGAGATTGAACACGCAGTTTTTGTTCTTGTCCCTCTATATAGCTCCTTGCCAGATCCTCAATGGCTCCTTTAATGTGAAACAGATTTATGTTGGTAGGATCATATTGCTCTTCTTGCTGGTACCCTGTTTGTTGGGGTTCTTCTTGGTGAGGCTCTTCTTGGTGAGGCTCTTCTTGTGCAGTTCTTTTCCTTATCTGAGGCCTTCTTTGTTGTTGAGCGGGTGCCACATAATTTATACGCTGGAGCGTAACTAACCTCCCAGGGTTTACCCATGTTGGATTGTTATCTTCGAATACTACCTTGGCTTTCATACATAGTCTAAGGATGGTGCTGGGGTACCAAAGTCTAGCACCCGGATCATTCTTCTCAGCTGAATCCTGGATTCTTTCAGCTATAATTTCGTGCACATTGATGTCCCCACCCTTTACTAAGCAATGTACCATGGTAGCTCGAGCAATATTGACCTCAGAATTGTTTGCGGCTGGAAGGATAGACCTCCTTACGAGCTCAAACCATCCCTTGGCTTCCGGGATGAGGTCTCCTCTCCTAATGAACCGCGGCCTCTTATTCGAGTATCTTTCCCAATCAGATCCTTTAACACACATATCATTCACGATTTTTTCAATTTCATCTTCATCGGGGGCATTGCTTATTCTTACTTGATAACTGAGCTCATCAAAATGTGGCGATCTCAGCTGAAGAGTCCTTGTTATAGCATTGGGGCTGAAGTTCACCTCTGTTCTTCTCACGTAGCTTTTGAAGGTGGGGGCCCTAGTACTATATTCTCTGACCACATTGGCATAGAACTCCTTGATAAGGTTCGCATTTATCTTTGTTTCTGGGTTTGTGAGCTTTTGCCAACCCCTCAGTGTAATCTTCTTTCTAATCTTTGGGCACTCATCCTCGTTGAACTGGAATGTCAACTCTGGCAATATTTTTTTGTTTTTTATCCGTTCATATTAGAGCTCATGGAAGGTGGTCTTGAATCTCCCGGCATCGAAAGGAGGCTGCTCCATAGGCTCCTTCCCTCTTCTCCTTTTAGAGCTCAACGATGCTATGCGTGATGGTTGGTATGTTTGCGGCACACAATATATGGCTATGAGAGTGTGTATGAATCTTTTGGTAGAGGATAGAGTGTGTGTGTTCAAGAGAAGGAAGAGAGAGATGGATGGGAATGACAATTGCGTATGGAAAGGTGTAAAGTGGGGATCATTTATATAGAAAGATGATGGGTGTTTGAAGGGTGTGAATTGATGGCATGGCTTAGTGGTGAACAGCTGGGGTTTTGCATTGGATGGGCACAAGGATCACTTCCTTTATAAGGGTTTTGATTCGGTCTCCAAGGCTATCCTACTCCCAATGTTGCATGGCAGCACTTCCCAAGGTACACCCTTTGAAGACAAGTGTGTAGTTCCCTTGGTACAGTGGCCGAACCTCCCTTCTTTGATTGTCCTATCAAGTTCCACCAATCCCCTTTTTGATTTCCTATACAAGACAAAAGGATGCAAAAAGTTAATTGAATTTTTTGTGGGAAAAATTAAAGTATGAAATGGCTACTATAAAAATCTTTTTTTGTTTTTAAATAACTAAATGCTATTCACGAATGTAAATCAACCGACCATCCAATTACCCATGCATGCAACATTGGTAACACCAAACTTGTTTGTGGTCATATGGTGCAACAATGTTTGATTAAGACTCTAAGATTAACATGATATGGGTTGTGTTCATGCCATCTTAGTATGCCTTGAACACCAAACTTGTTGTTCACTATATGTTGCTTATAAAAATTCTTCTAAGTGTTTGTCAAAGTTGATTTAGAATCCATGAACTTTGCCTTATTAACTAATATTAGAGATTAAAAAGAAAGGGCATAGAACATGGGTTGCCTCCTATGAAGTGCTTCTTTAGCGTCATTAGCTTGACGATTGGCCTTTGTTAGGGTGGTCGGTAGTGCTTCAAATCTTTCCCCCTTGCAGTGAATTTATCTCCATTGGCTTTGTTAAGAAGCTCCACATGTTCTAAGGACAAGATTTTGTTGATGGTGTACACTGGTGGCAGCTGAGATGGAATGGTGGGGAGATGAGGTGGTATGGATGGAAAGTAGGCAGAGACTACTTCATCTCCTGGAGAGAAATCTTCTGTAGGGATTTTCTTGTTTCTTCATTCCCTTGGGGCCTTTTTCCTTGTGTTCCTTGATGTCACTTTGCTCCTTGTGGTTTCTTCTTTCAGGAGGGTTTTGTTGCTTGTCTCATATGACTCTAGTGGGTCTAGTTCCTCTTGGATTACACTTGGTTGTTACTCCTTCTGATCACATTGGTTGTCAATAATGGGATTTTCAAGTGTGGTGCTTATGTTCCCATGCTTGTCTCTTCCATCAGCCCCTTATTGTGATCTTCCTCTGACTCTTTCTTATCATGATCTGCTTCTTGTGAGGGTTTAAAAATGTTGAAGGTGAGTTGTTCATTGTGTATCCTTAATACTAGCTCTCCTCGCTCCACATCTATAAGCGCCCTGGCTGTGGCTAAAAATGGCCTCCCCAGGATGATGGGATGGATGGGATTCTCTTCCATTTCCAGGATAACAAAGTCCATGGGCAAGAAGTAGTTCCCAACCTTCACTAACATGTTCTCAACCACTCCTATGGCCTGTTTTTGAGTTTTGTCAGCCAATTTGATGATTACGTCTGTGGGTGTTAGTTCATTGATTTGAAGCTTTTTCATGAGGGACAGAGGCATTAAGTTGATACTTGCTTCCAGGTCACAGAGCCCCTTATCAATCATTGTCTCTCCTATAGCACAGAAAATGTGGAAACTCCCTGGATCCTTTTTCTTTGTAGGTGGCTCTGTTTGAATGAGAGCACTGCACTCCCTGTTCATCTTTATTGTTTGTCCTCCCTTCAATGAACTCTTTTTGGCCAGTAGCTCCTTTATGTACTTGATGTAGGAGGGCATTTGCTGGAGGGCCTTAATGAATGGTATATTTACATCAAGAGATGCAAAGATGTCGAGGAATCTTGAATACATTCTCCTTGCTACACCACCTTTGAGTCTTTGGGGAAAGGGTGCAAATGGGTTCATGGTCTCCCCTTTCTTTAGCTCCTCCCTGTGTGTGGGCTGGGGTGCATGGTTTCTTTCTTCATGATTTTCCTTTGGAATGTCTCGGATATGTTCTGTTTGTGTGTGTACTTCCTCCACACTCCTGTCATTACTTATAGTGATCATCTTGCATTCTTCCCACCTTACTTTCTTTGTTTCTCCTCTTGGGTTCTTCTCTGTGTCACTTGGGAAACTGTTGAGATAGATACCCCACTTAGGACTCCAGCCTCTTGATGGTTTCCCCTTGGTTTTTGATATTGGCTCGTCCTTCATCCTTGAATACTCTGTTATCTTGGACTTCTTTACATATGTCTTCAAGTAGAGTCTCAATTCTGGAGAGCCTATCCTCTGTTGGTGATGGTGGGTTGAGATTAGGTGGTTAAGAAGGGTGATTAGGTGGGTGTTGATAGGATCTCTGTGAGGTATGTTGGTGAGTTGCATTGTTGTTGGGATTGTGGTTGTGGCGTCTCTGGTCTTGGCCTTGGTCTTGTTGATTTCCCCACCCAAAGTTAGGGTGATATCTCCATCCAGAATTATAGGTTTTGGAGTATGGATCATGGATCTGTCTAGGTGAGTTTTCAACATAGTTGGCTTGTTCCCAGTCACCTTCTTCTCCCACATTCACTCCTTCTTGAGCTGGTGATGAAGTGATGACTGCTGCGACTTGGTTTTCTTCCACCTTCTTGGTAAGATCTGCTAGCTGCTTGGTGATCATCTTATTTTGAGCCAGCAATGCATCCATGTGGTTTAGCTCCATTACTCCTGGAGCATTACTTCTTTCAGAAGCATAGAAGTAGTCATTCTCAGCGACAGTCTCAATGACATCTATGGCTTCTTCAATGGTTTTTTTCTTATTCAGAGAGCCTCCTGATGAATGGTCTATAGCCTTCTTTGACTCATAAGAAAGACCTTCATAGAAAATGTGAAGTTGAACCCATTCATTGAACATGTCTGGTGGGCATTTTCTTGTTAAGTCCTTTAAACCTCTCCCATGCCTCATAAAGAGTTTCCCCATTTTGTTGCCTGAAAGTTTGCACCTTAGCTCTCAGCCTGTTAATTCTTTGAGGAGGGTAGAATCTTGCCAAAAATTTATTCACCACATCTTCCCAATTTCTTAAGCTTTCCTTCGGGAAGAATTCCAGCCACTTAAATGCTTTGTCCCTGAGTGAAAAGGGAAACAAAAGCAATCTATAGACATCTGGATGAACACCATTAGACTTCACAGTGTCACATATTCTCAGGAAGGTGGTTAGATATTGATTGGGGTCTTCTTGGACACTTCCTCCAAATGAGCAGTTGTTCTGGACAAGGGTGATGAGCTGGGGTTTTAATTAAAAATTGTTGGCATGTATGGTGGGCTTTTGGATGCTACTTCCACAGTTTCCTGGGTTTGGATTGATGTAAGAGCCTAGAACTCTCCTTTCTTGCCCAGCATGATTCACAGGACCTTTTCTGGTATGGTTGTGAGCTTCTCCTTCATGGTTGTTGATGAGCGGATAATTTATACGCTTTTTGGCATTGTTTTTAGGTAGTTTTTAGTAGGATCTAGCTACTTTTAGGGATGTTTTTATAAGTTTTTATGCTAAATTCATATTTTTGGACTTTAATATGAGTTTGTGTATTTTTCTATAATTTCAGGTATTTTCTGGCAAAAATTGAGGGACCTGAGCAAAACTCTGATAAGAAGGCTGACAAAGGACTGCTGATGCTGTTGGATTCTGACATCCCTGCACTCAAAATGGATTTTCTGGTGCTGTGGAACTTCAAATGGCGCGCTCTCAACAGCGTTGCAAAGTAGACATCCAGATCTTTTCAGCAATATATAATAGTCCATACTTTATTCAAGATTAGATGACGTAAACTGGCGCTCAACGCCAGTTCCATACTGCATTGTGGAGTTAAACGTCAGAAACACGTCACGAACCAGAGTTAAACGCCAAAAACATGTTACAACTTGGCGTTCAACTCCAAAAGAAGCCTCTGCATGTGTAAAGCTCAAGCTCAGCCCAAGCGCACACCAAGTGGGCCCCGGAAGTAGATTTCTGCATCAATTACTTACTTCGGTAAACCCTAGTAGCTAGTCTAGTATAAATAAGACATTTTATTATTGTCTTGGGACAATCCTGGATTGTATTTTTGATCCTGTGATCACGTTTTGGTGGCTGGCCATTCGGCCATGTCTGGACCTTCATCACTTATGTATTTTCAAGGGTGGAGTTTCTACACACCATAGATTAAGGGTGTGGAGCTCTGATGTACCTCAAGTTTTAATGCAATTACTACTATTTTCTATTCAATTCAGTTTATTCCTATTCTAAGATATTCATTGCACTTCACCATGACGAATGTGATGATCCATGACACTCATCATCATTCTCACCTATGAATGCGTGACTGACAACCACCTCAGTTCTACCTTAGACCGAGCGCATATCTCTTGGATTCCTTAATCAGAATCTTCGTGGTATAAGCTATAATTGATGGCGGCATTCATGAGAATCCGGAAAGTCTAAACCTTGTCTGTGGTATTCCGAGTAGGATTCAGGGATTGAATGACTGTGACGAGCTTTAAACTCGCGATTGTTGGGCATGATGACAAACGTAAAAGAATAAATGGATTCTATTACGACATGATCGAGAACCAACAGATGATTATCCGTGCCGTGACAGAGCATTTGGACCTTTTTCACTGAGAGGATGGGATGTAGCCATTGACAACGGTGATGCCCTACATACAGCTTGCCATGGAAAGGAGTAAACAGGATTGGATGAAGGCAGTAGAAAAGCAGAGATTCAAAAGGAGCACAACATCTTCATACGCCTATCTGAAATTCCCACTAACGATTTACATAAGTATTTCTATCTTTATTTTCTATTTATTTATTATTATTATTTGAAAACTCCATAATCATTTATTATCCACCTAACTGAGATTAACAAGATGACCATAGCTTGCTTCATACCAACAATCTTCGTGGGATCGACCCTTACTCACGTAAGGTTTATTACTTAGACAAGGGGATTGTTCGAGTTTGGACAACTGACGGTTCATCTTGTTGCTCAGATTAGGTAATTTTCTTTTTGTTTTATTTTCAAAAAATTTTCAAAAATCTTTCAAAAAACAATTTTCCTTTTGTTTTCGAAAATTATTCTAAATTTTTAAGAATGAATTCTAGAGTTTCATGGTAACATGTTGAAGCCTGGCTGGCTATAAAGCCATATCCAAATTCTTTTGGATTGAGGCTTCCACTTGTCAACATAAAAGTCATGTATATGGAGTTGGATGAAGTATCAGCTATTGCATGCCTGATTTATATCCTAAAGATGGCTGGCTATTAAGCCATGTCCAACCCTTGGATTGGAGCTTTAGGCTAACGTTGAAAGATTTCTGAAATTCTTATTAAAAATTTTGAATTTCTATTTTCTTTTTCCTATAAAATTTCGAAAAATATATACAAAAATTATAAAATCAAAAAAATCAAAAATATTTCGTGTTTCTTGTTGGAGTCTTGTGTCATGTTTTAAGTTTGGTGTCAATTGCATATTCATCTTGTTCTTGCATTTTTCAAAAATTCATGCATTCAGAGTGTTCTTCATGATCTTCAAGTTGTTCTTGGTAAGTCTTCTTGTTTGATCTTTAAATTTTCTTGTTTTGTGTTGTATGATGTTTTTCATGTGCATTTTTGCATTCATAGTGTCTAAACATGAAAGATTTCTAAGTTTGGTGTCTTGCATGTTTTCATTGCATCAAAATTTTTTCAAAAATATGTTCTTGATATTTATCATGATCTTCAAAGTGTTCTTGGTGTTCATCTTGACATTCATAGTGTTCTTGCATGCATCATGTGTTTTGATTCATAATTTTCATGGTGTGAGTCATTTTTTATATTTTTCTCTCTCATCATTAAAAATTCAAAAAAAATATTTTCCTTGTTTTACTCATAATTTTTGAAATTTTTGGGTTGACTTAGTCAAAAAATTTTAAAATTAGTTATTTCTTGTTAGTCAAGTCAAAATTTCAATTTTAAAAATCTTATCTTTTCAAAACTTTTTCAAAAATCAAATCTTTTTCATTTTTTTACTATTTTTTTGAAAATTTTAAAAATTAATTTTCAAAATCTTTTTCTTAATTTTATCTCATAATTTTCGAAACTTTACTAACAATTAATGTGATTGATTCAAAAATTTGAAGTTTGTTACTTTCTTGTTAAGAAAGGTTCAATATTTAAATTCTAGAATCATATCTTTTAGTTTCTTGTTAGTCAAGTAATTAATTTTAAATTTTAAAATTTAATTCTTTTTCAACTATATCTTTTTAATCATATCTTTTCAAATAATATCTTATCAAAAAAATTTTGATTTCAAAATATCTTTTCTAACTTCTTATCTTTTCAAAAATTGACTTTCAAATCTTTTTCAACTAACTATTTGACTTTTTGTTTGTCTCTTATCTTTTTCAAAACCACCTAACAACTTTTCTCTCTCTTTAATTTTCGAAAATACCTCCCTCTTTTTGAAAAATTCTTTTAATTAATTAATTGTTTCAAATTTTAATTTTAATTTTATTTCTTCTCTTAATTTTCGAAAATCACTAATCCTTTTTCAAAATTAATTTTTGAATTCTCTCCCCCTCATCTTCTTCTATTTATTTATTTATTTACTAACACTTCTCTTCATCTCAAGAATCTGACCCTATCTTCACCCTTGTGTTTGGATTCTTACCTTTTCCTTCTTCTATTCCCTTTTTCTTCTACTAATATAAAGGAATCTCTCTACTGTGGTAAAGAGGATCCCTATTATTATTTTCTGTTCCCTTCTTTTTCATATGAGTAGGAGCAAGGACAAGAATATTCTTTAGGAGCAAGGACAAGAATATTCTTGTTGAAGCAGATCCTGAACCTAAAAGAACTCTGAAGTGGAAACTAAGAGAAGCTAAATTACAACAATCCAGAGACAACCTTACAGAAATTTTTGAAAAAGAAGAGGAGATGGCAGCCAAAAATAATAATGCAAGGAGGATGCTTGGTGATTACACTACACCTACTTCCAAGTTTGATGGAAGAAGCATCTCAATCCCTGCCATTGGAGCAAACAATTTTGAGCTGAAACCTCAACTAGTTGCTCTACTGCAATAGAACTGCAAGTTCCATGGACTTCAATCAGAAGATCCCTAGTAGTTTTTAACTGAGTTCTTGCAGATTTGTGAGACTATTGAGAATAATGGAGTAGATCCTAAAGTCTACAGGCTCATGCTTTTCCCTTTTACTGTAAGAGACAGAGCTAGAACATGGTTGGACTCACAACCTAAAAATAGCCTGGATTCTTGGGATAAGCTGGTAGCGGTCTTCTTGGCTAAGTTCTTTCCTCCTCAAAAGCTGAGCAAGCTTAGAGTGCATGTTCAGACTTTCAAACAAAAAGATGGTGAATCCCTATATGAAGCTTGGGAAAGATACAAACAGATGACCAAAAGGTGTCCTTCTGACATGCTTTCAGAGTGGACCATTCTGGATATATTCTATTATGGTCTATCTTAGTTCTCCAAGATATCATTGGACCATTCTGCAGGTGGATCCATTCACCTAAAGAAAATGCCTGCAGAAGCTCAAGAACTTATTGACATGGTTGCAAATAACCAGTTCATGTACACTTCTGAGAGGAAATCCGTGAATAATGGGACGCCTCAGAGGAAGGAGTTCTTGAAATTGATGCTCTGAATGCCATATTGGCTTAGAACAAAATGTTGACTCAGCAAGTCAATATGATTTCTCAAAGTCTGAATGAATGACAAAATGCATCCAACAGTACTAAAGAGGCCTCTTCTGAAGAAGAAGCTTATGATACTGAGAACCCTGCAATGGCAGAGGTAAATTATATGGGTGAACCTTATGGAAACACCTATAATTCTTCATGGAGAAATCATCCAAATTTCTCATGGAAGGATCAACAAAAGCCTCAACAAGGCTATAATAATGGTGGAGGAAATAGGCTCAGCAATAGCAAGCCTTTTCCATCATCTTCTCAGCAACAGACAGAGAATTCTGAGCAGAACATCTCTAATTTAGCAAAATTAGTCTCTGATATGTCTAAGGCCACTTTAAGTTTCATGAGTGAAACAATGTCCTCTATAATCTTAGACACTAGGAAGGAGGAGGATGAATGCATCATCCTTGGAAGACCTTTCCTAGCCACAGCAGAAGCTGTGATAGATGTTAACAGAGGAGAATTAGTCCTTCAATTGAATGAGGAATACCTTGTGTTTAAGACCCAAGGGTGTTCTTCTTTAACAATGGAGAGGAAGCATGAAAAGCTTCTCTCAGTACAGAGTCAAACAGAGCCCCCACAATCAAATTCTAATTTTGGTGTTGGGAGGCCACAGCCAAACTCTAAGTTTGGTGTTGAATCTCCACATCCAAACTCTAAGTTTGGTGTTGGGAGTCTACAACATTGACCTGATCACTTGTGAGGCTCCATGAGAGCCCAATGTCAAGCTAGTGACATTAAAGAAGCGCTTATTGGGAGGCAACCCAATTTTTATTTATCTAATTTTATTTTTCTTTTATTGTTCTTCTATGTTTTATTAGGTTCATGATCATGTGGAGTCACAAAATAAATACTAAAATTAAAAACAAAATCAAAAAAATAGCAGAAGAAAAAGCACACCCTGGAGGAAGAGCTTACTGGCATTTAAACGCCAATAAGGAGTGATGAGCGGATAATTTGTACGCTTTTTGGCATTGTTTTTAGTATGTTTTTAGTATGATCTAGTTAGTTTTTAGTATATTTTTATTAGTTTTTAGTTAAAATTCACTTTTCTGGACTTTACTATGAGTTTGTGTGT
>NC_029777.3:61608927-61630411 GCF_000817695.3 Arachis duranensis
AGAATTGATGGCGGCATTCAAGAGAATCCGGAAGGTCTAACCTTGTCTGTGGGATTCTTAGTAGGATTCAATGATTGAATGACTGTGACGTGCTTCAAACTCCTAGCAGGCGGGGCGTTAGTGACAGACGCAAAAGAATCGATGGATTCTATTCCGGCCTGACCGAGAACCGACAGCTGAATTCCGCGTGCTGTGACAGAGCATATGCAATCGTTTTCACTGAGAGGATGGGAGGTAGCCATTGACAACGGTGAAACCCTACATAAGCTTGCCATGGAAAGGAGTAAGAAGGATTGGATGAAGACAGTAGGAAAGCAGAGAGACGGAAGGGAAGGCATCTTCATGCGCTTATCTGAAGTTCCTACCAATGAATTACATAAGTATCTCTATCTTTATCTTTATGTTTTTATGCGTTCATCACCATATCCATTTGAGTTTGCCTGACTAAGATTTACAAGATGACCATAGCTTGCTTCATACTAACAATCTCTGTGGGATCGACCCTTACTCGCGTAAGGTTTATTACTTGGACGACCCAGTGCACTTGCTGGTTAGTTGTGCGAAGTTGTGTAATGCCATGGTATTGAACACCAAGTTTTTGGGGTTCATGACCGGGGATTATGAGAGTTGTGAAAAGTATTGTTCACAATTTCGCGCACCAAGGAGCATCTGGCTGGCATTCAACGCCAGAACAGAGCATGGATCTGGCGTTCAACACCAGAAACAAGCATCAATCTGGCGTTGAACGCCAGGATTGCATGTAGAGGGCGTTTTACATGCCTCATTGGTGCAGGGATGTAAATCCTTGACACCTCAAGATCTATGGACCCCACAGGATCCCCCACCTTCCTCAACTCACCTTCTCTCCTCTTCACACAATCCAATAACACTCTTCCCCAAAACCCTTTACCAATCACCTCAATCTCTCTTCCCTATCACCTCTTCACCACTCACATTCATCCACTCTTCCCCATAAACCCCACCTACCTTCAAAATTCAAAATCTCTTTCCCACCCAAACCCACCCTAAATAGCCGAACCTACTCCCTCTCCCTTCACTATATAAAGCCCTCTATCCTTCTTCATTTTCACACACCACAACCCTCTCTTCTTTACCTTGGCCGAAACCACACACTTCTCCCTTTCCTCCATATTTTCTTCTTCTTCTTCTTCTTCTTTCTTCTCTTTCTCAAGGGCGAGAAATATTCTATGTTTGGTGTGGTAAAAGCATAGCTTTTTGTTTTTTCATAACCATTGATGGCACCTAAGGCCGGAGAAACCTCTAGAAAAGGGAAAGGAAAGACAAAAGCTTCCACCACCGAGTCATGGGAGATGGAGAGATTCATCTCCAAAGCCCATTAAGACAACTTCTATGAAGTTGTGGCCAAGAAGAAGGTGATCCCCGAGGTCCCTTTCAAACACAAGAAAAATGAGTACCCGGAGATCCGACATGAAATCCAAAGAAGAGGTTGGGAAGTTCAGACCAACCCCATTCAACAAGTCAGAATCTTAATGGTTCAAGAGTTCTATGCCAATGCATGGATCACTAGGAACTATGATCAAAGTGTGAACCCGAATCCAAAGAATTATCTTACAATGGTTTGGGGGAAATACTTAGATTTTAGTCCGGAAAATCTAAGGTTGGCATTCAACTTGCTCATGATGCAAGGAGATGCACACCCCTACACAAGAAGGGTCAACTTTGATCAAAGGTTGGACCAATTCCTTAGGGACATATGTGTTGAAGGAGCCCAATGGAAAAGAGACTCCAAAAGCAAGCCAGTTCAATTAAGAAGACTGGACCTCAAGCCTGTGGCTAGAGGATGGTTGGAGTTCATCCAACGCTCCATCATCCCCACTAGCAACCGATCCGATGTTACTGTGGATCGGGCCATCATGATTCATAGCATCATGAATGGAGAGGAAGTAGAAGTTCATGAAGTCATCTCCCTTGAATTCTACAAAATAGTCGAAAAGTCCTCCACCATGGCAAGGCTAGCTTTTCCTCATCTTATTTGCCATCTATGTTACTCAGCTGGAGTTATCATAGAAGGAGACATCCCCATTGAGCAGGATAAGCCCATCACTAAGAAAAGGATGGAGTAAACAAGAGAACCTCATGGATCCCAAGAGACGCATGAGGAAGCTCATCACCAAGAAATCCCAGAGATGCCTCAAGGGATGCACTTTCCTCCCAACAACTATTGGGAACAACTCAACACTTCTCTAGAAGATTTGAGTTACAATGTGAATCAATTAAGGGTGGAACATCAAGAGCACTCCGTCATTCTCCATGAAATTAGAGAAGATCAAAGAGCAATGAGAGAGGAGCAACAAAGGCAAGGAAGAGACATAGAAGAGCTCAAGTACATCATTGGTTCTTCAAGAAGAAAGCGCCACCATCACTAAGGTGGACTCATTCCTTGTTCTTATTTCTCTATCGTTTTCTTTTTGGTTTTTATGCTATATGTTTGTTTATGTTTTGTGTCTCTACTTCATGATCATTAGTATGTAGTAACTATGTCTTAAGGCTATAAATAATTCCATGAATCATTCACCTCTCTTAAATGAAAAAATGTTTTAATACAAAAGAACAAGAAATACATAAGTTTCGAATTTATCCTTGAATTTAGTTTAATTTTATTGATGTGGTGACAATACTTTTTGTTTTCTGAATGAATGCTTGAACAGTGCATATTTTTGATCTTGTTGTTTATGAATGTTAAAATTGTTGGCTCTTGAAAGAATGATGAACAAAGAGAAATGCTATTGATAATCTGAAAAATCATGAAATTGATTCTTGAAGCAAGAAAAAGCAGTGAAAAAGCAAAAGCTTGCGAAAAAAAAAGTGGCAAAAAAATTTAGAAAGAAAAAGAAAAAGCAAGCAGAAAAAGCCAATAGCCCTTAAAACCAAAAGGCAAGGGTAAAAAAAATCCAAGGCTTTGAGCATCAATGGATAGGAGGGCCCAAGGAAATAAAATCCAGGCCTAAGCGGCTAAATCAAGCTGTCCCTAACCATGTGCTTGTGGCATGTAGGTCCAAGTGAAAAGCTTGAGACTGAATGGTTAAAGTCGTGATCCAAAGCAAAAAGAGTGTGCTTAAGAACCTTGGACACCTCTAACTGGGGACTTTAGCAAAGCTAAGTCACAATCTGAAAAGTTTCACCCAGTCATGTGTCTGTGGTATTTATGTATCCGGTGGTAATACTGGAAAACAAAGTGCTTAGGGCCACAGCCAAGACTCATAAAAGTAGCTGTGTTCAAGAATCAAAAAACTTAACTAGGAGAATCAATAACACTATCTGAAATTTTAAGTTCCTAGAGATGCCAATCATTCTAAACTTCAAAGGAAAAGTGAGATGCCAAAACTATTCAGAAGCAAAAAGCTACAAGTCCCGCTCATCTAATTAGAACTGATATTCATTGATATTTTGGAATTTATAGTATATTCTCTTCTTTTTATCCTATTGATTTTTAGTTGCTTGGGGACAAGCAACAATTTAAGTTTGGTGTTGTGATGAGCGGATAATTTATAAGCTTTTTGGCATTGTTTTTAGGTAGTTTTTAGTAGGATCTAGCTACTTTTAGGGATGTTTTCATTAGTTTTTATGATAAATTCACATTTCTGGACTTTACTATGAGTTTGTGTGTTTTTCTATAATTTCAGGTATTTTCTGGCTGAAATTGAGGGACTTGAGCAAAACTCTTATAAGAAAGCTGACAAAGGACTGCTAATGTTGTTGGATTCTGACCTCCCTGCACTCGAAATAAATTTTCTGGAGCTACAGAACTCCAAATGGCACAATCTTAATAGCGTTGGAAAGTAGACATCTAGAGCTTTCCAGCAATATATAATAGTTCATACTTTATTTGATATTAGATGACGTAATCAGGCGCTCAACGCCAGTTCCATGCTGCATTCTGGAGTTAAACGCCAGAAACACGTCACGAACCAGAGTTGAACGCCAAAAACACGGTACAACTTGACGTTCAACTCCAAAAGAAGCCTCTGCACGTGTAAAGCTCAAGCTCAGCCCAAGTGCACACCAAGTGGGCCCCGGAAGTAGATTTTTGCATCAATTACTTACTTCTGTAAACCCTAGTAGATAGTCTAGTATAAATAAGACATTTTATTATTGTCTTGGGACGATCCTGGATTGTATTTTTGATCCTGTGATCACATTTTGGGGGCTGGCCATTCGGCCATGCCTGGACCTTCATCACTTATGTATTTTCAACGGTGGAGTTTCTACACACCATAGATTAAGGATGTGGAGCTCTGCTGTACCTCAAGTTTTAATGCAAGTACTACTATTTTCTATTCAATTCAGTTTATTCCTGTTCTAAGATATTCATTGCCCTTCACCATGACGAATGTGATGATCCATGACACTCATCATCATTCTCACCTATGAACGCATGACTGACAACAACCTCCGTTCTACCTTAGACCAAGCGCATATCACTTGGATTCCTTAATCAGAATCTTCGTGGTATAAGCTAGAATTGATGGCGGCATTCATGAGAATTCAAAAAGTCTAAACCTTGTCTGTGGTATTCTGAGTAGGATTCAGGGATTGAATGACTGTGACGAGCTTCAAACTCGTGATTGTTGGGCGTGATGACAAATGCAAAAGAATCAATGGATTCTATTCCGACATGATCGAGAACCGACAGATGATTAGCCGTGCCGTGATAGAGCATTTGGACCTTTTTCACTGAGAGGATGGGATGTAGCCATTGACAATGGTGATGCCCTACATACATCTTGCCATGGAAAGGAGTAAAAAGGATTGGATGAAGGCAATAGGAAAGTTGAGATTCAAAAGGAGCACAGCATCTTCATATGCCTATTTGAAATTCACATTAATGATTTACATAAGTATTTCTATCTTTATTTTCTGTTTATTTATTATTATTATTCGAAAACTCCATAATCATTTATTATCCGCCTAATTGAGATTTACAAGATGACCATAGCTTGCTTCATACCAACAATCTCCGTGAGATTGACCCTTACTCACGTAAGGTTTATTACTTTGATGACCCAATGAACTTGCTGGTTAGTTGTGCGAAGTTGTGAAGTTATGTTTGGACCATGGTATCATGCACCAAGTTTTTGGCACCATTACCAGGGAGAAAACGAACATGAATGCCATTATCAGAAATCACAATTTTGCCTACCAATTGTTTTTCAAATTCTCCTCCATGTTTGTTTCAAAGTACTCTTCCTCTTCCTCAGCACCAACAACTTATTTTCCCTATCATACAACTAACAGAGCACACAGCAGGAACTAAAATGAAGATGTTATTCTTGTTAGAGTGGCTATTAGTGTGAGTGGTGCAAATTATCAAACAGTTATTGGGTTAGTGAGTAGAATTGTAGATAATAACAAAAAAAAAGAAAACGATGAGGGGTGAGGGGATGAGGAAGAAACTGAATAAACTGAAGGTAAATGACTAGATAAAATAAACAAACAAAAGAAAAAAAGGTGCTCAATCTAGTGAACTTCCAACTTAATAATTGTTGATACAAAATCAATCCCCAGCAACAGCACCATAAACTTGATGCACAAAAACTTGTCTCTTAACAAATTTCCCTTCGACGAGTATACCGAATTGTCATCAAGTAAAAACTCACAATAGAGTGAGGTTGAATCCCACAGGGATTGATTGGTTAAGCAACTTTAGTTGGAAGAGTATGCTAGTTGAGCTAAGCATAATGTAGTTGAGAATTACAGAAAATTAAATGACGGGAAAGTAAATTACAGAAAATAAAGTACAGAATCTTAAATGGGGATTTGGGAAGATGAACATGGAAATAAATGGCAGAAAGTAAAGAGAATAGGTAAGATCAGAGATGGGGAATTCCTTGGGCTTAGGAGATGTTGCATTCTCCGGATCAAGTTCATTCTCATCTCTTCCTCAATCAATGCATTCATTGATCTCCTTGGCAATCTTAAGTGATTGGATCCCAATTCCTTGTCAATCCAATCTCTCTAAGCTTGAACAATTGTCCAATTCCTTGATTTAAGTGCTCATGGGAAGAGATGAAGTATGGTCACTGATTATACCACATGTATTTCCAAATCAAAGTGTTGGGAGGATTACATGTCACTATATCTGCCTAAACTCCAATTTGGTCCAACATGAGAAAGCATTTCTAGCATGATCTCCTCATCCCTTTTCCAAGGCTCAGAGGAGATCCAATTATGGAGAGTTTCTTTTCCAAGACAACTAACCAATTGAATTAAGATCGAAAGCTTTCTGGTAAATCAAGAGAAAAGAAAGAGGAAGAAGAATGAAAACTATAATTGATCCATCAAATTAAAACAGAGCTTCCTAACCCAATGAAAGGAGTTTAGTTGTTCATAGCTCTGGGAATGGAAAATGGTAGTAAAGAATACATGCCGAAAAGTAAATATACAGAGGGTAGTTCTCAAAAGTGCCAAGCCTCTCTATAGTTCAAAACTACTCCTATATATACTACTATTCTTGATCTTCTAGTGAGTTCTTCAAGTCTTGGATGTGGCCCTTAGATCTTGAGTTGAAGCAGTTACAATCTTCAGTGGACTCAGCTTGCAGAAAAGTGTGAGTTAAGCATGGGCGTTAGATAGGACGTTAGTGGTGTTAACGTTATGTGAAAATGTTGGTTCAAGAACGTTAGTGGCAATCACCTTTTTCACTAACGTTCCAACCCCAAAATGGTCCACGTTAACTTTAACGTTAGTGGCACTAACGTGACCACTAACGTTGCCTCATGGTTCTTCGCAAACGTTATTGGGAATCACCTTTTCCAATAACGTTGCATTGTGTCCCCTTTCTCTACGTTAGAGATCACGTTAGTATAACTAACGTGACTCTTAACGTGGGCATGCCTAAGCTTCGAGAGCGTTAGTGATACTTACCTTTGTCACTAATGCTCCAAATGCCCTTCATTCCCATGTTAGAGCTCACGTTAATTGGATTAACGTGGCCACTAATGTGGTAGTGAATGCCATCTCCAACGTTAGTGACAAAGGTGAGTGTCACTAACATTGGCTCATCATGCTTAGCTCCACGTTATCTCTCACGTTAGTGGTCTTAACGTGACCACTAATGTGGGTAATGTTGGCTTAATCCAACGTTAGTGACAAATGTGAGTGTCACTAACATTGGCGTTCTCTTCCCCTTCCATGTTAGAGTTCACGTTAACTAAGTTAACGTGACTCTTAACGTGGCCAATTGCCAATTTGGAGTGTTAGTGGTATTCACTTTTACCACTAACGCTGGAGCTCCCTTTTTCTCCACGTTAACTACCACGTTAATGTAGTTAACGTGGCAATTAACATGGGCTATGATGGCTTCGAAGACGTTATTGGCGATCACTTTTCTCATTAACGTTGCAAGCTCATTCCCATTCCATGTTAGTGGTCACGTTAATTGGATTAACGTGGCTACTAACGTGGTTCTTCCTTGCTTCCTTTGTCCTGAAATCAAGCAAATAAAGTGCATCAAAGCTCTAGTCCAAGTCATGAGATTATGCATCATTAATGTGTCATTCAATCCTTGCATAATCCTTATGAAATCATGTAAAATTCACAATAGTTGCTTGAATCAAGGTGTAAATGTAATTTCATCCAAAACTTGCTTATTTCCTAAGAAGATGCATGAAACTACCCTAAAACAGTAAAGGAAAGGTCAGTGAAACTGGCCTAGATGCCCTTGCATCAGTTGTTTTCCCCAAGTTGTTATACAACGTCATTTGATCTCCAGAATGGATATTCAAACATTTCTCCACATCACCAATTCTCTATTTCTTTCCTTGAAAGCGCGATCCAGAACTTCCTCGAGCATTGTCCTTTCCTCACCATTCGCCGCTTCCACTGCTTCGCCATTCCCGCTCGTCGACGTTTGATGAGCGGATATTTTATATGCCTTTTGGCATTATTTTCATATAGTTTTTATTATGTTTTGTTTAAGTTTTATTATGTTTTCATAGGTTTTGGTTCAAAATTCATATTTTTGGATTCTACTTTGAGTATGTATGTTTTATGATGATTTCAGGTAAACTCTAGCTGAAATTGAGGAGCTTTGGAAAAGTATGATTCGGAATAGAGAAAGTACTGTAGATGTTGTTAGATTCTAACCTTCATGTACTCGATGGAGCATTTCTAGAGCAACAAAAGTCCAAATGGCGCGCTCTCAATGGATGTGGAAAGCTAACATTCATTGCTTTCCAGAAATATATAATAGTTTATGCTTTTCTCTGGGAATGAAGGTCCAAAACTAGCGTTCAACGCCAGCCACCAACCCCATTCCTGGCGCCCAACACCCAAAAGGGAGCAGCTGGTGCCCAACTCCCAAAAAGGAGTCCAAAGCTGGTGTCCAATGCCTCAGAGGGAGTACCAACTCATGGCTTCACTCAAGCTTAGCCCAAGCACTCACCAAGTGGGTCCAGAAAAAGGATTTTCTCACTACATGACTAGTTTATCCTATTTATGTAATTCTTAGTTATCTAATTAGTATATATAGAACAAGGATCACCCTTGTTCAGAACTTTTGACTTTATCTTCTTCCCCCACTTTTACTTTCGAACATTATCGTACAGTATGAGTCACTAACCTCCTAGGTTAAGGTTAGGAGCTCTGCTGATTCTTATGTATTAATAATATCATTGTTCTATTTCAATCTATGCTTGATTCTGTTCTAAGATGTATCTTTATTCTTCATCCTAATGAATTAGGAATGTAACTTGACCATCATCCCTATTCTACATAGGTTCTTGTGAGTCCTTAACGGGATAGTACTGAACCACAAGCTTGATTATACATCTCTTAGACGGCTAATCCACGACTTCGTTGGAGACTTGAAAACATCAATTCAGCCGAGGTACAGGGCAATTAGGGCCTTTGTGGTATAGGCTAGAATCAATGGAGCAGTGTTCTCTGATCCAGAAGATCCGACCTTGTCTGTGGCGCTTTGAGTATGATCACTAAAGGAATGAACTGCTAGACCTTCATCCCCGTTCAGATTGGATGACCACTGACCTACATTTGATCTGAAGCAGAGGAGATTAATGACCACTGACCTGGTGTTAGTCACTTACAGCCTGCCATGGAATGAATCATCAGAAGTTGAAGTAGAAAGTGACAAAAGTTGATCCAGAAGGAGGAAGCATCTTCAAAGCCTCAACCGTTCTCTTATCAATTAATTTAACATCTATCCAGTAATACTTTATTTATTCTAATTTTATGCGTTTTTCAACAACAACTATATTTTCTATCCGCCTAACTAAGATCTACAATATAACCATTGCTTGTTCAAACCAACAATCTCTGTGGGATCGACCCTCACTCACCTGAGGTATTACTTGGACGACCCGGTGCACTTACCAGTCTATCTGTGTGAATATTGCAGAGTTAATTTCATGCACCAAGTTTTTCGCGCCGTTGCCGAGGATTGTTCAAGTTTGACAAACTAGCAGACTATCTTGTTGCTTAGATTAGGTCCTTTTTACTATTTTGTTTCGTGTCTTTTGTTTTCTTTTTCAAAAAATTTTTCAAAATCCATCTTTTCTTTGTCATTTGTTTGAGTCTAGTGTCAGTTCTTAAGTTTGGTGTCCTGTGTGTGTTCTTTATTTTCTTTAAATTTTCGAATTTGTTCTTGAGTTTTCCTCTTAGTATTCAAGTTGTTCTTGTTTCTTTTCTTGTTTTGATCTTAAAATTTTTAAGTTTGGTGTCTTTTGGTGTTTTTCTCTCTAGTTTTCAAAAAACTAGTGTCTTTGATCTATAAATTTTAAGTTTGGTGTCTTTTAGTTGTTTTTCTCTTTCCTCATTAATTCAAAAAATAAAAAATATCTTTTCTATCTTTATTCAAATTTTTGAAAATCTTATTCCCATTTTCTTATCTTGATTTAAAATTTTTTTAGTTTAGTATTTTCTTGTTAGTAAAGTTTAAATTTTGAATTTTGAATCTTATCTTTTCTAATCTTTTTCAAATCTTCACCTTATCTTATCTTTTCAACTTATTTTCAAATCTTTATCTTATCTTGTTTCAATTTCAAAATTCAAAATCAAATCTTTTTTCAAATCTTTTCAATTCTTATCTTAACTTGTTGACTTTTTTTCCAATTTTAAATTTCAAAATTTTTAAAATCAAATCTTTTTCAAATCTCCTGTCTTATCTTATTTTCAAATCTTTCTTAATTAGTTACTTGCTTTATCTTATTTTAATTTTAAAAGTTTGGTATCTCTTTAATACTCTCCTTTCTCTTCCCTCTTTTCCAAAACTTTCTAACTAATTCCTCTGTCTTCTATTTTCAAAAACTTCTTACCTCTTTCTCTTTCTTCTTTTTCGAAAATCACACTCAATTTTCAAATCTTTTTAATTCAATTAAAAATTAAACTAAAAATAGAGAATGTTGTGCTTTGATTCTAGCCTTTACCACAAAAACACTAATCTCCCCATACCTCGGCTGAACTAATGTCGCGAGAAGTCTCCAACGATGTCATGGATTAGCTGTCTAAGAGACGTATCCTCAAGCTAGTGGTTTACTGATATCCGATGAAAGATGCTCGTTGAACCCATGTAGAATATAGATAACTTTTGACGATTCAACTCATTCATAAGGTTGAAGAACAAAGATACATCTTAGGAGAGAATCAAACACGAATTGAAATAGAACAGTAGTTCTTTTATTAATCCATAAAACTCGGCAGAGCTCCTAACCTTAACCTAGGAGATTTAGTGGCTCATATTGTACATAATAGTATTTAAAAATATGATATGCCAGATAGAGATCTTAAACATGGTTGATCTTCTCCTATAAATACTAACCTAATGACAAAAGAATACAGAAATATGATAAACTAGTCTATTAGTGCAAAAATCCACTTTTAGGGTCCACTTGTGTTTGGGCTAAGCAAAAGAGTAAACCACGTACTAGGACACCCTAGGGGCGTTGAATGCAGGCTAGGGCCCCTTTTTGGGCGTTGGACGCTAGAATAGGGGTTGGTAGCTAGCATTGAACGCCAGTTTTGTTCTTTCAATTCTGAAGCAAAGTATAGACTATTATATATTTATGGAAAGCCCAGAATGTTAGATTTCCATAGCCTTTAAGAGCGCGCCATTTGGAATTGTGTAGCTCCTGAAAAGCTCTTTCGAGTGCACAGATGTCAGATCTTAACAGCATCTGCAATACTTTCTCTACCTCTGAATCAGACTTTTGCTCTAGCTCCTCAATTTCAGCCAGAAAATACCTGAAATTGCATAAAAATATACAAACTCAAAGTAGAATCCAAAAATGTGAATTTTGCATTAAAACCTATGAAAACTTGCTAAAACTTAAATAAAACATAACAAAAACTATATGAAAATGATGTCAAAAAGCGTATAAAATATCCGCTCATCACAACACTAAACTTACTCTGTTGCTTGTCCCCAAGCAACTAAAAACAAAGTAGGATAAAAAGAAGAGTAAGATACAATAAATCTCAGAGTTTTCAATGAAGCTTAGTTTTAATTAGATGAGCCAGACTTAGAAGTTTTTTGCTTCTGAATAGTTTTGGCATCTCACTATCCATTGAAACTTAAAAGTGTTGGCATCTTTAGGAACTTAGAATTTAGATATATTATTGACTCTCCTAGTTTAGTTCTTTTTTATTCTTGAACACAGATTTTAGAGTCTTGGTCGTGGCCCTAAGCACTTTGTTTTCCAGTATTACCACCGGATACATAAATACCACAGACACTTAACTGGGTGAACCCTTTCGGATTGTGATTCAGCTTTGCTAGAATCCCCAGATAGAGGTGTCCAGAGTTCTTAAGCACACTCTTTTTGCTTTGGATCACGACTTTAACTGCTTAATCTCAAGCTTTTTACGTGACACCTTCACACCACAAGCATATAGTTAGGAACACTGTTCATTTGGAGTGCTTAGGCCAAGATTTTGTTTACTTTAGGCCTTCCTAACCATTGATGCTCAAACCTTTGGATCCTTTTGTCCTTGCCTTTTGGTTTAAAGGTTTATTCGCTTTTTTCTCTTGCCTTTTGGTTTAAAGAGTTATTGGCTTTTTCTGTTTCTTTCTCTCTTCTTTTTTTTTGCATGCATTTGTTTTCTTTTTAAAACATCTTACTTTTTTTCTGCTTTTTCTTGCTTCAAGAATCAATTTCTTTTGATTTTTCAGATTACCAATAATACTTCTCCTTTTTCATCATTCTTTTAAGAGCTAACATTCTTTATTCCAATTTCAAATATGCATTATTCATTCATACATTCAGAAAACAAAAGCAATGCCACCACATCCAAATAATTGGCTATTCTTATTATATAACTCAAAAATTCATGCATCCCTAATTCTTCTAAAATAATCTCAAGTTTGATGGTGATAAGAGGAATATGTTATAACTAATTGACAGAAATAAAAACTAAATTATTATTAATGCTTATGCAATTCTTTAAATTAAAAGACAGAAAAATAAAATAGAAACTTAAACATTACTAGTGATCATGTAAACCTAAATATGAGAAACAGAAATTAGAATAACAGAAATATGGGAGGTGGAACTCAACCACCTTAATCATGGGAGGCACTGGGTTCTTCAGGGGAAAGTTTCTGGTGCTTCAAAGCTTCTAATTCACGCCCTTGCTTCTCTTGCTCCTTGACCAGTTTGCAAATCATGCTAGTCTGATCTTTTTTATCTTCTCTTAGTTGATTCAAGGTGGTTTGCAGTTGAATCACAGATACTTTCAACTGAGTTCAATATTCAATTGGAGGGATCTTTTGTGGAGGCTCAGATCCCTTCCTTTTGGGATGATCCTCTGGTACCTTGGCGTTTTACATCACCTGTTTGGTGATTGGGCTTTCCACTGGGATAAATGCATCTATGTGAATCAGGACTTTAGCCTTTTGATATAGGTGAAAGATAAGGTTTGGATAGGCCAGCCTAGCTTGAGTGAACATCTTGTTTGCAAACTTGTACATCTCACGGGGAATTATTTGGCAAACTTCTACCTTATTCCCCAACATGATGCAGTGAATTATCACAGCTCTTGCTATAGTGACTTCAGAGCGGTTACAAGTGGGAAGTATAGAATGCCCAATGAAGTCCAACCATCCTCTAGCAATTGGCTTGAGGTCCATTCTTTTCAGCTGGTTTGGCTTGCCTTTTGCATCCTCAATCCATTAAGTTCCAGGCAGACGTATGTCGTCTAGGACCTGATCCAGTTTTGGATTGGCTATCACTCTTCTATTGAAGGATTCAGGGTCATTCCTATGTAGGGATAATTTGAAGATCTCTCTCACTTTATCAAGATGAAATAGACGATCTTCCCTCTAACCATAGCACAAAAAATATGGAATGCTTGTCCATCTTTCTTTTGCTTATCTGTCATCCACAAATTTGCATAAAATTTATGGATCATGTTTGCTCCAACATTGATCTCAGGATTGCCTAGAATCTCCCAGCCTCTCTTTCGAATTTGCTCTTGAATTTTTGGGTATTTATCTTCTCCAAATTTGAATCTTGCCTCCAGGATTACTAGCCTCTTACATATTATTTTTTAATAATATTCTTCATGTTGCTTGGTGTATAATCTGACAGGTTTGAAAATAACTGATTGGCCGTCTTCTTTCTTGTTTCTTGAAATGATCTTTCCATTTTTGGAGCCATGGATTTCGAATGGAGTGAGAAAGCAAGGCTCCTTCCACACCAAACTTAAAAGGTTTGCTCGTCCTCGAGCGAAAGGAAGAAAGGAAGATGAAGAAAGTGAAGGAGAAGAGAATAGGATAAGAGTTATTCGAATAGAAGAGGGGGTGAATGAGGAAGTGGGGAACACGGATATATAAAGGGAGGGGAAGGAGGGGTTTTAAATTTAATTAAATAAAAGATAAGGAAGATATGATTCATATTTTGGTAAAAGATAGAAATGATAGGTTTTAAAATAAAAAAAGATATAAAAAAGATAAAAGGATAAGATATGAAAAAGATTTTGAAGATTTGATAAAGAAGTCGCAAAGAATATGAAATTCGAAAATATTTAAGAAAGAATTGAACAAAATTTGAAAAGATTATTTTAAAATTTGAAAAGATATATAAAGAAATTGAATCTGAAAGATAATGCTTGAAAAAGATTTGAATTGAAAGTCATGGAATTTCAAAAATCAAAATTTGAGTTGATAGGTTTAATGGAAAAAGATAAGATGAAGAAAAGATAAGATTTTTTGAAAAGTTACCTTCCTTGCCCTCTTTCTGGGAGTTGAATGCCCAACCAGTGCCCCTGGCAGGCGTTCAACGCTAGATATGTCCTCCTTCTTGGGTGTTGAACGGCCAGTCCAGGCTCCCTGGCTGGCGTTTAATACCAGGTTTTGCTTTCCCTTGTGGGCGTTTGAGCGCCCAGTCCAGGCTCTTTGGCTGGCATTTAACGCCAGGTTGTCACCCCTTTATGGGCGTTAAACGCCCATTCTTCACCCTTTTTTGGCGTTCAACGACAGAAAGGTGCTTCTTCCAGGGTGTTCTACTTCCTGTTCTATATTATTTTGTCTCTGTTTAAACGCTGTTCATGATCACTAACATTTAAAAAGCAAAGTAATAAAACTAATTATAAAGAAAACTAACTCAAAAACAAGAATAATGGGAGAAATAGAAAATAACATGCTGTTGATCATTGGGTTGCCTCCAAATAAGCGCTTCTTTAATGTCTTTAGCTGGACTTCACTGTACTTAACTTAGTAGCAGTGTTGAGCATTCTAGCTCAATATCTCCTTCAAGGTAATGCTTAATTCTCTGTCCATTGATAGTGAACCTGTTGTCTGGGTCTTTACCTTGAAGTTCTATGTACCCATAGGTTGATACACTGGTAACCACATAGGGTCCCTTCCAATGGGATCTGAGTTTCCTTGGAAATAATCTGAGTCTTAAGTTGAACAGCAGAACCTTTTGGCCTGGTTCAAAGACTTTGAAAGCTATCTTCCTGTCATGCCACCTTTTTTCTTTTTCTTTATAGATATTTGCATTTTCAAATGCAGCTAAGTGGAATTCATCTAGCTCATTTAGTTGGAGCAGCCATTTTTCTCCTGCTGCTTTAGCATCAAGGTTGAGGAATCTGGTTGCCCAATAGGCCTTGTATTCCAGTTTCACTGGCAGATGACAAAATTTCCCATATACCAATTGATATGGGGATGTTCCTATAGGGGTCTTAAAAGCTGTTCTGTATGTCCATAGAGCATCATCAAACTTTCTAGCCCAATCTTCTCTAGAGGCACTTACTGTCCTCTTCAGGATTCGCTTTAATTCTCTATTTGAGACTTCAGCCTGCCCATTTTTTTGAGGATGGTATGGTGTTGCCACTTTATGGCAAACTCTGTAATGGCTTAGAACAGAGTCATGCTGTCTATTGCAGAAATGAGTACCTCCATCACTAATCAATGTCTGAGGAACACCAAACTTGCTAAAGATGTTCTTCTGGAGGAACTTCATTACTACTCTAGTTTCATTTGTAGGTGATGCTATTGCTTCAACCCATTAAGACACATAATCTACTGCTAACACGATATAGGTGTTTGTGTATGAAGATGGGAAGGGTCCCATGAAGTCTATACCCCATACATCAAATAACTCAATCTCTAGGATCCCTTGTTGAGGCATGTCGTGACCATGAGGGAGATTGCCAACCCTTTGGCAACTGTTACAGTTACGGACAAACTCTCTAGAGTCCTTAAAGAGTGTGGGCCATTAGAAGCCACTTTGGATAACCTTTGTAGATGTTCGCTCACCTCCAAGATGTCCTCCATAGCCTGAGCCATGGCAATGTCATAGGATTTTGTGTGCTTCTTTTTCAGACACACAACGTCAGATGATCCCATCTGAGCATCTCTTAAAGAGATATGGTTCATCCCACAAGTAGTACTTTGCATCATGCATGAGTTTCTGAGCTTACTGCCTATTGTACTCTTTACGGATGAATCTTATAGCTTTGTAATTTGCAATGTCTATAAACCATGGTGCTGCCCGAATGGCAAAGAGTTGCTCATCTGGAAAGGTTTCAGATATGCCAGTGAAGGCAAGAAAATCCCCTACTATTGGTTCAATTCGAGATAAGTGGTCAGCCACTTGATTTTCTATTCCCTTTCTGTCTCTAATTTCTATATCAAACTCTTGCAGGAGTAGCACCCATCTTATAAGTCTGGTCTTAGAATCTTGCTTGTTGGAGATATTTTAGAGCATCATGGTCAGTACAGATAATCACTTTAGATTATACTAAATAGGATATGAAAATGTCAAAGGCATAAACCACTGTAAGTAATTCCTTTTCTGTGGTGGTATAGTTTTTCTATGCATCATTTAGAATACGACTTGCATAATAAATGACATGCAGAAGCTTGTCATGACTCTGCCCCCAGAACTGTGCCAATGGCATGGTCACTGGCATCACACATCAACTCGAATGGTAAGTCCCAATTGGCTATAGAAATTACAGGCGTAGTGATAAGCTTAGCTTTTAGAGTCTCAAAGGCCTGTAGACACTCTTGCTCAAAGACAAATAGAGTGTCAGTGGTGAGTAAGTTGCATAGGAGTTTTGAGATTTTAGAAAAATCCTTTATAAACCTCTTGTAGAATCATGCATGTCCCAGGAAACTTCTGATTCCTTTGACATTAGTGGGTGGTGGTAATTGCTCAATCACCTCCAACTTAGCTTGATCCACTTCTATTCCCTTATTTGAAATCCGATGCCCAAGGACAATTCCTTCAGTCACCATGAAGTGACATTTTTCCCAGTTTAAAACTAGAATTGTCTCTTGGCATCGTTTGAGAACTAGGGCTACATGGTCAAGACAGGATTCAAATGAATCCCCAAAGACAGAAAAGTCATCCATGAATACTTCAAGGAACTTCTCTACCATATTAGAGAAGATAGAGAGCATACCTCTCAGAAAGGTGGCAGGTGCATTGCACAGGCCAAATGGCATCCTCCTATAAGCAAACACACTATATGGGCATGTAAATACTGTCTTTTCTTGATCCTGTGGATCTACTGCGATTTGATTGTATCTGGAATAGCCATCCAGGAAATAAAAAAAGGCATGTCCTGCCAGTCTCTCTTGTATTTGATCTATGAATGGTAAAGGAAAATGAACTTTCCTGGTGGCATTGTTGAGCCTTCTATAGTCAATTCACATGCGCCGCCTGGTGGACGAAATTGTGATCACATCAATGTAGTACTCTTTGTTATTGTATGGAATCATTATTATGGCTCTTTGCTATGTGTGGACACAACTTCGTTCAACTAACCAGCAAGTGTACTGGGTCATCCAAGTAATACCTTACATGAGTAAGGGTCGATCCCACAGAGATTGTTGGTATGAAGCAAGCTATGGTCGTCTTGTAAATCTCAGTCAGGCGGATAATAATTGATTATGGATAAGTTCAAAAATTATTAATAAACAGAAAATAAAATAGGATAGAAATACTTATGTAAATCAATAGTGGGAATTTCAGATAGGCGTATGGAGATGCTGTGTTCCTGTTGAATCTCTACTTTCTTATTACATTCATCCAATTCTTCTTACTCCTTTCCATGGCAAGCTGTATATAGGGCATCACCGTTGTCAATGGCTACATCCCATCCTCTCAGTGAAAATGGTCCTATGCTCTGTCACAGCACGGCTAATCATCTGTCGGTTCTCAATCAGGTTGGAATAGAATCCCAAGATTCTTTTGCGTCTGTCACTAACGCCCAGCCTTCAGGAGTTTAAAGCTCGTCATAGTCATTCAATCCCAGAATCCTACTCGGAATACCACAGACAAGGTTAGACCTTCCGGATTCCCGGAATCCTACTCGGAATACCACAGACAAGGTTAGACTTTCCGGATTCCCATGAATGCCGCCATCAATTCTAGCTTATACCATGAAGACTCTATTGGGGAATCTAAGAGATATGCGCGCGGCCTAAGGTAGAACGGAAGTGGTTATCAATCACGCGCGTTCATAGGTGAGAATGATGATGAGTGTCACGGATCATCACATTCATCAAGTTGAAGTGCAACGAATATCTTATAATAGGAATAAAAGAGAATTGAATAGAAAATAATAGTAATTGTATTGAAACTTGAGGTACAGCAGAGCTCCACACCCTTAATCTATGGTGTGTAGAAACTCCACCGTTGAAAATACATAAGTGAAAGGTTCAGGCATGGCCGAATGGCCAGCCCCCATGGTCTAAGGACTAGGCGTCCAGAGATCTTCCAAGATGTATAATACACTAGTAAAAAGTTCTATTTATACTAAATTAGCTGCTAGGGTTTACAGGAGTAAGTAATTGATGCATAAATCCACTTCCGGGGCCCACTTGGTGTATGTTTGGGCTGAGCTTGATCTATCCACAATCTGAGGCTTCTTTTGGAGTTGAACGCCGAGTTATAGCGTGTTTCTGGCGTTTGACTCCAGACAGCAGCATGTACTTGGCGTTGAGCGCCACTTTACATCGTCAATTCCCGAATAAAGTATGGACTATTATATATTGCTGGAATGCTCTGGATGTCTACTTTCCAACGCCGTTGAGAGCGCGCCATTTGGAGTTCTGTAGCTCCAGAAAATCCATTTCGAGTTCAGGGAGGTCAGATTCCAACAGCATCAGCAGTCCTTTGTCAGCCTCCTATCAGAGTTTTGCTCAAGTCCCTCAATTTCATCCAGAAATTACCTGAAATCACATAAAAACACACAAACACGTAGTAAAGTCCAGAAATGTGAATTTAACATAAAAACTAATGAAAACATCCCTAAAAGTAGTTTGAACTTACTAAAAACTACCTAAAAACAATGCCAAAAAGCGTATAAATTATCCGCTCATCACCGCCCTGTAACTGTCCTTGTAGGAATCAGTTCATTCTTTTAATTATGAACCACTGTCATGCCTCCCTTTTTGGGAACAACTTGAACAGGGCTCACCCAAGGGCTATCAGAGATGGGATAAATAATCCCAACCTCCCATAATTTAGTGACTTCCTTCTGTACCACTTTCTTCATGGCTGAATTTAGTCACCTTTGTGGTTGTACCACAAGTTTGGCGTCATCTTTCAGCATGATTTTGTGCATGCAACGATTTGGGATAATAACCTTAAGGTCACTTATAGTCCACCCAATAGCTGTCTTGTGTGTTTTTAACACTTGAATTAGTGCTTCCTTTTCCTGTGGCTCTAAGGTAGAGCTTATAATCACAAGATAAGTATCTCCATCTCCTAGAAATGCATATTTCAAGGAGGATGGTAGTGGTTTGAGCTCGAGTGTAGGAGGCTTCTCCTCTTCCTTAGGAGCAATTAAAGTTTCCTGTATTTCATCTGCTACTTCCAACTCGAGCTAGGCATCATAAAAGATGTCATCCAGCTCTTCTTCGAGTCTCTCAACCATGTTCATTTCTTCCATCAGGGAGTCGATGATATCAATGTGCATACACTCCTTTGGGGTGTCTAGATGCTGCATGGCTTTGACAGCATTTAGCATGAACTCATCTTCATTGACTCTCAGGGTTACTTCCCTTTTTTGGACGTCAATGAGAGTCCGTCCTGTTGCTAGGAAGGGTCTTCCTAGAATGAGGGCTACATTCTTATGCTCTTCCATATCCAATACCACAAAGTCTGTGGGGAAAGCAAAAGGTCCAACCCTAAAAATTATGTCTTCAATCACACCTGATGAAAGTTTAATAGATCCATCAGCGACTGGAGACATACGCGAGTTGGTTTAACTTCGTGAGTTAAAAGAGCTTCTTTATGAGTAATGCAGGTGTGAGGTTGATGCTTGCCCCAAGATCACATAAGGCTCTTTTTGTGCAGGCATCTCCCAAGGTGCATGGTATCATAAAGCTGCCAAGATCTTTAAGTTTCTCTGGTAAGCTCTTTTAAATGACTGCACTACATTCTTCAGTGAAGAGGACTGTTTCTACCTCTCTCTAATCCTTCTTATGACTTAAGATGTCCTTCATGAACTTAGCATAAGAAGGTATCTCTTCAAGAGCCTTTGTAAAAGGGATCTTGATCTCTAATGTTCTGAGATAATCTGCAAAGTGGGCAAACTGTTTATCTCTTTTCGCTTCACATAGTTTCTGAGAAAATGGGATCTTGGCCTTGTACTCATCAATCTTAGTTGATGTAGGCTGAGTGCCTAATGTACTGGAAGGGGGGTTACTAACTTGCTTATAAGGGGTGCTGTCAGCACTTATATGTGTCTGACTACCCTTATAAGGGCATTGATGAACGAACATTGATGAGCGGATATTTTATACGCTTTTTGGGGGTAATTTCATGTAGTTTTTAGTATGTTTTATTTAGTTTTTAGTATATTTTATTAGTTTTTAGGCAAAATTTATATTTCTGGACTTTACTATGAGTTCGTGTATTTTTCCATGATTTCAGGTATTTTCTGGCTGAAATTCAAGGATCTGAGCAAAAATCTTATTCAGGCTAAAAAAGGACTGCTGATGTTGTTGGATTCTGACCTCCCTGCACTCGGAATGGATTTTCTGGAGCTACAGAAGTCCAATTGGTGCGCTCTCAATTGCGTTGGAAACTAGAGATCCAAGGCTTTCCAGTATACTTTGCTCAAAGATAAACGATGTAAACTGGCGTTTGACGCCAGTTCCATGTTCCATTCTGGCGTTAAACCCAGAAACAGGTTACAACCTGGCGTTTAACTCCAGAAACAGCCTATGCACGTGTAAAGCTCAAAGCTCAGCCCCAGCACACACCAAGTGGGCCCCAGAAGTGAATTTCTGCACTATCTATCTCAGTTTACTCATTTTTTATAAACCTAGGTTACTAATTTAGTATTTAAACAACTTTTAGAAATTTATTTTGTACCTCATGATATTTTTAGATCTGAACTTTGTACTTTTTGATAGCATGAGTCTCTAAACTCCATTGTTGGGGGTGAGGAGCTCTGATGTGTCTTGATGGATTAATGCAGTTATTTCTATTTTCTATTCAAACACGCTTGTTTCTATATAAGATATTCATTCGCACTTCAATATGATGAATGTGATGATCCGTGACACTCATCATCATTCTCAATCTATAAACGCGTGTGATGAGCGGATAATTTATACGCTTTTTGGCATTGTTTTTATATAGTTTTTAGTGAGTTTAAGCTACTTTTAGGGATGTTTTCATTAGTTTTTATGTTAAATTCACATTTCTGGACTTTACTATGAGTTTGTGTGTTTTTCTGTGATTTCAGGTAAATTCTGACTGAAATTGAGGGATTTGAGCAAAACTCTGAAGAAGGCTGACAAAAGGACTGCTGATGCTGTTGGAATCTGACCTCCCTGCACTCGAAATGGATTTTCTGGAGCTACAGAACTCCAATTGGCGCGCTCTCAACGGCGTTGGAAAGTAGACATCCAGGGCTTTCCAGCAATATATAATAGTCCATACTTTATTCGAAGAATGACGACGTAACTTGGCGTTGAACGCCAAATTCATGCTGCTGTCTGGAGTTAAATGCCAGAAAAACG
>NC_029777.3:61632802-61633079 GCF_000817695.3 Arachis duranensis
TACTTTTCCCTCTCTAATTTTCGAAAATTCTCCCTCTCTTTTTCAAAAATTTCTTTTTGTTTTAAATTTTAATTTTAATTACATTTATCTCTAATTTTCGAGAATTACTAACTTCTTCTTCAAAAAATTATTTTCGAAAATCTTCTTTCTCTTTTCTTATTCTTTTTATTTATTTAATTACTAACACTTCTCTTCACCTCTCTTCATCCAAATCCGAATCCATCCTTCTTCTTTCTTCTACCCCTTTCTTCTTCTACTAACATAAAGTAATATCTAA
>NC_029777.3:61633449-61634037 GCF_000817695.3 Arachis duranensis
TTTCCCTTTTGCTGTAAGAGACAGAGCTAGAACATGGTTGGATTCACAACCTAAGGATAGCCTGGATTCCTGGGATAAGCTAGTCACTGCCTTCTTAGATAAGTTCTTTCCTCCTCAAAAGCTGAGCAAGCTGAGAGTGGATGTTCAAACCTTCAAACAAAAAGATGGTGAATCCCTCTATGAAGCTTGGGAAAGATACAAGCAGCTGACCAAAAGATGTCCATCTGACATGTTTTCAGAATGGACCACGTTAGATATATTCTATTATGGTCTCTCTGAATTTTCGAAAATGTCATTGGACCATTCTGCAGGTGGATCTATTCACCTGAAGAAAACGCCTAAAGAGGCTCAAGAACTCATTGACGTGGTTGCAAACAACCAATTCATGTACACTTCTGAGAGGAATTTCGTGAATAATGGGATGCCTCAGAAGAAAAGAGTTCTTGAAATTGATGCTCTGAATGCCACATTGGCTCAGAACAAAATGTTGACTCAACAAGTCAACATAATCTCTCAAAATCTGAACAGATTGCAACATGCATCCAACAGTACTAGAGAGGCAGCTTCTAAAGAAGCTTATGATCCTGA
>NC_029777.3:61641931-61724214 GCF_000817695.3 Arachis duranensis
TGATCAAGCTCAGCCCAAGCATACACTAAGTGGGCCCCGGAAGTGGATTTATGCATCAATTACTTACTCATGTAAACCCTAGTAGCTAGTCTCGTATATATAGGACATTTATCTATTGTATTAGACATCCTGGATTGTATTTTGAATCCTGTGATCACGTTAGAGAGGGCTGGCCATTCGGCCATGCCTGAACCCTTTGCTTATGTATTTTCAACGGTGGAGTTTCTGCACACCATAGATTAAGGGTGTGGAGCTCTGCTGTACCTCAAATATTAATGAAATTCTATTTTCTCTTATTCGGTTTCTATCTTATTCTTATTCCAAGATATTCATTCGTACCCAAGAACATGATGAATGTGATGAGTCAGATTACCCTCATTATCATTCTCACTTATGAATGTACGTGATTGACAACCACTTCCGTTCTACATGCAACAGAGCTTGAATGTGTATCTCTTAGATTCCCCAACAGAATCTTCGTGGTATAAGCTAGATGGATGGTGGCATTTATGAGGATCCGGAAAGTCTCACCTTGTCTGTGGTATTCCGAGTAGGATCTTGGGAATCCGGAAAGTCTCACCTTGTCTGTGGTATTCCGAGTAGGATTCCGTTAATGAATGACCGTGACGTGCTTCAAACCTATAACCTGCTGGGCGTTAGTGACAGACGCAAAAGAGGGATTCTATTCCAGTAGGGGAGGGAACCAGCCGGTGATTAGCCGTACTGTGACAGACTGCGTGAGCATTAGTTTTCACTGCGAGGATGGGATGTAGCCATCAGCCATGGGTGATGCCTCCAGACTGGTTAGCTGTGCGAGTGACAGCCGCACAGGATATTTCCCCGTGAGGAATGAAAGTAGCCACAGTTGATGGTGAACCCCTATACAAAGCTTGCCATGGAAAGGAGTAAGAAGGATTGAGTAGAAGCAATAGGAGAGCAGGCGTCCTTGGGCTCTACAGCATCTCCATCCGCTTATCTGAAATTCCCACCAATGAATCTGCATAAGTATTCTATCCCTTTTATTATTCCTTTTTATTAATTATTCCAAAAAATCATAAACCAATTTAATCTGCCTGACTGAGACTTACAAGGTGACCATAGCTTGCTTGATACCAACAATCTCTGTGGATTCGACCCTTACTCACGTAAGGTTTATTACTTGGACGACCCAGTACACTTGCTGGTTAGTTGAACGGAGTTGTGAAAATAAACAATGCCATAAGAGTAAATATATGCTAAAGCTCAAAAGATAGTAATCACAATTTCGTCCACCAGCGTGCCTGACAACCACCTCCATTCTACCTTAGATTGAATGAGTATCTCTTGGATTCCTTAATCAGAATCTTCGTGGTATAAGCTAGAATCCATTGGCAGCATTCTTGAGAATCCGGAAAGTCTAAACCTTGTCTTGGTATTCCGAGTAGGATTCAGGGATTGAATGACTGTGATGAGCTTCAAACTCACAAGAGTTGGGCATAGTGATAGACACAAAAGGATTAATGGATCCTATTCCAGCATGAGTGAGAACCGACAGATGATTAGCCGTGCGGTAACAGCACACCTGGACCATTTTCACTTAGAGGATGGATGGTAGCCATTGATAACGGTGACCCACCAAACGTACAGCTTGCCATGGGAGGGGACTTGCGTGCGTGAAGACGAAGACAGGAAGAAACCAGAGATTCAGAAGACAAAGCATCTCCAAAACTCCAACATATTCTCCATTACTGCATAACAAGTATTTATTTCCTGCTCTTTTGTTCATTTTCAAGTCAACTGATAATTATAATTGATATCCTGACTAAGAGTTACAAGATAACCATAACTTGCTTCAAGCCAACAATCTCCATGGGATCGACCCTTACTCAAGTAAGGTATTACTTGGATGACCCAGTGCACTTGCTGGTTAGTGGTACGAGTTGTGAAAAGTGTGATTTATAATTTCGTGCACCAAGTTTTTGGCGCCGTTGCCGGGGATTGTTCGAGTTTGAACAACTGACGGTTTATCTTGTTACTTAGATTAGGAAAAATTTGTCTTTTTGGTTTAGAGTCACTAGGATTGCATCTTTTATTATTCCTTTTAAAAAAAACCTTTCAAAAATATTATTTTTCTTTATTAGTTTTTAATTTTTCTTGGAGTCTTTTTGTTTGAGTTTAGTTTCATATCTTAAGTTTGGTGTCAATTGCATGTTTTTATTTTCCTTTAAAAATACCTTTTTAAAACACGTTAAATTTATAGCTCAGTTGGCTAGAGCATTGTGCTTGTGTTCTTGGTAATTGGGTATCTTCTTTTTAAAACTTTTTAAAAATAATTTTTCTTTGATTAAATCTTGTGCCAAATTTTAAGTTTGGTGTTTTCTTGTTAATTTTTCTTTAGTTTTCGAAAATTTTATTTTGGTTTTCTAAAAATGTTAAGTTTGGTGTTCTTTCTTTTGTTCTTGTTGTTCTTGAGTCTTCTTTGTGTTTTGATCTTAAAATTTTTAAGTTTGGTGTGCCTTGGTGTTTTCCCTCCAAATTTTTCAAAAACAAGGAGCATTGGATCTAAAAATTTTAAGTCTTTGTCTTTTGTGTGTTCTTCTCTTTCATAATAAAATTCAAAAATCAAAAAATATCTTTTCCTTTAATTGCTCATAATTTTCGAATCCCTTGGGTTGACTTGGTCAAAATTTTTCAAATCATATCCTTTTAAGATTTTTAAAATCATCTTTTTCAAAAATATCCTAACCACTTTCTCTCTCCTCACTTTTTCGAAAATCTTCATAAAATATTTTCAAATCTTTTTTTATTTTAGTTTTTATTTTTTTATTTTATTATTTTGAAATTTTTTTTAATAAATATAATAAAATAAATAAAATAAATCCACGTCATCTCCCTTTCTCCATCATGGACCTAAGTGGAAATGAAAAGTCCAGAAGGACTCTGGGGTCATATGCTAACCCCACTACTGCTTCATATGGGAGTAGTATCTGTATACCCTCCATCAGAGTCAGTAGTTTTGAGTTGAATCCTCAGCTCATTATCATGGTGCAGCAAAGTTGCCAGTATTCCGGTCTTTCACAGGAAGAACCTACAGAGTTTCTGGCACAGTTTTTACAAATTGCTTACACAGTACATCATAAGGAACTAGATCAGGATGTCTACAGATTATTACTGTTTCCATTTGCTGTAAAAGACCAAGCTAAGAGGTGGTTAAATAACCAACCTAAGGCTAGCATAAGGACATGGAAAGAGCTGTTAAAAAAATTCCTGAATCAATATTTCCCTCCAAAATGGATGACACAGCTAAGGCTGAACATCCAAGGCTTTAAACAAGGAGATAATGAATCTCTTTATGATACTTGGGAGAGATACAGAGAGATGCTAAGAAAATGGCCATCTGAAATGTTTTCAGAGTGGGTGCAGTTAGACATCTTCTGTTATGGGCTTACAGAGAAAGCTCAGATGTCTTTGGAGCACTCAACTGGTGGATCTATACACATGAGAAAGACAAATGAAAAGCCTCAAGAGCTCATTGATACAGTTGCCAGAAATCAGCATCTGTACCTAAGTAGTGAACCTTCTATGAAAGAAAAGGCTAAAACAGTAACTGCTGAACTCAGTCCTGTAGAACAAGTTAATGAATTCAATCAGCAATTAGATTTTCTAACAAAACAGCTAGCCGAATTCAAGGAGATACTACAAGACACAAGAATGGCTAGTATGAATATAAAAGTACAATTGAAGCAAACAGAACAGCAGTTATTAAAACAAATAACAGAAGAGTGCCAAGCAGTTCAATTAAGAAGTGAGAAAATATTAAATACCCCACTTCAAGGCAGCAGGAAGCCAAGAAATGAACAAACTGCTATCCAAAATCCCTCTGAGGACAGTAAGAGCCCATAGAGGAATAATTCTGGCACTCAAATGCCAGAAAAGGGTGGAGAGTTGGTGTTAAACACCCAACCCATGCTCAGTTCTGGTGTTCAAATGCCACAACAGGCAAGGAATTGGCGTTAAGGGCCATTCCTAGTTTCTAAACAAAGCATGCGAAAGGGCCATATCTGGGTTTCTGTGTCGGCTAAGGATTTAGTAGCCCTCTTTAAAGGAAGGTTGCTGATAGCCTTTTCAAAAATAATTATGATTTGAACCTTATTTATTATCCAAAATTATAAACATTCTCATGAATTGTGATATTTTAAATGTTGGTATTGCCATGAATGTGGTTGGAATTTCAGTTTCAGATTCCTACTTGCTTCATTAATTTTAGGGGAAAAAGTATTAACTTTGTGATTTGATTCAACTTATGAACCATTGGGGAGATAAACCAGTATGAAATGATTGCTTTGGAGAGGGATGGAAAAATTTTTAATTTAGAAAAGAGTAAAGTGATAGGTCTACATTTGTTAATTTGAAGTTAGTTCAAATTAAGACCTTCTATCCTAATCATAGGAGTTAATTTGAAGGTAATAGGTCTACATTTGTTATTCTAGAGAATTTTATTGGTATTATTTCTTTTTCAGAGGTTAATCTGTTCAATGTAAATTTTTAGGAGTTTATTTGTCACTTTACTCTTTAGAAAATCATTAACAAAATTGGAAAAAGGAAGCAATATAGTGGTCGGTTTACAAGTAACAAAAATTATCTGAGATAACTAATTAATCTAGAGAGCTTCATCAATGGAGCTGCCATGAAAATTTGGATGGAATAGTTTGCTTTGTTTATCAACTTCAACATCAGCACCAAATCATTTGCTTCAATTCTACAAAGTTTCGTCCTTTTGAGAAAAATTTGTTACTAATAATTAGATTTCAATTTTGAGGGGTTTAAAAAATAATCAAAAAAATTTTTTTGGTATCATAATAGGACTAAAGAGATGCCCAAAGACTACTAATTATAAACTAAACGGAATAAGGTAGTCCCTTTTAAAATTCTAGTAACCTCTCTAAAAGGTATAGCCAACAAATGATATCCTATCTCAAGATCTAAACTAATCTGAACTAGGTAGTTAACACATCTATTTCCTTTTCAGTATATATTTACCAAAAGATCATCCTAAGTTTTCTTTTTCGAGCAATTAATACTTCTCAAAAAGGCATTAGAATGTTTGCTAAAATTTCCTTCCCCATTAATTTTGCTAATCATCGCTTGAGAGTCACACTGCACTACCAATTTTCTAATGCCCATAGTCCATGCAAGTTCAAGCCTTTTCTCGATGCCACAAAGTTCTGTCTTGGACGCCAAACAACTCCCAAAATGAAAGAAACCTGCTGCCCATCTTTCGTTTGCGTCTTGCAGTAGTCTTCCGCGGCCAGCTTTGGCTGCGTTTCTGTCCCTTGAGTCGTTTGTGTTTATCATTGTCCACCCTGGTGGTGGTGGAGTCCAACTAATGTGGATCTCATCTCTTTTCTTTGTGGTAATTCTTATCCTCCTTCTATTGAATGCTTCTTTTGATTCTTCCACACTTTTAGGATTAACTTATGGGTTAGGAGGGGAGATCTTTGATAATTTTGTTGATTTACTTCTCTTTCTCCACGTCCACATTTTTCAGCAAATAAAGATAAAGATATCTAGCTAATTGTTTCTTTGGCTTTGACCCAATTGGTTATCTAAATTGAGAGTCATCCATTGTTGCAGGTTGTTATTGTTGAAGAAATCCGTTGCACTTTCGGGTTCGATAAGCTGCATCCCCGTTCTTAAAAACTTTGAGCAATCTCTGATGGTGTGGATAATGTCCTCGCTCATTTATATTGAAATTGGGCAGATTTCACTATGCCAAAATAGATGAGCTCTTCTTTGGTAAGTTAAAATTCTCCCATGCATAATTCTACAGATGACCGTTTTGGATTTTTGGGGTTCCTCCCACTTTCAATTTTTTGTCGAATGATTTTGATTGGGTCTTGTCCAATGTTGCAGAGCTTTATATGTAGGGAGGGCAACACTTCCAAATTGGTTGGAGAGTTCGGGGCAGGTTTTTAGTGGAGCAAGGACTTAGGGCGGGATCGGATTTAGGTAATACCCAACCCGGTATATATATAATTTTAATATTTAATATATGTAAAATAATTAATATTATTGTATCATATTTAAGTTTTTACTTTAATTTATGTTATATATGTGATTATAGTTATATGAATTTTGAAATTTAAGTTTATTTGTTGGATTTTAATAATTATAGAGGCGGGTAGGGACGGGGCAGGTACCCCGTGGAAACGACTTAGGGTTCAACTTTTTACTACCTACTGGTAAGAGCAGAGCATATTGTTATTGTAGGACCGGGTGGGATCGGGTTGGGAAAAAACCTACCCTTACCCGTCCCATTACCACCCTTTATATTTGACTCCTATAGAAAAATTCCCATCTTCTGTATGTCTCCAACCAATTCTGTCTTCTTCTCTATCATGTGATGGTGCTGGTGAAGCTAGAATCTTTAACACATAGCCTTCTGGTAGGTAGTTTCTAAGTTTGTTTGTGTCCCAATTGCCTGAAATATTAGTCCATTCCCAGACTAAACTCTCAAAATATATTATTCTTTGGAGTGCAAATTCCAGTAGGTTTCTAGTATCATTTTGGTGCAGATTTTGAGAATATCCACAACTGAACCGACAAGTATACCGGGTCAACCAAGTAATACCTAAAGTAAGTGAGGGTTGATCCCACGAGACTGATGGACTGAGCAACAATGGTCGGCTGATTGGTTTAGTTAGGCAGACAGAAAAGTTGATTTTGTGAGTTTCAAAAGCATTAAACAATATAACAAGAGTAAAGGAAGCAAAAAATGCATTTGATGTAGAAATCAATGAGAGAAACAATTAATGTATTGGAGATGTTTACTTTTTCCGGATTAAGTTTTCTTACCAACTATTTTAATCATGCAAGATTCATTCCATGGAAAACTGTAGTTGACTAAACCCTAATTTCTTAGTGGTTTAGTCTCCTCTAACCTTCATTAACCGCCAATCTCTTGGTCACTTGATTCCGATTGGAGGGTTAAGTTCAAATCTAGTTTATGGCCACAAAAACCCTAATTACGCAAAACTAAATGGATTGTATGTCACATATCCAGATTAGTTCAAGTAATTAACAATTTAAGAGAAATTTACTTTCAAGCTGTGTTCAAGTGAGAGACCTCTCACAAGGGTCACAAGAACGCATCTAGAATAAGGGTCATACTCTCGTTCTACTCAGATTCATAAAATTAAGAACGAAAGTAATCCTTGAAATTGAATGAGTACATTAATTAAAATAAAAAAATAATAGTCTTAATCCATAGAAATAAATAGAGCTCTTAACCTTAACTAAGGAGGTTTAGTGGCTCATGACTTACAGAGCAAACAAGGGTTTCTAAAAAGTAAAATGTGCGGAAGTGAGAAGATCCCCCGAAGGATGAATCTTTTTCCTTTTATATCTAACCCAAATTGAATTGTAAATAAAATAAAATAAAATAAAATAATAAATCGTAAAACTAAAAAATATTGGTTGTAAATAAAAATTACAAAAATAAAAGATAAGATAACTAATAAAAGCTAAATCCAACTAGAGATTCTCCAAGAGTGGGCTTTCAATTCGGACTGCCTGGCGCTAAATGCCAATTGGGAATTTAGCACCCATAAGAGGCAGAAACATTGCTGGTTTGTAAGTCTTGCTAGCGCTAAACGCTGGCGTTTAGCACCCAAAGGGGTAACTCCAAATCTTTTCCTTTTTGCTCAAAACTCTGCCAACTTGCTCTGAATTTCTCCTAAAATAATAAAAATACTAAAACAATTCAAAATAGCATTCAAAGAGAATTTTTGCATTAAAATACAATAAACTTAATAAATTCTAACTGAAAAAGACAAGAAAATAAGGGGTAAAGGGTACAAGATGCTTATGCATCACATTTACCTAGGGATCAAGCCAAAAAATGGTGTTAAGCCCATCTCCTATGAAGTTAATTGAGTGCTCCTTAAACATGGGCCATAATTTCATAAGTTCCTTCTAAAGAGGTGAGTCTGAATTTCTTACTTCTGATTTTGTGATGTTATTATTGCCATTTTAGTATTTGTGAATCTTGACCTCTGTCCATAGTTGATTGAGTTTGTCTCTTAGTTGCCAAATAATCTTTAAAAGGAAAGCATCATTCATAGGATTAAGGTTTCTCGGCCCTAGGCACCCTCATATTTTAATTTGCAATGTGTTTTCCAATTTGTGGCATGCATTCTTCTCTTATTTTAGTATCACCCTAGACAAAATCTTGTTGCATTTTTTCAATTTCCTTGCAATTTCTTTTTTTTTTTTTGAAATTTTGTCATGTTGCATTTTAAAGTTAACACTAAGAGCAATCACTAATTAAGTTAGAGACTTCTGGCAAGGGATAAACACTTGCTTTTCTAACCCTTCAATTTGAAGTTCCAAGGTATCTACTTAGAGCATTGCTTTTCTTGAAATTGGTGGCTCCACATATCTCCTGCCTAGCTTGAGAGTGAGTATCCCAAGAGAAGACTATAGAGGATTTTTCTTGGTTTACTTTGATTCTTGCCAGTTGGTGAATCTTTTCTATGATCTCTTGTATCTTTCAAATCTGAGCTGTTCAGACTTCTACAAATAGTGGAAGGTCATCCGCAAAAATTAGGTGGGATATTTGGGGTCCACTTTTTTCCACCCTAAACGATTTTCATTCTTCCTGCTCCACTGCTTGTTTGATCATTTGTGATAGTTTATCCATACACATAACTAACACAGATACAGTGAGATTGGGTCACCTTATCTGATCCCCCTTGTAGGTTTGAAATTTCTCATTTTTGTTCCAAAGCACGTTGTAGTTGACAGATCTCACTCCTTGCATCACTATCAAGGTTCTAAAAACCGGACCGGTCATCAAACCGCTCTAGTCATTGGTTTACTAGTTTACTGGTCTAACCGATCTAACTGGTGATTCAACCGGAAAAATCGTTTTAGAATAGAAAATAAATTATAAATAAACATCCTAAAATATAATTATAGTCTAATATAAATCTTAAAATATCTTTGAAATACTACATAAAATATCATCAACCAAATACATATGATCTTATCAAAATCCAAACTCAAAAGTTAAATAGTAAAAAAGCATATCTAAACACATAACATAATGTGAAGAGGCAACACAGTGACACAATAAATTAACACAATGGTCTGTTCAAGCTTGCATAACTTCCTGAAAAGTAGTACCTTTTCATGGATCTAAACACATACACACAAATAATTATTAATTCAATTTAACAACACTGCCTAATTATTTTCTATAACTTACTCCATATTTTTCAGTTGTTTTGAGAACAACCCTTTTTGTGTAACCTCCAATTATCACGTAAAAGAATCTTTGCCCATATGATATATAAAAGTTCAAGAGTTCCAAATCAACAACAATAAATACCTTAACATTCCCACATATCCAAATCAAAAAAACAAGACACAAGCCAAAGATTCAGTTGGCAAGAACACAGTCACAAAATAAAGATGCTGAAATTCAAGTTTCTTCAGACTCTTCTGTTTCAAGTCCACCATGCCAGCAAGTTTCAATGATCACCACAATTGGTTTGAATCATCATTGCAATCAGTATCAGAATCAGCAGAAATGCTATACACCTACAAGGATGTAGTCCATGGCTTCTCAACAAGGCTAACTAAGCAAGAAGCCGAGGCGCTCTCGAAGCAACCAGGAATCCTTTACAGATGATATTAAATTCCGTATACATATACTATATATGGGTTTATTTTTTATTTTTTGGACCGAGTATTAGAAGCATTAATTATCACACACTGCACTCTTTCCCGCTACTGTTTATTGAGCTTAGCCAATAGCACTTTCAAGTTTCAATTCATCTACCAATTAGCAGTGATGTTCTAATAACAAAGTCAAAAACCAATTAGTTGTTTTTGGTCTTTCATCATGTATGTAAGTATGTTAATTAACAGTGAACTATGCTTCATAAACAACTCAAATTGTCAAAATCAGATTTCAAGAAATGCATAATTTATCAAGCATGGCAAAGCTTAGTTCTCAAACAAAATTTTAATTAGACAGAGTATATCACAACATAACAGAGCACAAAATACAGCAGAGTATATTACAACAGCATTGAGTAAAGCTAATCAATATATAATCAATTAAACATTCAATAATCAATCATTCAATAATCAATATAATATCTGAACGAAAAATAAAAAACAAAAAGAAAAACAAGCATCAGTAGTGAGCAGAGAAGCCATTACCTTCTTCGATCTGTCTGAGCAGTCTGGGCAGAGTATGAGGAAAAGTGGTTGAGCGCGACAGACGACGGTGACCAGGCGACAAGCACAATGACGGACGGTGGCAGAAGCGTGGCTGAGCAGAGGTAGACCAGACGATGGACGCGGAGAACGAGGAAGAAGCTGTGATTGGTGAATGAGGAGAGGAGTTGGAGACTTGGATCACGACGACGACGACCAGACAAAGACAGAAGCTTATGAGCGCGACGGACGGCGGCAGAAGCTATTGTAAGCTAGGGTTTCTTTTTGGGGGAAGATAGATTCGTTTAAGAGAGTGAGAGTTGAGAGGAGTTGGAGTGAACAGAGGTTACAGAGCTCAAGAACGACGATGGCGCGACGGACAGCGATAGTGTCTCTTTCCTTGCAGCGGCGGGGGAGGCTACTGCTACTCTGCTAGGGTTTTTTCTTTTCGTTTGAGAGTGAGTTTGAGAGGAGGAGGAGACTGAACGCCAAACGCTTTTCCTTGTGTTTTTATCCGAAACCCAAAACGGCACCGTTTCAGCAAAACCGGCCGGGTCCCGGTTCGGTCTGACCGGCCGGTTTTTGGCCGGTTCAACGGTTTTTAGGCGGTTTTTAAATTAACGGTTCTATAAGTTAAACCAAACCGTAATGAGTCCCGGTTCGCGGTTCAACCGGTCGGACCGCCTGGTCCGGTCCGGTTTTCAGAACCTTGATCACTATGTTACTGAATTTCTTTGGCAAACCGAACTCGTGAAGTCTGTGCTTAATGAAGTCCCATATTATCCTATCATAGGCTTTTTTGAAATTGATTTTTATTGCCATGTAAACTTTCAACTCTTTTACCCTCCTCATGGAATGCATCACTTCCTTGCTATAAGGATGTTGTCTTGTATCGTCCTTTCAGGGATAAAACTGGACTGATGAGGTGCTATTCTCTCATTTAAGAGAGGTTTCAGCCTTTGGACCAGGATTTTAGTGATAATTTTGTGTCTCACATTGCAAATAAAATTGGCCTAAATTTGAAAATTTAACTTTGGGTGCTGTATTTTGGGAATTAATGCTAACAGCGTATAACTTGACTCTTTGATAATGTCTGGACTATTCCAGCAGGATCTAATGTGTCCACAAGTCTTTTCTCTTGGAATCTCTAAGTTGTTCTTATATAACACTATTGGAAACTATCATTTCCTAGGGCTTTAAGCGCTCTAATACTATTGAGAGCTTTCTGATGAGCGGATAATTTATACGCTTTTTTAGCATTATTTTTAGGTAGTTTTTAGTAGGATCTAGCTACTTTTAGGGATGTTTTCATTAGTTTTTATGCAAAATTAACATTTCTGGACTTTACTATAAGTTTGTGTATTTTTCTGTGATTTCAGGTATTTTCTGGCTAAAATTGAGGGACCTGAGCAAAAATCTGATTCAGGCTGAAAAAAGACTGCTGATGCTGTTGGATTCTGACCTCCCTGCACTCGAAATAGATTTTCTGGAGCTACAGAATTCCAAATGGCGCGCTCTCAACGGCGTTGGAAAGTAGACATCCAAAGCTTTCCAACAATAGATAATAGTTCATACCTTGTTCGAGTTTAGATGACACAAACTGGCGTTCAACCTAGTTCCATGCTGCATTATGGAGTAAAATGCCAGAAACACGTCACAAACTAGAGTTAAACGCCAAAAACACGTTACAACTTGGCGTTTAACTCCAAGAGAAGCTTCTGCATGTGTAAAGCTCAAGCTCAGCCCAAGCACACACCAAAGTAGGCCTCGGAAGTGGATTTCTGCACTTAGAATTATTTCTGTTAACCCTAGTAGCTAGTCTAGTATAAGTAGGACTTTTTACTATTGTATTTTTATCTGGGATCTGGGATTTTACATCTTTGATCACGTTTAGGGGCTGGCCATTCGGCCATGCCTGGACCACCATCACTTATGTATTTTCAACGTAAAGTTTCTACACACCATAGATTAAGGGTGTGGAGCTCTGCTGTACCTCGAGTTTTAATGCAACAACTACTATTTTCTATTCAATTCAGCTAATTCTTGTTCTAAGATATTCGTTGCACTTCAACCTAATGGATGTGATGATCCGTGACACTCATCATCATCCATCCTTATGAACGCGTGACTGACAACCACTTCCGTTCTACCTTAGACCGAGCGCATATCTCTTGGGTTCCTTAACCAGAATCTTTGTGGTATAAGCTAGAACCCTTTGGCGGCTATTCTTGAGAATCTGGAAAGTCTAAACCTTGTCTGTGGTATTTCGAGTAGGATTCAGGGATTGAATTACTGTGACGAGCTTCAAACTCGCGATTGTTGGGCGTGGTGACAGACGTAAAAGAATTAATGGATTCTATTCCGACATGATCGAGAACCGACAGATGATTAGCCGTGCTGTGACAAGAGCATTTAGACCATTTTCACTGAGATTATGGGAAGTAGCCATTGACAACGGTGATGTCCTACATACAGCTTGCCATGGAAAGGAGTATGAAGGATTGAAGGAAGGCAGTAGGGATGAGCGGATAATTTATACGCTTTTTGGCATTGTTTTTAGGTAGTTTTTAGTAAGTTTAAGCTACTTTTAGGGATGTTTTCATTAGTTTTTATGTTAAATTCACATTTCTGGACTTTACTATGAGTTTGTGTGTTTTTCTGTGATTTCAGGTAATTTCTGGCTGAAATTGAGGGACTTGAGCAAAACTCTGATAGGAGGCTGACAAAGGACTGCTGATGCTGTTAGAATCTGACCTCCCTGCACTCGAAATGAATTTTCTAGAGCTACAGAACTCCAAATGGCGCGCTCTCAACGGCGTTAGAAAGTAGACATCCAGAGCTTTCCAGAAATATATAATAGTTCATACTTTATTCGGGAATTGACGACGTAAAGTGGCGCTCAACGCCAAGTACATGCTGCTGTCTGGAGTTAAATGCCAGAAACACGTCACAACCCGGAGTTGAACGCCCAAAACATGTTATAACTTGGCGTTCAACTCCAAGAGAAGCCTCAGCTCGTGGATAGATCAAGCTCAGCCCAAACATACACCAAGTGGGCCCCGGAAGTGGATTTATGCATCAATTACTTACTCGTGTAAACCCTAGTAGCTTGAATCCAATTATTCCATTAATCAAATTTAAACCAATAATCCAATTATACTTGAATCCGCCTGACTGAGATTTACAAGGTGACCATAGCTTGCTTCATACCAACAATCTCTGCGGGATCGACCCTTACTCACGTAAGGTATTACTTGGACGACCCAGTACACTTGCTGGTTAAGATGAACGGAGTTGTGTCCACACATAATCAATAGCCATTAAATAAATCTCATGCAAATACAAAGAGGGTCACAATTTCGTCCACCAAGTAGGAAAGCAGAGATTCAACAGGAACAAAGCATCTCCATACACTTATCTGAAATTCCCACCAATGATTTACATAAGTATCTCTATTTTTATTTTATGATTTATTTATTATTAATTTCGAAAACCTTTATAACCATTATAATCTGCCTGACTGAGATTTACAAGATGACTATAGCTTGCTTCATACCAACAATCTCCGTGGGATCGACCCTTACTCACGTAAGGTTTATTACTTGGATGACCCAGTGCACTTGCTGGTTAGTTGTGCGGAGTTGTGAAGAATGTGAGTGAACCATAGTAGTGTGCACCAAGTTTTTTAAGTCATTACTAAGAATTGTTCAAGTTATGAAAAGAGTAAATCACAATTTTGCCTATCACTTTCCTAATTTCTGCATTTGTAAGAATCAGGTTTAGAGCCCTGCAAGTAGAAAGGTCTAAATTAGTATGGGAACTAGTGTTAAGCTCTAGGGGAACAATTGTTACCTCCTCCTTGTAGAGATTTTCAAAATAATCAATTATATGCTTCTTTAGTTGTGCTTCCTCCCATCATGCCCTCTAAGGTTGAGAATTTTGTTTTTTTTCTTCTAATGATGGTTTTGATGTGATAGAATTTTATATTTCTGTCTCCTTCAATTATCTATTATTCTCTGGATTTTTGTAGCCATTTTTTTCTTTGTCTAAAATTTTATTAAGCTCCTTCTGCAACGATGCTTCAAGTTGTTCCAGGAAAGGGTCAATTTTGTATGTTGGATGCCGCTTAAACCCTGCAATTCTATTTAGAGTTCTCCTTTTGGTTTTAAAAATATTACCAAAAACTTCTTTATTTTATTTAATTAGCTCTGTTTTGACATTGTTGACGTTGTGTGGAAGATAGCCTTCAATATTCCAATTCCACTTAAGGATTTGTTCATAGTCCGGATGGAAAGACCACATATATTCACATCTAAAAAGTTTTTCAATCCTTCCTTGGTTGAACATAATGTCTGATATAAGGAGACGATGTTGATGTGTGATGTGTTATAATTCACTTTGCAAGTTTTTCCAATGAGATCCCTAATCTTTCACAGGATGTTGTCATTATAAAGGTCTATAGGAAGACTGGGCAGCCTTATCCAAGCTGTTATCTTGTCTATGATGGTAAGGAAGGGGGTTGAAATATGGTTCCCACAATCACACCGCCAAGTAATGATCATATGTTTTCCAAGGCCCATCTATAAAAGCATGATTGAAATCATCCTGAGCATAAAACTTCACAAAGTAGAAACCATTCCCAAGATCAATGACATCAATGCTCCTGAATCTTTTTGATAGAATTTCCAACCTTCTCTTCATAATTGCATAGCTTATTTTTCTTCCTAGAAGTTTTACTATAAGAGATCTCCACCAAGGTCTTTCTAACTCTGATTTGGTAGCTTTATTTATCAATATATTATATACTCTTTCTCCCATCTCTACCACCTTAATATCTGGTTAATTTGAGTTCTTTTGAGCAGCATTTTGTTTCTCCTTTTTTGTTTCAGGTACATCTTCAACTTATGTTGACATTTCTTCATCTTTGGAGTCAAAATGGTCATCTTCTTCTTTAGCGATGCTGTCTTTTGTAATACTCTAACTAATAAACCCATTATTCCTTGGTCATAATCGGCTATTAGCTAGAACATTACAGTGACCTTTAACCTCTAACTTTGAATTTAATATATCAATAATATTAACGATACCTAAGTAGGAGCCTATGAGCCTTTTTTATATACAAATATACATTATGCTAGAGTAAATAAACTTGACACAAGTAGATGAATGAAAAGATTTTAAATAAGAATTTCAAATCTAACTAATACAAATTATTCAATATATAATGGTGCATATATAAGACTCTAAACAAATTCTCAAATAGATCTTAAATACACAAACACTCACGTCTGTCAGACTACAAATACACACGATGGTTACATACGTAATGACAAGAGACCACCAAGATTAGGCTACTCATTCTGAAGGAGTAAGAACTTGCCAGATGAACTTAGAAGTCTGCTGAGATCTGAAAAAGAAAAAGAAATAACAATGGGTGAGAACCTAAAGGTTCCTAGCAGAGAAATGAATCCAAATAACGACTATATAAGAGAACATGAAGTCTTTAGGCATTCTAGATCTGCAACTTGATAGGATTTCAAAGCCTAGGGTTTTAACTAATCTGTCTGAAGGAAACCTCTACTGTATACTATAAATTAAATTGCAATTTAGTTAACCCTCTTATTTGTTGATTCGTTAACCAAGCCTTTAGTATTATAATTCAAATAAAGTTAGAAGTTAAGAGCTCTAGGACAAATAACTTATTTATCTATATTAAACCAACACCACCATAATACATTCCTCATTATTAATTGATGATCTGAAGCCTTAAAATTAATCAAACCCATTAGACTTAGCCACAATCCAAATCACTAATTGACAACTTTGCATTCTCATCAAGTTTCAATCATCATCTCGACTTGTTTCATTTCTCTAAAGGAATCAAACACGATCAATTACATTACAAAGAAATCACAGCAAGAGAACAACTAAGTCAAGTAGTACAGGTAACAGATAGATAAACAGTAAGCAAATCAAACAATTATAAACACCCAAACAAATCAAAGAAATACATATGATGCATGCTTGTCCTACTGGCCGTGAACTCACGTGTCAGTTACGTTGCCAGATCCAACACATCCGATAGCTAACCCAGATATAGCCTTTTTTGTCGTGCATCCCAAGAGGAATATCTCATACTTATCACAAATCAGTCTATAAGAGAGAGTGCTCTGACACTTCTCTTTCATGGAGGTTAGTAGTTCAAGATTTGCGTGTCCGACCACTCTTACGATCAGAAAGTATGTGGGCGGGACAAAACCACAATCTCCACATGTCCACTGCAACATTGAGCAAGCGGGAAAAATTCCACGTTCTTGCCAGGTATAGCTATCTCATCATTCACACAAGTAGGACGAAACTCATTTCCTTACCAATCAGTGATCATATTTCATTTAACAACTATTAAAGGGAAATTTATCGTATTAAATTCTTAAAATCAATCCCCAACATTTTTCAAGCTTTTAGAATGATTCTTAAACTCAAGATAGAGGTTATAGGCAGGTACAAGATTGCCAGAAAGGCTTAACAACTCAAAATCATCATTTATGAAAAATCAACAAAACGGGGGTGCACACGCGCTAGATGCGTACGCACGGTATGCATGTATCATGCGTACGCACAACAAGAGAATTTTAAGGCATCATGCGTACACATCTGGCATGAGTACGTACAACACCCAGTTTGTTCTATCTGGGACACTCCACGTACAACGTAATAAAGCTTGGGAGTGAATTCAATTAAGATTTAGCTTCACGTGCAACGTGAATGGCTCATGTGTGACGTGAGATTTTAATAACTCTTCAGGGGCCCCTAATTTACCCACTAAGTCCTCAAATTCTTCAATAATTATCTGATTTACTCAAGAATCAACTTAAGGCCACTAATCACAGCATTAATTGAGGATTTGCAAGAATGAAAGAGAGGGAGCATTGCTGGAAGAAAACATTTATGAAGAAAATTTTATTGTATTTTAATTTTGATTTGGTTTTAAGTTTGAATTTGAAACTTGTTTAGGGTTAGCATTTACAGAGAGAAGTCACTCACGACTTCTTGCTCTTGGACACTTCTACTTTTCATAATTTTTAAGGTTTTCTCTGAAGACATGAGAAACTAATTTTCTTGGTTAAAGTTAGGAGTTCTGTTGATTACTATGGACTAATATTCCAGCTTTTCTACCTTTGATTAATGCATTGATATCTTTTTAAGAAAAAGTTTTCGTTCTTTACCCAATAGATTTGAATGTGTTGGAAAATAATTCTCTTCTTACTTGAATTCTTTTAACTTCTTGAAAAAGTTGATTAGTTGAATTAACCTTGAAAACTTATTCTCACAGCTCTTAAGTTTTGAAATTAGACTTGATAAATCAGTGAACGTTCTTCAACTCTATTAATCATATGAATTGTGTGGCGTATAAATCAGTGAATGTTCTTCAACTCTATTCTTAAATAATTGACTAAGGAATTAGTGATTAATTAAGTTAAAGAGAAATTGAATTACCAAGGGATTGAGGTTTGATTATTAATGATTTGCCATGGATATATCTTTGCATGATCAAGGCGAAAAGTGAAAAGTGTTGGTTCGGAAGACTCAACATCTCTAAAATCTAAACTCTATTAATCATATTATCTTTCAACACTTACTATTTGCCTTTGTTTACTTCATTGTTATGTCAAAGCTTTTTAAAACCCTAAACTTTGATTGTCTTACTAGAATAATTGATTGACTATTGTTTGCTTAATCTGTTAATCTTCGTGGGATCGACACCCACTCACCGTGAGTTTATTACTTTGTATGACCCAGTGCACTTGCCGGTAGTTGTGGTTGTAAAATCCGCACCAACAATCCAAACTTTAGAAGATACTTTGCGATCCTGCGTAATGGAATTTAAAGGGAACTGGGACAAGTATTTGCCATTAATTGAATTTGCGTACAATAATAGTTACGAGCAAAGTATCAGGATGGCGCCATAAGAAGCTCTTTATGGATGAAGATGTCATTCGTCGTTGTGCTGGTGTGACGGATGAGGAGCTAGTATTTCGGGACCGGATTTGGTACAGGAGATAACTTATCAGATTAAAAAGATCTACGAGAAGATTCAAGTAGCCCGGAGCTACACTAATAATAGACATGTCTCTAAAGTTTAGTGAGAGTGACCAAGGTTTCCTGAGAGTAACCCCTACTACTGGAATAGGTCAAGCCCTTAGAACTCAGAAACTTAACCCTCGGTACATAGGTCCCTTTCAAATACTCAAAAGAGTTGGTCTAGTAACTTATCAAATAGCCCTTCCTTATTCTTTATCAAACCTCCATGATATTTTTTAGGTTTCGCAACTAAAGAAGTATAATCTCGATGAAGGCCATGTTTTGTAATCAAAATTGGTACAATTTCGAAGCGACTTGACATATCTAGCATCACCGGTCAAGATTGTGGATAAGAATGACAAACATCTAAGTAGCAAGACGGTTTTTCTAGTTAAGGTAGCTTGGAGACGCGATAAAGAAGCAGAACACACCTAGGAGTTAAAAGATAATATAAAAGCTGATTATCCATACCTATTTGCAGGTAAAGGAAATTTTGAGGGAAAATTTTCGTTTAGGAGGGTAGAATGTAACGTCCTAATTTTTCATAACAAAATAACGTTTTAATTTTTTAGTATTTTATTTTATTTTGACGAGTCATTTTCGAACTCTGCAATAAAATAAATGAAAATATAATTTTATTATTATGTTATTTATTTATTTTATGTTCTATAATTATAATAAATTTTAGATAATAATAATATTATTATCGAGTTTGGTATCCACCGATATGAGTAAATATTGGTATTCCTTAATAAACTTAGAGTTGCTAATACTTTATCATATATTTTTTTTATTTTAATCATTATGTTATTAACGTCATTTAATTTATATTAGTAACTTATATATATTTATCCCTATATGTATTATTACTTGTGTTTTAATACATTAACTTTGGTAATTGTGAGTTTAAGATATTTATAACTTGAACCACCCAAACCATGACACATATCCCCCCATGTGTCACTTAACCCCTAAATCATCATCACTAACCCTAATCAGCCATGCATGCTTCATTTTTGGGTGATTAAAGAGAGATAGAGCCGAGAGAGAGAAGAGAGAAACTGTGAACCTCCAAAAACTTTGGCGTTCAATTTCTTGAGCTCCGTAATTCTGATAAAAAAATCTAATCTAATTAAAGTGTTTGTATCTTCCTCCTCTTCACATTGACGTCACTTTTGTTTGGGAGAAATAAACATTGAAGCTCTCTCCTAAGCTTGTGTTTTTCAGCTAAGGTGAAGAAAAGGTGGAATAGCTAATTTTCGACGTTTTCTTCTTCAACTGCTCGGTCAGCAACCTTTCCTAGAGTTTTGATTGTTGTGATTGCCGTACAGAGGTAGAGTTTGTTAATTTTATAATAATTAAATGTGAATTTGATAAGTGAATGTTGGTTTTATTTATTATTATTTGAGATTGATTGAATTTGTGTTGCATTTTGGTTGAATTATTGTTGTTTCTTTGAATTTGTGGTTCGGCCGTATGAGAACAGCCTAGCTGGGTTGTTATTAATTATTAGTGGGGCTGTTGTGACGTGGAATATTGAGAAAAATTGATGAGATTGGATAGCCGTGAGATTAAATTTAAAACTGTGAAAAATTAGTAATCGAAAAGCTCAAAAACGGATTTAAAAATCAAGTATATATTTTGAAAAAGTCACAAGAGAGGATTCAGTTTTGGGGATCTATTTTATCACCAACACAAAAAAAATTATTCTTGAAAATAAAATTATAATTTTATAAAATATTGAAGTTGATTTTGTAATTATATAAGTTTTAAGGTATTTTGAATAAAAAGTAGCGACGGTGACCAATGAGACCTTAAGAGTGTTACTTTTGGCGTGTGTGAGAGAATGTTTGAAAGGGGAGGACGGAGCAGAATAACGACAAAAAATATTTACGTGAGTAAGAGGTTAGGAAAAAATTGATATATCTATTTATGTTCTTATTACATATGTTTACCTAAATTTTTATTTTTATAGTGTTATTTTTTCATTACAATATAGCTAATTTTCTAAAATTTTTTATCTAAATGACTAAAAACTATTACAAACAACTACAATAATGTGAAAAATAGTACAAATTAAATATAATAACGAGAGTAATTAGCATAGTTGTCAGAACCGGACCGGACCGGCCGGTTCGACCGGAAAACCGGTAAACCGAATCCTATGCCGGTCCGGTCCGGTATTTGGACCGTGTAAGGTAGAGAACTGGTATAAACCAGTCAAACCCGGTACGAACCGGTGAAAACCGGTCAAATTCGGCGAAAACCGAACCGGTCCGAGCTGCTCGGTCAACTTTGAAGGGGAATTTACAATGGACCAACAATATGCAACTCCACCATGCTCTAAACCCTCCAGCGCTGACAAGTGTCATACTTGTGATGATTTTTGGAAAATTTTCCAAAATGCTCCCAATGGGGTTCGAACCCCCTCCTCCAGCATACTTCTACCACCAAGCTGAAATATTTCTCATCAATTATAATACTAATTATAATACATATAGCATATTTTCTTTTCACTTATATTCAATTTATTTTAATTTCAAAGTCACTCATTTTTAAATCAATTATATAATTATACCGAATTAACCGGTTCGATCAGTGACCCACCGGTTGAACCAGTGATCCAGTAACCTCACCGGTTCGATCACCGGTTCGGTTCTGACAACTATGGTAATTAGTACTTGTTTTCTCATATTTTTATTGTTATTGATGGTAGAATTTCTATTAATTGTTTAAAGATTAGTTCTTAAATTTTATGATATATTTTAACTAAGATTGTCAATTGGGCTAGCATAATCGGTTTAAATTCGGTTTATCTAAACTCGCGGGATAAATGAATTAGACCTATTTTATATCAAATAGTTTTGCCCCTCTAATTTTAGATCCATCTCATTTAGTAATAGTATGATAAATTAAACGGATTAACCGTTATTTATTTATTTATTATAAAAAAGTTTTAAAAAATTAGTTTTCGAAAAATAAAATTTTAAATACCAATATTTTTTTGTTAATCAATATTAGACTATTGGTTAAGAATCCTTTTTCTCATTTTGGTCAAGGTGAAGAGTGTGTATTATAGTTGGATTGGGTCGAATTTTAAGTTAAGATATAGTTGAATTAACTTCTAAAAATGTAAAATTACCGAAAGTAGAAATAAATGAATTACCTATATAATGCACAACTACATGCATTTTTTTCTTTTTTTTTTTCTTACGGGCTTGAGAGGCGAGAGTGATAGATATATTGGTCGTTCTGATAGTTTCACTAAAACATGGGACGAGGCAAATCGAACCCTCGATTTATATGTTTTATTTTATTTTTTAAAATTAATCGCATGGTGCTTTTTTTTGTCTTCGATGGTGGATCTTGAAAAAAGGTTTTAGGGGGCAAATATATAGTTAAATATATAAATTATATAAAAGTATTTATATTCAAATTAAATGTGTAAATTTTTTAATTTTTCATTCATTATAATTCATAATCATAGGATTGTAATAAATTCTATTAACATAATAGCATCTAAAGTTATAATAAATAGATATTTTTGTTTGTCTAAATTAATTTTTTTAAAAAAATATTGAATATCAATAAAAAAATATAAATCATGTGAAATTAGTTGCTACTTACTCTATTGTGCAACACATTTTGACATTGTTTTTCCAATAAATCATGTGAAATCAGTTTATCTATTTTATAGTTTAGTTGAAAAATAATTTTTAATTATAAAATACTAAAACTACTAAAATAGTATGAAATCATGTTTATATTATTCATTACTTCATTGTGAGATTTTGTTTAGTAAACTTATTATAATTTAAAATAATTAGTTTATTCTTCTAATTATGAATTTAAGAAATATTATTTATAATTATAAATAAATAAATATAAAAAAATTTTCATGACATTGAAAGAAAAAAAAGGATATGATTAATAAAAAAAAAAAGAAGAAAAATGTGGTTGCAATAAGAATTGATGTCACGATTATAGCACTGTAAAAGACTTACAAAATCACAAGAATAAATGCCAATTCAACAATTTTTACACGTATAAATAAATGGTAATATTTTTTTTTTTAATTTGGGAGAGGGGTTCATGGCCCCATTGTCCTAATGAAGCTCCATCACGGTTTGTCCTTTTAATAATAAAATGTTTTTTTAAGATAAATTACACAATCTGATTTAAGAATTGAAAAAAAAATTTAATTGAGTAAAGTATTATTTTTGTCCTTAATATTTGGGATAAGTCATAAAGTTGTCCCTATCATTTAGATCGTCCTATTTAAGTCCCTAACGAGCAGATATTTTATACGCTTTTTCGCATCATTTTCACATAGTTTTTAATATGTTTTGTTTGATTTTTACTAAGTTTTCATAGATTTTAGTGTTAAATTCATATTTTTGGATTCTACTATGAGTTTGTGTATTTTTATGCAATTTCAGGTATTTTCTGGCTGGAATTGAGGAGCTGGAGCAAAATTTTGATTTAGAGACAGAGAAAGCACTGCAGATGCTGTCCGGATCTGACCTCCTTGCACTTGAAAGAGCTTCTTTGGAGCTACAGAAGTCCAAATGGAGCTTTCTCAATGGCTTTGGAAAGCTGACTTTCAGAGCTTTTTTTCCAGCAATGTATAATAGTTCATACTTTGCTTCAAAATTAAAGGCCCAAAACTGGCATCCAATGCCAGCCTCCTGCCCCAGTCCAGGTGTCCAGCGCCCAAAGGAGGAGACCAGCATCCAAACACCAAAGAGGACCCCCTAGCCAGCGTTCAACGCCCTAGAGGCCTCCTAGCACGTGGATCTTATCAAATCTCAGCCCAAACACTCACCAAGTGAGCCCCAAAAGTGGATTTTAGTACTAAAAGACTGTTTTACCCTTTTTATGTAATGCTTAGTCATTAGTTTAGTATTTAAGGGATATTTTACATAATCATACGGGGACTTTTTACCATATTTTTTGTTTCACATTATATTCTCTACCAGTATGAGTTTCTAAATCTCCTAAGCTGAGGGGAGGAACCCTGCTGAGTTTTATGGATTAATAAAAGTATTACTGTTTCTCTTCAATCTGTGTTTGATTCAATTCTAAGATGTATCTTCGTTCTTCAACATGATGAATGGGATGGCCCATGACAATCATCTCCGTTCTTCATACTAAGACCACATACCTGACAACCACCCATGTCTTCTTGGGTCCGTGTGAATACGTAACTGGAAAGCATCGAACCACCTGTAACACCCTAATATACAAATTCTTATGCTCGAGTCATATGTCAAAGATATTAAGGTGGTACGACTCTCAAGGGGAATTTTTAATATATAATTACAAATAAAATTGAAAAGAGTATTAATCGAGAAGTCTAAAGAGAATAAAAATAAAATCGCAAAGTTGTATCACTCATACATCGACAACTAAAAGATAAAGCGTGAAGTCGAAAGCATTATAAGGATAAAGTCATAAAGGAGGATAAGAAAATGACAGAATATATATATATATAGCATAAGTAGATAGCCGCTAGACGTGACCCGCGAAGTTTAGGCCGGCTAAGGTACAGGATATAAGTAGTTGACATCAATAACTCCTAATCTCTCCCAAATGATACATAAGGGCCTCTATAGACAAGTTTTCAAAAGGATTAAATACATAGCATGAGTTCTTTAAAAACAAAAGCAGAGAGAATCTAAGCAAAATGTAAATAAGAGATCTTAAAAGGTCTTCGTCGTCTTTCAGACAAATCACAGCTCACTGCTGAGCACCTGGACCTGCATCTGAAAAAAAAGAGATATATACGGAATGAGAACCCCCAACTCATAGGTTCCCAGTACGGTAAAAGTGCCAAATAAATACAATGCTTTGTAATAAAAACTCACTAAGCATCCTAAACTTCCTTTCACCAAATATTCATCCTATGTTCTCGCTAATCCATAAATAGGCAACTGTCATAAGGGAATGCTAAATCTGATTCATATTCCTAATGCTTCCCAACTTTCTGACTCTTCGATAATTCACAATAAAAATTATAACAAAACCATCCCCAGCTATTCTGTCTCAGCAATTCTATATCATTACTTTATATCCTCATCTGGAGCAAGTGAGATCACTTCACTGCGTCTACCCAGGGAGCTAAAAACTATCTTATCCTCTATCTGGAGCAAGTGAAATTACTTCATTGCATCTACCCAGGAAGCTCAAATTATCTCATTTAATAATTATCATCATTATTCAATCACATCATCAACTCATCTCATCAAGAACAACCCTCAGCATCAACCGACACGAGTAGCGCATAATCAGGTAACATAGTGTATATGATAGAGCAATCCAAACCAAATAGGCAAACCCAAATAATTCAAATATATGCAAATGATGTATGCCTGCCCTATGACTGATGATATGATCTGTCGGTTATCAAGCCCGCCCGACGTGTCCGGTAGCTAACCCAGGCACAGTCTCTCTGTTGCGCATTAATATCATTAGAGGGAATATGTGCCCTGTCACCATTAGAGGGTATATGTGCCCTGTCACAATTAGAGGGTATCTGTGTCCTGTCACCATTAGAGGGTATATGTGCACTGCCACCATTAGAGGGTATATGTACCCTGTCACCATTAGAGGGTATATGTGGCATGTCACCATTAGAGGGTATATGTGCCCTGTCACCATTACAACCAGAGAGAAAATACAAGCATACTCACATTCAACATTTTCCATCATTATTTCATTTACCACATTCATTTATAATCACTCTTCATTATTACCAATTCTCAAACAATGAGCCGGAGCAAGCCAGACAAACCACGACCCTTGCTATTACCCAGGTATCACAGACATACATTCATCCAAAAATCCATAATTAAACTCATTTATCATAATTCTCCTTTCCCATCTCATACCCGGAGCAAGTGAACAACGCCACTGCCTACTACCTAGGGTCACACGTCACATTCATTTTCAAACCATCATTTTTGCACTGCCTCAATCACAATTCATTACTCTAAGTCTTTCTTCATCAACAAGTTATCACATTTCCTAGCTTTTTCTCATTACTAGGCATACTAAAAAAATTTATCATTTAAAGGATAAAAATGGAGGCTTAGAAGTCTGAAATTCGGCTGTAAAAACTGAAAAAATCAATTTTTGCTGAAAACAGGGTCACGCGTGCGCGTCTCCCACGTGCACGCATGGGAAGCAGAGAAAAGCGGGGGATGCGTAAGCGTCGCCCATGTGCACGGGTGAAAAGTAGAGAGGTAGGGTGATGCGTGCGGGGTGCACAAAATTGTGATCACACTTTTCACAACTCCGATACAACTAACCAGGAAGTGCACTGGGTCGTCCAAGTAATAAAACCTTACGGGAGTAAGGGTCGATCCCACGGAGATTCCCGGCTTGAAGCAAGCTATGGTCATCCTGTAAATCTTATTCAGGTGGATTCAATTGGTTATGAGTTTTGACACTTGAAAGATAAATAAAATGTAAATTAAAATAAAGATACTTATGTAATTCATTGGTGGGAATTTCAGATAAGCGTTTAGAGATGCTTTCAGATAAGCATATTGTAATCCAGTCAGATTTTGAGAAATCATATTGACTTGCTGAGTCAATATTTTGTTCTGAGCCAATATGGCATTCAGGATATCAATCTCAAGAACTCCTTTCTTTTGAGTCATCCCATTATTCACAGGATTTCTTTCAGAAGTGTACATGAACTGGTTATTTGCAACCACCTCATTGAGTTCTTGAGCTTCTGCAGGGGTTCTCTTCAGATGAAGAGATCCACCATAGGATTGGTCCAATGACACCTTGGACAATTCAGAGAGACCATCATAGAATATATCCAAGATGCTTCATTCTGAAAGCATGTCAGAAGGACACCTTCAGATCAATTGCTTGTATCTTTCCCAAGCTTCATAGAGGGATTCACCTTCTTTCTGTCTGAAAGTTTGGACATTCACTCTAAACTTGCTCAGCTTTTGAGGTGGAAAGAATTTGGCCAAGAAAGCATTGACCAACTTGTCCCAAGAATTCAGGCTTTCTCTAGGTTGTGAGTCCAACCATATCCTAGCTCTGTCTCTTACAGCAAAAGGGAAAAACATAAGTTTGTAGACCTCAGGATCAACCCCATTGGTCTTAACAGTATTACAGATCTATAAGAATTTAGCTAAGAACTGATGAGGATCTTCCGATAGAAGTCCATGAAACTTGCAATTCTGCTACATTAGAGAAACTAATTGAGGCTTAAGCTCAAAGTTGTTTGCTCCAATGGCAGGAATTGAGATGCTTCTTCCATAGAAGTTGGAAGTTGGTGCAGTATAGTCACCAAGCATCTTCCTTGCATCTCTAGCATTGTTATTGGGTTCGGCTGCCATGTATCCTTCTTTTTCAAAATTTTCTGTAAGGTCCTCTCCAGAGTGTTGTGCTTTAGCTTCTCTTAGCTTCCTCTTCAGAGTCCTTTTAGGTTCAAGATCAGCTTCAACAAGAATGTCCTTATTCTTGTTCCTACTCATATAAAAAAGAAGAGAACAAAGGGAGTAGTGGAATCCTCTATGTCACATTATAGAGATTCCTTTATGTGAGTATAAGAATAGAAGAATAGAAGAATGAGAAGAGAGAGGGGATGGGTAATTCGAACAGAGAGAAGAGGGAGGGGTTCGAATGATGAGTAGAAAAGAAGTGTTAGTGATTAAATAAAATAAATAGAAAGAGATGAGAGAGAGAGTATTTGAATTTTAAGAAGAGGGAAAAGAAAAATATTTTAATTGATCCAGTTAGTTTCAAAAATATTAAAAGAAATAAAATAAAATTAGAATTTAAAACAATTAGTTAATTAAAAATATTTTTGAAAAAAATTGTTAGTGATTTTTGAAAATTAGAAGTGGAAAAGTAGTTAGGTGGTTTTGAAAAAGATAAGAAATAGTAAACTTTTTAAAATTAAAATGAACAAGTCAAGTAGCTAGTTGGAAAAGGTTTGAAAATAAATTTTGAAAAGATAAGAAGTTAGAAAAAGATTTTGAAATTAAAATTTTAAAAAGATATGATTGAAATTTATTTTGAAAAAGAATTGAAAAATAAATTAAAAAGATTTGATTTTTAAAATTAAAGTTGATGACTTGACTAACAAGAAACTAAAAGATATGATTCTAGAATTCAAAGATTGAACTTTTCTTAACAAGAAAGTAACAAACTTGAAATTTTTGAATCAAAACATTAATTGTTAGCAAGGATTTTAAAAAATATGAAATAAAATTAAGAAAAAGATTTTGAAAGAATTAGTTTTAAAATTTTCGAAAACATTAAAAGCAAAAAAAAAAAGATAAGATAAAAAGATATGATTGATAAAAGATAATATGAAAAAGATAAGATGTTAAAATTTAAAATGGGATGAAACAGATAGCCATTTAAAATTATGAATTAAAACATGAAAATTCAAAAAAAATTGAATTGGAAACGAAATTACCTCTCCCTTGCTGTTTTGGCGTTAAACTCCTAGAATGATAGCTATTCTGGAGTTTAACGCCCATCTGGTAGCCATTTTGGGCGTTTAACGCGCAGCCATGTACCCTAGTTGGCGTTAAACGCCCGAAATCCCTTGTTATTGGGCGTTTTTCTGAACGCCCAGGATACTGCTGTTTATGGCGTTAAACGCCCAGAATGCTGGCCATTCTGGCGTTTAACACGCAGAATGATACATTTACTGGCGTTAAATACCCATAATGATAGCCATTCTGGCGTTTAACACCCAAAGTGCCTCTTTACTGCAAAACAAATAATGCATGCAGGAACACTTTGAATGTCAAGATGAACACCAAGAACACTTTGAAGATCATGATGAACATCAAGAACATATTTTAAAAATTTTTAAGAAGAGAAAGACATGCAAGACACCAAACTTAAGAACTTTTGTACTAGGGACACTAACAATTCAAAAATGAACCAGAAAAACAAGAAAGGACACAAAACAAGAAAAATTAAAGATTAGACAAGGAAAATCATCAAGAATAACTTGAAGATCATGAAGAACATAACGCATGAATTTTCAAAAATTTTAAGAAAATTAAATTAAAAAAATACAGTTGACACCAAACTTAAAATTTGACACAAGACTCAAACAAGAAACACGGAATTTTTTTGTTTTTATGATTTTATTAAATTTTTTATTCTTTTTTTAAAAAAAAAACTTTTTGAAAAGAAAATAAAGCTTGAAACAAGAAAGAAGGTTACCTAATCTAAGCAACAAGATGAACCGTCAATTGTCCAAACTCGAACAATCCCCGGCAACGGTGCCAAAAACTTGGTGCACGAAATTGTGATCACACTTTTCACAACTCCGATATAACTAACCAGCAAGTGCACTGGGTCGTCCAAGTAATAAAACCTTACGCGAGTAAGGGTCGATCCCACGGAGATTGTCGGCTTGAAGCAAGCTATGGTCATCCTATAAATCTTAGTCAGGCGAATTCAATTGGTTATGAGTTTTGACACTTGAAAGATAAATAAAACGTAAATTAAAATAAAGATACTTATGTAATTCATTGGTGGGAGTTTCAAATAAGCGTTTGGAGATGCTTTGTTGCTTCTGAACCTCTGCTTTCCTATTGTCTTCATCCAATCATGCGTGCTCCGTTCCATGGCAAGTTGTATGTTGGTGGATCACCGTTGTCATTGGCTACCATCCGTCCTCTCAGTGAAAATGGTCCAGCTATGGTTTCTGTATGGCTAATCAACTGTCGGATTTTTCATCTTGGATGAAAAGTACCAGGCACAGCTACCGCACGGCTAATCATTTGTCGGTTCTCACTTGTGTCGGAATAGGATCTCTCTATCCTTTTGCACACTATCACTGTGCCCAACATTCGTGAGTTTGCAGCTCGTCACAGTCATCCCGTCCCAGATCCTACTCGGAATACCACAGACAAGGTTTAGACTTTCCGGATCTCGAGAATGCTGCCAATTGGTTTTAGCCTATACCACAAAGGTTCTAACCTCACGGAATCGGTCCGTGGATCAGAGACCCAAGAGACTATACTCCGGCTGTCGTCCAATGACTACGTTGAACATCATGTAGACCGCTTGTGGTTGTCAGGCATGCGGATCTTGGCTAAGCGAGTAATGAAGATAGTGGGTGATTGTGACGGATCACTCCTTCATTCTGACTTAACTAAATTAAGTACGAGAGTATATCTTAGAGAAGAAGTAAGCATGAATTGAAAGAGAAACAATAGTACTGCATTAATTCATGAAGAACAGTAGAGCTCCGCACCTTAATCTATGAGGTGTAAAAACTCCACCGTTGAAAAATACATAAGAGAAAAAGGTCTAGGCATGGCCGAATGGCCAACCTCCCAAATGTGAAAAATGGCATAAGACGATATGAATACAATAGTAAAAAGTGCTATTTATACTAAACTAGTTACTAAGGATTACAGAAAATAAGTAACTAAGTGCAGATAGTGCAGAAATCCACTTCTAGGACCCACTTGGTGTGTGCTTGGGCTGAGCATTGAGCTTTACACATGAATAGGCCTTTTCTAGAGTTAAACGCCAGCTTGGATGCCAGTTTGGGCGTTTAACTCCAGTTCTGGTGCCATTTTCGGCGTTTTACGCCAGAAAAGAGACTCTGGCTGGCGTTTAACGCCAGTTTGGGCCATCAAATTTTGCACAAAGTATAGACTATTATATATTGCTGGAAATCCCAAGATGTTAGCTTTTCTTCCCAATTGAGAACGCGCTAATTAGACTTTTGTAGCTCTATTAAAACGCGTTTGAGTTCAGGGAGGTAAGAATCCAACAACATCTGCAGTCCTTTCTCAGCCTCTAAATCAGATTTTTGCTCAGGTCCCTCAATTTTAGCCATAAAATACCTAAAATTACAGAAAAACACACAAACTCATAGTAAAGTCCAAAATTGTGATTTTTGCATAAAAACTAATAAAAATTATTAAAAAGTAACTAAAACATACATAAAACTATGTAAAAACAATGCCAAAAAGCGTATAAATTATCCGCTCATTAGTGCGCGTTAGCCACGCGTATGTGTTGATGCGTTTTGTGCTCCTTGCACAAAACCAGCACGTTACCATCACAACTCTCTGGAATTTATACCACGCACCTACATCAATACAGCGATGCGTACGCGTTGGCCAGGCGCACGCGTGGGAGTGTAAAAATTGTGAGTGATGCAGGCATGTCAACCTTGATTGCGCGTCAGAGTACGTTTTACCATAAAAGTTTTACTAAGTTTAAAATGCTGCAGGATTACATTTTCAAACCCCAAACTTTTGATGGGCATAACTTTTTTTGTTTCAAATCATTTTCCACCCGTTCTTCGAACGGCATAAACATATCGGATCCAATTTTATTTCTAAACACATTTGATACAAATCGGAGATCCGGAGACCATGTTATGCTTCGTCAAAGTAGACCAAAATCACAACTTTGATAAAAACCAACAAAACTAAATTTACAACACAAACCAATTTCAAACTTTTTCAAAACCAACCAAAACTTACCAAAATCAACCTCAAGCCTCCTCAACTCATATTTTTCAACATTCTCATTAAATTCACAATCCATCAATCCACCATTTTGACCAATCTCAATCATATAACTTAATTTCAAACAAAATACCATATCATATATTTCATTCCACATCTCACGTTCTAACAATACCAATTCTATCAACCCTTAATACAACTCACATGCATTATCAACAGAGACATCAATTCCTTCCTCAAAACCAATAACCACATAATCCATACAATCCATTGTAACCAAATAACAACAATCAGAATTCCATTCAATTTCATATGACATCACACAATACACACATCACTTACCTTCCTTACTTCTTTCTGGCCTCCGACCCAAGATTCACGGCCTCCGGTTCAAATTCACAATTTAAATGCATATTCCACAAACTAATATTCATTACCCAATTCATCAAATTCTCAACACACCAAACATACAAATTCATACAACTCTCAACCCAATCATTAATTTACATTACATATCAACTGTACATATTAGTACCAACCATTTACACAATTGAAACTTAATCCTAAGGGCATATAGCCTAGGAATTCTCATCACACCACACGGTACTTAAATGAAACTTAAACTATACCTCTTGTAGCCAAAATAATTGAGCTTCTTCTTGGAAGTCTCCACCAACCGTTAGCTCCAAGCCTCACCAAAGCCCCACAAGCAATATCAATCTTCCAATTGTGCACCAAAATCACCCAATACTCTAACATAATCAATTTTCACACTTATAACCAACCTAACATTCATGAAATTGATAAATCATAAGGGTTAGAGGGTTCCTTACCTTAACCCACAAAATTGGTTTATGGTGGCTCTTGATATGGGTAGAAAGGTGATGGTTCTTGATATGGACAGAGAGGTGGTGGTTCTTGGTATGAATATGGAGATGGTGGTTCTTGATAGTTGGGAGATGGAGTACTAAAGTTTCTTTGGTTTTGACTTTGCCAACCAAAATTCGGATAGTTCCTCCATCCATAATATATATGAATCACTACTTAAGCATGAGTAATAATCCATGTGATCTCTCTCTATTAGTTTTTCTTAGCAGAAAACACCAAACAGAATTAAACGCACCACGTGGTAAACAGGCAAGTAAAGAAGAAAGAACATAAAGAAAATAAAAATAAATAAAAAATAAAAATAAAATAAAATATAAAAGAAAATGAAAATAAAAGAAAAATAAAATAAAGAAAATAAACAGAATAATTAAGAAAATAAAATAACTAATAAGCAAAAAGGAGTATCAAATTCAAACTCAATAAGTAAAATAACTAGGAAGAATAAAAACAACTAAGGGGACACCAAACTTAATTTCAGAAATTAAGAGAAAAAATTTAAATAAAATAAATTAAAATATTTTTTTATTTTTAGAGAAATAAGTTAAATGAAATTAATGCAAAAGCGCCTAATCTAAGAAATCAAACAAGTAGTAGTTGTTAATCACAGTCAATCCTCGGCAACGGCGCCAAAAGCTTGGTGTAGAATTTATAACCACAAACTAACCAGCAAGTGCACCGGGTCATACCAAGTAGTACCTCAAGTGAATGAGGGTCGATCCCACGAGGATTGATGGATCAAGCAACAATGATTGAGTGATTCGCTTAGTTAGACAAACAGAAAATGGTGTTTTAAGGGTTCAAAAGTATAAACAGTAAATTCAGAAGATCAGAAAGCAAGCAAAAAATTGATAAGAATAATATATGGAGAAAACAGTTAAGGTTTCAGAGATATCTATCTTCCGGATTTACTTTTCTTACTAACTATTTTAATCATGCAAGATCCAATTAATGTCAGACTATATGTGACTAAACCCTAATTCTTTAGACCTTTTTAGTCTCTTCTAACCTTCATTAACTGCCAATTTCTTGGTCACTTAATTCCAATTAGAGGGTGAAGTTCAATTCTAGTTTTTATGCCACAGAAACCGTAATTACCCAAATATAAGGGGATTATATGTCACGTATCCCGTTAAGTCCAGATAATTAGAAATTTAGGAGAAATTGTTTTCAAGCTATTGTTCAAGTAAAGAGCTTTTCCAAGTTATACAAGAACTCAATTAGAACAAGGGTCGTATCTCTGTTCCACCCAAATTCATAAGGTAAAGAATGAAAATAATTCTTGAAATAGAAATCAATACATGAATTAAAAAAGAAAAATAATAGTATCAATCCATACAACAGACAAAGCTCCTAACCTTAACAGTGGAGGTTTTGTTGCTCATGGTTCAGAGAAAAACAAGGATTCTAAAAAACTGTAAATTACGGAATGAGGTAGAAGAGAAGAGAAGAGCCCGAAGGGCTGATTCTTTTTCCTTTTATATCTAATCCTAATTAATGTAAATTATACTTCCTAAAACTCAATAATATCTTTTCTTATTTGTAATTAAAATAAGAATTTTAATCAGAATAAAAACAGAATAGAATCTTCGATGCCATCATAAACTCGGATGTGGGGACCATGGCTTTCTCTAGAAGTGGCGCCTAACTTGAGACTCAAGTTAGGCATCGGGGAGGCAGCACCAATTTGGAGTGTTTTGTGTTTGGCTCCTAACATGAGAAATCTCAAGTTAGGCACAGCCTTGGCAGCATCCTTTTCACGCTTTCCCTTTGTCCTGGCACCTAACTTGAGATTTCTCAAGTTAGGCGCCACCTTGGCTGCTTTCGATAAATGAATGAAGTTGATCTTGTTGCCTAACTTGGGAAACCTCAAGTTAGGCGCCACCCTTGCAGAATTAATGGAAGAGAAGTATGGACTATCATATTTCGTTGGAAAGCTCTGAATGTTAGCTTTCCAACGCCACTAGAATCACGTCAATTGGATCTTTGTAGCTTGAGTTATTTAGGTTAGAGTGCAGAGAGGTTAGAGTTGACAACATCATTCACTTCCTTCTCCTTTTTTACAGAAACTCCATCAAATCTATCCGAATGCTACCTGAAATAAGCAAAATTACACACGACTCAAAGTAGCATCCACGGTGGCTAAAAGATAATTGATTCTTGATTAAACTCAACAATTTGAATGCAAATTCACTCGGAAAATATAGGAAAGATGCTCGCGCATAACAATACCAAACTTGAACTGTTGCTTGTCCTCAAGCAACGAAAACTAACATAGGCTCAGGATGTGAATTTGAATGAGAGTTTGAGTTTAATTAAGCTCATGTCTCTTCTTGAAGTGGGGTTTATCTATTGCAATACTAAATAGTTTTGGCATCTCACTCTCCTTTGAATCAGAAGAATGTCACTGTCATTCAGAATTAGAATCCGGACAATATTATGAATTCTCTAAACTTTTAAACTTCAGTTTAATCCTTGAACACCACAAATTTCTTTTTAATTCTTTTTTCCTTGGTGCTTTGCACTTTGAGCCTAGCCGTGATTTTAAATATTTTGTATCAAGTTTTACTTGACACAAGAACACCACAAGCACTTAACTGAGGAACTATCTTTAAGTTCTGATTTTTCTTTCAGTTGCTCCCAGACAGTGGTGCTCAAAGCCTTTATCATACTCTGTTAAATGCATTTGATCTCGACTCTTAGTGCTCTATCTCAATGATTACTTGACACATTCACACCACAAGTACATGACTAGGGAAACAACTCTTTGAGCTTTTAATCATGTCTGACCTCCCTAGTCATTGATCCTGAGAGTCTTGGACCTTGATTTTTTTGTTTCTTTTGTTGTTTCTTTTGCTTCAAGGATCAAGCTTTCACTAACTTCAGAGAATTCATAATAGTTCTCTAAATTCATGTTCCTTACACATCAACATCCTTTTATTCAAATTCAGATATGCACGGTTCATGTTATGTATTCAGAATCATAGAGAACACCACCATATTTAACTAAATAAGATTATTCTTTATTATAGACTCTAGTTCTCATGCAATACATCTTTTTCTTCTTTTCTTTTTATATTTAAGCTCAGTGAGCAGTACATGAGACTCAATTTCTCATGCAATAACATCACTTCTTTTCTTTTCTTTTTAGATTCAAGCTCAGTGAGCGGTACATGAGAGAATTTTTTTAACTAAAAGCAAACAACATAATGAAATTAAATCTAAGAACTGAAAGTACTAAAGATCATGCAGGCAATCAAAGCAACAAAAAATAGAAGACAATAAAATAAGAACGGAAGGGAAAATAGAATGAAAATGACTTAACCACCTCAGTTATGTTGGTGGCTATCTCATTCTTCAGGCTGTGCTCCTCCATGAAGATGATTCACCTTCCTTTGGTGCCATTAAAATAAATAGAAAGCCCACAAGTGAAGAGATAACACCAAACTTAAAATTTTGCTTGTCTTCAAGCAAAGAAAAACTCCAGGGTGTCAAAAATTCCTTTTAATTGCTCTTGTTCCTGTTCTAATCACTTTGCATGACCAAAACACATGTAAAACATGAAAAATTATAAAAAAAATTGAGATAAAGTAATTTAAAAATAGAACTAAAATAACTATAATGATAAAATCAAAATAACTATAAAATTAAAACTAAAGCAGCTGCAAAACCCAGGATACTAGTAGTTGGGTTGCCTCTCAACAAGTGCTTTTTTAATGTCATTAGCTTGACACTTGATTGTTGAATTTTCTTCCTCTTCTTCTAGTTGGTTAAAAGAAATGTCTCCAAGGGGAGAGAGGTGAAAATTAGTGCCCCCTGATATAAATTCCTCCTAACAAGCTTTCTTTTATTGTGGTTAGCTTGATTCACCTTGCTTGTTGGGATAGAGGTTGGATTGGTTTTTGCTGACCTTCTCTTTTTCATGGATACTTTCTTCTGTTTCTTGGTCACAATCCCCATTTCAGTGCTTTCCTTGGTCGCCTTCACTTCTTTGATTTCAAAATTTGGGTGTTGTGTGATGGTTGGAGTGTACCCTTCATCAAGAATTTCTTAAATTGGTAGTTCAATAAACTCACCCTCTATGCCACTCTCTGCTTCATTAGGACCAATGAAAGCATATTCAAATGTTGGGGGAGAAGACTTCAATTCAAATGTAGGTAGTGCATTCAGATTTTTCTTCTCAGAAGCTTGCATGCATAGAATTATAGGGACTTCTATGGCTTCCTCCGGAATTATTGGAATGTGCAAGCATGGACTGTGCATGGCTTCCTTCTTTGTTTGTGTATCTTCCTCCTTTGTTTGTGCATCTTCCTCCTTTGTTTTTGCATCTTCCTCATTTAATTTTTCATCTTCTTCTTCTTCCATGTGTGAGGGTGGAGAGTTCTCTAATTCACTGGAGTATGAACTCCTTTGATTGATTTTCTCACTTTCTTCCATAGGATCTTGCGTTGTATCTCTTGGAAAGAAATTTGCTTGTTCCTCTTCCTGGGGCTTGATAATCAACTTCATATATTTCTCTATATTTTTGACACTCATCCTTATATCATGTATGAATTCTTTCATGAGAAGCTCAAGAGATGATGGTTCTTGATAAGAGTAAAAAGAGGATGGTTCTTGGTATGAATAGGGAGATGGTAGCTCTTGATATGGGTAGGAAGATGATGGTTCTTGATATGGATAGAGAGGTGGTGGTTCTTGGTATGAATATGGAGTTGGTAATTTTTTATAGTTGAAACATGGATCACTGAAGTTTCTTTGGTTTTGACTTTGCCAACCAAAATTTGGATAGTTCCTCCATCTACAATAATATGAATCACTACTTTGGTGTGAGTAGTAACCCATGTGATCTCTCTCCATTATTTTTTCCTTAGCACAACACACCAAACAGAATTAAATGCACCATGTGGTAAATAGGCAAGCAAAGAAGAAAGAACATAAAGAAAAATAAAAATAAATAAAAATAAATAAAAAAATAAAATAGAAAAGAAAACAAAAATAAAAGAAAAATAAAATAAAGAAAATAAACTGAATAATTAAGAAAATAAAATAACTAATAAGGAAAAAGGAGTATAAAATTCAAACTCAATAAGTAAAATAACTAGGAAGAATAAAAACAACTAAGGGGACACCAAACTTAATTTCAGAAATTAAGAGAAAAAATTTAAATAAAATAAATCAAAATATTTTTTTTAGAGAAATAAGTTAAATGAACTTAAAGCAAAAACACCTAATCTAAGAAATAAAAAAACCAGTAGTTGTCAATCAGAGTCAATCCCCGGCAACGGCGCCAAAAACTTGGTGCGGAATTTATAACCACAAACTAACCGGCAACTACACCGGGTCGTACCAAGTAGTACCTCAAGTGAATGAAGGTCGATCCCACGAGGAATGATAGATCAAGCAACAATGAATGAGTGATTGGCTTAGTTAGACAAACAGAAAATGGTGTTTTGAGGGTTTAAAAGAATTAATAGTAAATTCAGAAGATTAGAAAGCAAGCAGTAAATTGATAAGAATAATATATGGAGAAAACAGTTAAGGTTTTAGAGATATCTATCTTTTTGATTGGTTTTTCTTACAAACTATTTTAATCATGCAAGATACAATTCATGACAAACTATATGTGACTAAACCCTAATTCCTTAGACCTTTTTAGTCTCCTCTAACCTTCATCAACTGCCAATTCCTTGGTCACTTAATTCCAATTAGAGGGTGAAGTTCAATTATAGTTTTTATGCCACAGAAACCCATATTACACAAATATAAGAGGATTATATGTCATGTATCCCGTTAAGTCCAGATAATTAGAAATTTAGGAGAAATTATTTTCAAACTATTGTTCAAGTAAAGAGCTTTTCCAAGTTATATAAGAACTCAATTAGAATAAGGGTCATACTTCCGTTTCACCTAAATTCATAAGATAAAGAACAAAAAACAATTTTTGAAATAGAAATAAATAGATGAATTAAAATAGAAAAATAATAGTATCAATCCATACAATAGACAGAGCTCCTAACCTTAATAGTGGAGGTTTAGTTGCTCATGGTTCAGAGAGAAAATAAGGATTCTGAAAAACTGTAAATTGCGGAATGAGGTTGAAGAGAAGAGAAGAGCCCGAAGGGCTGATATCTAATCCAAATTAATGTAAATTATATTTCTTAAAACTCCATATTATTTTTTCGTATTTGTAATTAAAATTAGAGTTTTAATCAGAATAAAAACAGAATAAAATCTTCGGTGTAATCATAAACTCGGACATGGGCACCATGACTTTATCTAGGAGTGGGGACCATGCCATCATATTTCCCCCTCAAGTTAGGCGTGGGGTAGGAAGCAGCAATTTGGAGTGTTTTGCATGTTGCTGCGCCTAACTTGAGGGAGGATTGTGCCTAACTTGAAGTGAGCCAAACCACCTGTGCGTGTTGATGTTGTGTTTGGTGCCTAACTTGAGAAACAGCCTTAGCCACATCCTTTTCACACTTTTTGTTTGTCCTGGCTCTCAAGTTAGGCGCCACCTTGTCTGCTTTGGATAAATGAATGAAGTTGATCTTGGCGCCTAACTTGAGAAACCTCAAGTTAGGCACCACCCTTGCAGAATTAATGGAAGAGAAGTATAAAGTATCATATATCGTTGGAAAGCTCTAAAATTTAGCTTTCCAAAGCCACTAAAATCAGATCAATTGGACCTCTGTAGCTTGAGTTATTTGGGTTAGACTATAGAGTGGTCAGGGTTAACAACATCATTCCCTTCCTTCTCTTTTTCTACAGAAACTTCATCAAATCCATCCGAATGCTACCTGAAATAAACAGAATTGCACACGACTCGAAGTAGCATCCATAGTGGCTAAAAGATAATTGATTCTTGATTAAACGCAACAATTTGGATGCAAATTCACTAGAAAAAGGTAGGAAAGATGCTCACGCATCAACACAAACATCACTTACCTTCCTTACCTCTTTCCGGCCTCCGGCCCAAGATTCACGGCCTCCGGCCTAAATTCATAATTTAAATGCATATTCCACAAATTAATATTCATTATCCAATTCATCAAATTCTCAACACACCAAAATACAAATTCACACAATTCTCAACCTAATCATGAATTTACATTACATATCAACTATATATATTAGTACCAACTATTTACACAATCCAAACTTAATCCTAGGGGCATCTAGCCTAGGAATTCTCATCACACCATACGATAATTAAATAAAACTTAAACCGTATCTCTTGTAGCCAAAATAATTGAGCTTTTCTTGGAAGTCTCCACCAACCCTTAGCTCCAAGCCTTGCTAAAGCCCCACAAGCAATATCAATCTTCCAATTGTGCACCAAAATCACCCAACACTCTAACATAATCAATTTTCACACTTATAATCAACCTAGGGTTCATGAAATTGTTAAATCACAAGGGTTAGAGGGTTCCTTATCTTAACCCACGAAATTGGTTAATGGAACTCACCAATGGCTCATACTAGAGCACTCATAAACAACCAAATCATAAAATTACTCAATACCCATAGCCAAACTCAAATTTAAGGAGAAAAATAAAAACTGGGTAGAGGGCAGTAGAATACTCACTACAAAACCTAGATAGAATTGTAGAGGATGAGAAGAGCGACACGTGGCCATAAACTGCTCATTAATCAGAGTTCCAAATCAAAAGTTATGGTGATTTGAAGTTTGATGGAGTTAGGATTTTCTCTCTTCTTCCTCTCTTCTCCATTACAGCACCCCACACCCTTTCTTTAGGGTTATATGAGCTGAAATGCTCATAATTAATGTTTATATATGTTAGGTCTTGGGCCCAAGTGGGCCCAGTTCACTTGTTTTAGTCCGTTCATCCAACTTTGGGCCAAAACCTTTAAGATTAGAGTTTTAAATCATATTTTAAATATTTCTAGCTTCCCAAATTATAATTTCTCATTTCTTAACCTTATTTACTTATAATTAATTTATTCATCTGCAGTACCGGATAGATCTCAGTCGGTATTGTTGGCCAAATTTCCAGTGCGCAGTTTTACAAAGAAAATTGTGTTTTCTGACTCAGAAAAATTCACTGAGTCCAAATATCATATTTAAATTATCAAATTCTGATTGCTAAATTTTCTAACCATATTCGCTCCTATTTAATTTATTATTTAATTGATTACAGTTTGACCGGATTTTACATTCGACCCCCAACACAAATTTTCGCCCTCGAAAATTCCATTCGCCACCAAGAGTACGTGAGCGTAGTCTACCTTTATATCCAACACATAGTAGTCCCAAGGTCTTTTTACCCTGCGCGCTTCCGTTGCCGCGCTCTGATTCCTTTATCTGTGAGGATCTTGATCATTCGTCCAACGCCGACCAACATCCTCGTTCATTACTTTCATAATCTCATCAACTCGCATCTTATTAAATCTCAAATCATGTCATTAATAATGCCACCATCATCATTAATCATAGTCATCATCCCACATCACTATAATCAACCAAAAATCATTAGCATACCCTAATCATACTCCATCACTATCCTCTCCCTCTATCAAGCCAATTACCACTAATCACAGCTCAACTCCAAGCATAACCTCCAGACTTACTTTCTTATTCCCAAACCCTCGAATTTATATATAAATTTCTATTTTAAAGTCTTTGACTAATTAATCAAAACTCCCTTCATTTTTAGAAATCAAATGAGTTTGAAATAACAAGTTAACAAAATGGGAAAACTTCGACAACACCTCCCTTAAAAATTGGAGTTTGCCACCGGTCACGGGTCCCCTCCTTTCAACCTCAACTCAATCAAAACCAACATTTCATATCAACGTTTCCAAATCTATCATTTAGGACCATTACTTATCTATTTAAATCAAAGTAAACTAAAAGTCACGGATTCAATGCGTTTCGCCAAAAATCCAGAAATCAACCAATTAAATAACAAACATAACATATCAATCTCAAGAGAAAATTGTTTACATCACAGGCATTTATCCATTTGTATTAATCTGCTAAACTTATCAGGTATTCAAAGCCCAAAGCATTTTTGTTTAAAGCAAATCCCTAATCAGACCATCCGGTTTGGTTCTAAGTCTAATACTAAGCTCGACATTCCCAGTTTTATTGTAAATATGGTATTATAAAATCATGCATTGTCCTTTAAGCATGATTATTGCAATTACCTCAATCTTACTCTCGTAATCGGCCCACATCCTGACTCCCTCCTTGTTGGAAATTTCTTGATACATGCCCTGGTAACTCGCACTTGTAACATACACCTAACCCCAATCGGCACGACCTATTTGGGTGATGACTTCTACATCTCTGACAGCTAGAAACATCTGAAGTAGCCGTTGTCTGTTTTCCCTAACTGTTCCCTTGGGACTCCTCATTCGTTGTAAAGTTATTTCGTCTTTGGGGAAAGTATTGTGTGTATCCTCTCTCCTTAAACTCTCGAACCCTTGGTGCGAATCCTTGGTTGTGCTCCCTATGACTTCCTTTCTCTGTAGCCACCTTTTTCACACACTCTTTAGCAACTCTCCTCTTAAGACTCAATCACAACCTCTTAATAATCCTTGATCCCCATACTTACATTACCTAATCGTTCAAACCTATAACATCAGTTTTCTAACAATAGTCATTATCCCATTCCTACACATTTGCTCGAATCCAAAATATATCAATGCTATTTACAAGTCTTCTCTCTGCTCAATCACCAAGATCCAATTGACTCAAGCCAAGTTAAACCAATCATTTTCAATCATTCGCCTCTGAGTATGTCACTCAGCAATTCCAAAACCAACACATATTACTCATACCACTGTCGAAATTCCTATCTCGGCGTGCTTTCACCGGTTCATTCTTGGGAATTCCTCCCCGATTACTTTATTCATGTCCATTAGACATCATTTGGGTCTTGTCCACATTAGCCAAGCGATATCGAGGTGATCAGACTCAATATCTCAAGTTAAGTGCTTCAAACTACCAAGGTACACTCAAGGAATTCATGCTAGATGTATCGGTTAGATACCTTAACTCTTACCTCTTTTCAGCCTCCGGCCTAAGATTCACGGCCTCTGGCCCAAATTAACAATTTAAATGCATATTCCAAAAACTAATATTCATTACCCAATTCATCAAATTCTCAACACACCAAACATACAAATTCACATAATTCTCAACCCAATCATTAATTTACATTACATATCAACTATACATATTAGTACCAACCATTTACACAATCCAAACTTAATCCTAGGAGCATCTAGCCTAGAAATTCTCATCACACCATACGGTACTTAAATGAAACTTAAACCGTACCTCTTGTAGCCAAAATAATTGAGCTTCTTCTTGGAAGTCTCCACCAACCCTTAGCTCCAAACCTCACCAAAGCCCCACAAGCAATATCAATCTTCCAATTGTACACCAAAATCACCTAATACTCTAACATAATCAATTTTCACACTTATAATCAACCTAGGGTTCATGAAATTGATAAATCACAAGGGTTAGAGGGTTTCTTACCTTAACTCAAAAAATTGGTTGATGGAACTCACAAACGGCTCATACTAGAGCACTCCTAAACAACCAAAATCATAAAATTACTGAACACCCATAGCCAAACTCGAGTTTAAGGAGAGAAATGAAAACTAGGCAGAGGAAAGTGGAATACTCACCACAAAACTTAGATAGAATTATAGAGGATGAGAAGAGCGATGCGTGGCTGCAAACATCTCATCAATCGGAGTTGCAGATCAAAAGTTATGGTGATTTGAAGTTTGATGGAGTTAGGATTTTCTCTCTTCTTCCTCTCTTCTCCATTTCAGCGCCCCACACCTTTTCTTTAGAGTTAACGAGCTGAAATGCTCATAACTAATATTTATATATGTTGGGTCTTGGGCCACTTGGGCCCGGTTCACTTGTTTTAGTCCGTTGGCCCAACTTTGGGCCGAAACCTTTAAGATTAGAGTTTTAAATCGTATTTTAAATATTTCTTGCTTCCCAAATTATAATTTCTCATTTCTTAACCTTAATCACTTATAATTAATTTATTCAACTACAGTACTGGATAGATCTCAGCTGGTATTGCCGTCAAATTTTCATTGCGCAGTTTTACGCAGAAAACTCTATTTTTCGACTCAGAAAAATTTACTGAGTCCAAATATCATATTTAAATTATCAATTTCTGATTGATAAATTTTCTAACCATATTCACTCCTATTTAATTTATTATTTAATTAATTACGGTTTGACTGGGTTTTACACCACCAGCTCGATTATACATCTCTTAGATGGCTAATCCACGACCTCGTTGAGGACTTTTCAAGACAACAGTTCAGCCGAGGTATGTGGAGATTAGGGGCTTTGTGATAAAGGCTAGAACCCAAAGGCGCAACATTCTCTGATTCGGAAGATCCGACCTTATCTGTGGCATTTTGAGTAGGATCATTAAGGAGAATGGACTGCAAGAGCTTCACCCTCAATCAGAATGGATCTGCACTAACCCTGGGGTTCAGATTTGGAGGAGATTGGCGACGGTGACCGTACGGCATTGATCACATACAGTATGCCATAGAAAAAATCTTTCACAATTGAAGAAGACAGTAAGAGCAGAGTTAATCCAAAAGGATAAAGCATGTCTAAGCCTTAACCATCTTCTTATCGTTGCAAACAGGTCAAGATAGTTTAGATCTCACAAATCCAACAATTCTTCTATCCGCCTGACTAAGATTTACAAGATAACCATAGCTTGCTTCAAACCACAATCCTCGTGGGATCGACCCTGACTCGCTCAGGTAGTACTTGGACGACCCAATGTACCTGCTGGTACAGTTGTATGAAGTGTGGGGATTCGTGTAACCAAGTTTTTGATGTTGTTGCCGGGGATTGTTCGAGTTTAGACAACTGACGGATTATCTTGTCGCTTAGATTAGGTATTGTCTTTTATTTTGTTAGCTTCTTTTATTTTCTTCTTTTTTTTCAAAAAAATGAAAAAAATTTCAAAAACCTTTTCTTTTCTTTGTTCAATCTTTGTTTTTGGTTTGGGTCTTTTATTTTTGTTCTTGTTGAATTTTTCAAATTTTTTGTAGTCTTTTTCAAAATTAGTGTCTTTTGTTTAAGTCTTGAGTCAATCTTCAAGTTTGGTGTCTTCTTGTATCTTTTCTTTATAATTTTCGAAAATTGTGTCTTTGATTTTCAAAATTTTTAAAGTTTGGTGTCCTTTGCATGTTCTTGTTTTCTTTGAATTCTTTGAATTTTGTTTTTGGTGTTTTTCTTGATCTTCAAAATGTTCTTATTTTTCTTTTTGTTTTGATCTTAAAATTTTTAAGTTTGGTGTCTCTTTGTGTTTTTCCTTCTAATTTTCGCATAGTAGGTGTTTTAGATCTAAAAAAATTTAAGTTTGGTGTCTTTTAGTTGTTTTTCTCTTTCGTCATTAATTCAAAAAATAAAAAATATCTTTTCTATTTTTATTTTAATTAAATTTTCGAAAATTTTAGTTGAAAATTTAGATTTTAATTTCAAAATTTTTATCTTATCTTAGTTTTAAATTTCAAATTAAATCTTTTCAAAATGATATCTTTTTCAAAAATCATATCTTTTTTAAAAATCTTATCTTATCTTATTTCAAATATAATTTTAAAAAAAAATTTAAAAATTCATATTTCAAATTTTAAATTTAAATCTTTTTAATTTTAAAACTTATCCTTTCTCAACTTCCTTATCGTATATCTTATCTTTTCTATCTTATCTTCTTTTAAATTTTAAAATTAAATCTTTTTCAAATCTTTTTAATTCTTATCTCATATTGTTGACTTTTTCAATTATTTTTAAATTCAAATATTTTCTATCTTATCTTATTTTCAAATTTTTTTCAATTAATCACTTATCTTCTCTCTCTTTTTTTTTTTTCAAAATTTATTAACCAATTTTCAAATCTTTTTAATTAATTAACCTTTATTTTCTCGAATTTAAAAAATTAAAACAAAAACAAAATTTTTTAGTTCTTGTTTATCTTTTCTACTTCTAATTCTTCTCCTCTCTACTTTTTTTATTCGAATTCTTCTTCTCCTTTTTCTATATTCACTCTTCTTTCTCTTCTTAGTCACATCTCACTGGGAGTCCTCTGTTCTTGAACAAAGAGCTCCCATTCTTCTTCTCTCTTGGTTTCTTCTTTTCTCATTTATGACCAGTAACAGGGATAAATAATCTCTCTTTGATCTTGATCCTAAACCTGAAAGGACTTTAAGGAGGAACTTACAACAAGTTAAAGCACAAGACTCTGGAAGAGACCTTTCAGAAAATTTTGAACAAGAAGCTGAAGACATGGCCAAACATAAAGGAGAGGCAAGAAAGGTTCTTGGAGACTTTACAATGCTTACCTTTGACTTTTATGGCAGAAACATCTCTGTACCTGCCATTAGAGCTATCAATTTTGAGCTTAAGCCACAATTAGTCTCTCTTCTGCCGCAGAATTGCAAGTTCTATGGACTTCCACTGGAAGATCCACATTAGTTCTTAGCTGAATTCTTGCAAATCTGTGATACTATTAAGACAAATGGAGTGAATCTTGAGGTCTACAAACTTATGCTCTTTTCCTTTGCTATAAGAGACAGAGCTAAGATATGGTTAGATTCTCAACCAAAAGAGAGCCTAGACTCTTGGGATAAGCTGGTCAATGCTTTCTTGGCTAAATTCTTTCCCCATCAAATGATGACCAAAATCAGAGTGGAAGTTCAAACCTTCAGACAAAGAGAAGATGAATCCCTCTATGAAGATTGGGAAAGATACAAGCAACTGATCAAGAGGTGTCCTCCTGACATGCTCTCTGAATGGTCTATCATAGGAATTTTCTATGATGGTTTGTCTGAAATGTCCAAAATATCATTGGACAGCTCTGCAGGTGGATCACTCCACTTGAAGAAGACACCTGCAGAAGCAAGAGAATTCATTGAGATGGTTGCAAATAACCAATTCATGTACACCTCTAAGAGAAATCCTGTGAACAATGAGATCTCTCAGAAGAAAAAAGTTCTTGAAGTTGATACTCTGAATGCCATATTGGCTCAGAATAAGATCTTAACCCAGTAGGTCAATATGATCTCTCAACATTTGACTGGAATGTAAGCTGCAGCTGGCAACACCCATGAAGCTTCTTCTGAAGTAGAAGCTTATGATCCTGAGCAACCCACCATGGAGGAGGTGAATTACATGGGAGAACCATATGAAAACACCTACAATCCCTCATGGAGGAACCATTCTAACTTTTAAGTGAAGGATCAATAGAAGCCTCAGCAAGGCTTTAATAATAACCAAAGTGGAAAGAACCATAATAGGTTCAAGAACAGACCACCATTCCCATCTGCTCAGGAAAATATGGAGACCCCTAAGCAGAGCCTTTCTGACTTAGTCACTCTGGTCTCCAACCTCTCTAAGGCTACTCATAGTTTCATAACTGAAACAAGGTCCTCCATTAGAAATTTGGAGGTACAAGTTTGTCAACTGAGCAAGAGGATCCCTGAGACTCCTCTTGACACTCTTCCTAGTAACACTGAAGTAACCCAAGAGAAGAGTACAAGACCATCACCACTGAGGATGAGGCCAAATTTGGAGAGACTGGAAAGGCATTGAAGGCCAGTGAGGAAGCCCTCACTGGGTGTTCAACGCCCAAAATGGCCAAGAGCCTGGCACTGAATGCCAGTGAATAAGCCCTCACTAGGCGTTCAACGCCCATCCTGGCACCAGAGCTGGCGTTGAACGCCAGTGAGGAACTTCTTACTAGGCGTTCAACACCTAAACAGGCAGGGAAGCTGCCGTTGAACGCCAGCCAGGATACCCCTGATGGGTGTTCAACACCTAAAATGGTAAGGGAACTGGCGTTTAATGCCAGTAAGGGTATACAGCATGGGCGTTTAGCACCCAAACAGCCATCAGAGCTAAGGCTAAACATCAGCAAAGGCACACCCTCTGAGTGCTCAATACCTACTCTAGAAATCTCTATCCAAGAACTAAAGGAAGCCAAGGCTCATATAGAGACCATAGAGGTTCCATTGCATGCACTCCTACAATGCATGAGTTCTGATGAACACTCATCCTCTGATGAGGATGAGGACACTAGGGAAGAGCAAGTTGCTCAGTACCTAGGAGCTCTTATGAAGCGAATGCCAAGCTATTTGGTACAAAGCCTTTGGGGGAAGAACCTCCACTGCTTTCCAAAGAACTCAATGCTTTGGTTTAGCAGAAGCTACCTCAGAAGGTTTTAGATCCTGGACGCTTCCTGATTCCTTGCACCATAGACACCATTACCTTTGAGAAGGCTCTCTGTGACCTAGGATCAAGCATAAACCTCATGTCACTCTCTATGATGTTGATGTTGAGAATCTTTGAGGTACAAGCTGCAAACATCTCACTGGAGATGGCAGACAAGTCAATGAAGAAATCATATGGCATAGTAGCGGATGTATTGGTGAAAGTTGAAGATCACTACATCCATGCAAACTTCATAGTCTTGGACATAGGAAAGGATGAGGATGATTCTATCATCCTCGGAAGACCTTTCCTAGCTACTGCAAATGCCATGATTAATGTCACAAAAGGAGAAATAGTTTTCCACTAGGAGAGGACTATATCTTGTTCAAGATGTCCAATCCCAATTCTTCCTCTGATAAAAAAGAGACAATGGTGTAACACCTAGTGTTTCAATCATCTCTTTCAATACAGAGCTTTACTAAGCCCAGACATCAATTCTAAGTTTGGTGTTGGTCAGCCATTAACAAGCACTAAGAAAGGTACTAGGAAGAAAGTACCTAAAGGCTGAAGGGACAAGAAAGTCCCCACTGAAGGCCTCTCACCTGGCATGAGAGTTATCTTCACCAAGAAACCAGTCATATCACATATAGTGAGTCGTATCCTATCTCTAGAGCATGTGGAGCTCATTCATGAGAAGACAGGAAGAAAGTTCACTGTAAGGGGCGAAATTCTGAGCCCATACTCACCTCCGTATGGAGCTAACCATCAAGCTAGTGACGTTAAAGAAGCGCTTGTTGGGAGGCAACCAAACCTTAATTAATTATTTCTATTTCTTTTAATTTAATTTTATTTTTCTTTAAAGTTTTAGATTCATGATCATATGCATCAGTCAAAATAGAGACAGAAAAATTCAGCAGTAAAAATAGAACACTCTGGATGGAGTGTTGCTAGCGTTGAACGCCAGCCATGGAGCAGACACTGGGCGTTCAAACGCCAGTGCAGAGGGTAGGGAATCTGAATTCCCTAGCCTCTCAAGACCAGTAGGTCCCACATCATCTTTACCTACCCCACTTATTCTCTCTCCTTTTCACATATCCCCATACACTTTTCCCTAAAAACCTTAGCCCAATCACATCCATATCACTTCTCCAAACCATCATAACTCCCACCAACCCCCACCCACTTCAAAATCAAATTTCCCATCCATTTACCCCACTCATGACCGAACCTAACCCTAGCCCACTCCTATAAATACCCCTCATTCTAATCCTTCATAAACACACCTCTCATACACCACAAAACGTCCCTTGGCCGAAATCACTCTCTCCCTCTATCTTCTTCTGTTTTCTTATTCTTCTACTCCATTATTCTCTTTTCTTTATTTTTTCTCGAGGACGAGCAACGTTTTAAGTTTGGTGTTGGAAACCTAGCTTTTTTGTTTCCATTACCACTTATGGCACACAAGGTTGGAGAATCCTCTAGAAAGAAGAAAGGAAAGGCAGTAGCCGCCACCTCTGAATAATGGGAGATAGAGAGATTCATCACCAAAGCCCACCAAGATCACTTCTATGAAGTAGTGGCAGAGAACAAGGTGATCCCTGAGGTCCTCTTCAGGCTCAAGAAGAATGAGTATCCGGAAATTCGAAGAGAGATTCGGAGAAGAGGTTGGGAAGTCCTAACCAATCCCAACGAAGAGGTTGGGATATTAATGGTGCAAGAGTTCTATGCTAATGCATGGGTTACTAAAAACCATGACACTAGTGTGAACCCAAATCGAAAGAATTGGAGCACCATGGTCCGAGGGAGAATCTTAGATTCTAGCCTGGAAAGTGTGAGGTTGGTGTTCAACTTGCCTTTGATGCAAGGGGATCCTCGTCCTTACACTAGAAGAGTCAACTTTGATCAGAGACTGGATCAAGTACTCTCAAACATTTGTGTGGAAGGAGCACAGTGGAAAAGGGATTCCCAAGACAAGCCTACTCAACTAAAAAGGCTTAATCTTAAGCCTGTAGCTAGAGGATGGTTGGAATTCATCCAACACTCTATCATCCCCACTAGCAATAGGTCAAAAGTGACCTTTGACAGAGCTATCGTGATTCATTGCATCATGATTGGAAGTGAGGTGGAAGTGCATGAGGTGATTCCTCAAGAACTATACAAGATAGCTGAGAAGCCTTCCACCAAAGCAAGGTTGGCATTCCCACACCTCATCTGTCATCTATGCAATTCAGCTGAAATTGTTATAGAGGGAGATATCTTCATTGAGGAGGACAAGCCCATCACTAAGAAGAGGATGGAGCAAACTAGAGAGCCTGCACATGAGCCTATGCAACAGCCTCAGCATGAAATCCCTTAGATGCCTCAAGGGATGTATTTTCTTCCTCAAAGCTATTGGGATGAAGAGCATTCCACCATCCTCAATGAAATTAGAGAACATCAAAGGGCTATGAGGGAAGAACAACAAAGACAAAGGAGTGACATTGAAGAGATCAAGCACTACATTGGATCCTCAAGGAGGAGCACTAGCCGCCACCATTAAAGGTGGATTCGTTCTCTTAATACCCTTTCCTTTCGTTGTTTTTCTGTTATCTGTTTGTTTTATTGTCTGTTCTCTTGTTCTTACTGCATGATCATTTGCATTTATGTCTTAAAGTATTAAAATATTTCATATATCTCTCACCTTGCTTAAAAAGAAAATTTTATTTGAAAAGAATTGAGATATACATGAATTTTACGTTTACAATAAGAATAGTTCAATTATCTTGATGTGGTGGCATTGTTTTTGTTTTCTGAATGTATAAATGAAAAGTGCATATTTAAAGTTAGAATTTTAGAATGTTGGATCTTGAAAAAATGATGATGAAAGTGAAGTATTAGTGGTAATCTGAAAAAACCAAAAATTGATTCTTGAAGCAAGAAACACTACAAGAAAAACACCTATTCAGCCACACTTTTTTTAAGCTACATTTGAAAAGCGTAGCCTATTCTAGAAATAGACTACGCTTTTTCGCATGGTGCTCTTTTATAAGAGAAAAGGAAACACTATTGAGGCATCAATTCAAAAGCGTCTCCATAGATATTTTAAATATCACTTATAAAGCGTAGCCAAATCTAAAAAACTATGGGTATATTTTTAGACCAAAGGGAACACTTTTAAAAAGTAACCCATTTGTTAAATTTTGGGTATGCTTTAGAAGTGTCTCCTAATATTAAAATACCAAATAAACACCGAAGTGAAATTTTGTTTGCCTTCGATCACCTCCACTCCCTCACACGCAATACACACCCTCATCCTCACTCAACACACACGAAGAAATCAGAAAGCTAAGGGGGAGAACAGGAAGAAGAAGAGAGGAGAGGGAAGGAAGGAGAGAACAACGGCGGCTAACTGGCTAGGGCTTTGCCGTCGTCGTCGTCGAATGCCAGTGAGAGAGAAGAGCTCGAGGAAGAGAAAACGCAATGGAGGAGAGAAGAAAGGGGTGCTCCGTCGTCGCTGAAGCTCCACCGCCGCTATGTCTCGCTGCCGTTATACTCTGTCGCCGTGCTGCCGTCGACTGGAGCTCGCCGCTGAGCTGCTGCACCGTCTCCAAGCCGTTGCGTCACTGCTCATCTCTTCTTCACCGTCGCCGCTCATCACCATGGTCATATCCTCTGTCACCAAGTAAGTATTCTCTGTTCTGTATCCTCTCTTTCAATTGGTTTTGTGAATTTTTCGGGGTTTTGGGTTCTAATTTTAGGTTTTCAATTAGTTTAGTATCTTAAGGAAAAATTAGTGAAAAGAACAGGTTTCACACTGAAATATTCTGATTTATGTCTTGGTTCATACGCATTCCTTGAACATAGTGGTTGCTTTCAATTTCCAGCTTCAAGCTATATTCCTCTCTGATGCCTTTTTTGGTTATGTTTTCTTTGCTTTGGGTGTTTTACATGGAAATTTGATTACCAATTTAAATTCTCCTTAATCATATAAACCAGGAATTCATCTGAAAACTAAAGAATTAAGCTGTGTTTTTCTGTATACAAACAAGATTTAATCGGTTATTTATCTGATTGATTATTGTTTTTATTTTTATGTTGGTTATGGTGTACAGATATAAAATCAGGACATGGAAGTGGACATATTGAGCAGACTAAACCACCTAAATCTTATTTCCTTGATTGGCTCCTGTGCAGAGAAACCATTTTTCTGCTTCGCTTTATTTTGTCAGTGCATAAACCTCTTAATTTAACATTACGCATTCACATGATACTCAGTTCGGGGAACACACAACTTTTACTTTATCAAAAGAAAGAATAATAATAACACCAGAAAAGGAAATCTTTTCTAAACTATGCATGCAACCCTTCTTGTTATTATTGGTATCAATTATGAACCAATAGTGATTTATCATCATCAATCAAATGATTTATCATTATTTTGTTTAATTTTGGATGTTAGTTTATTTATTGAAGATTATTTTTTGGCCAGTAGTGTAATGGAAACAAAGCTCAATTGCTGTGAAGAATGTGCCTCAAATTATGAAAAGAAATCTCAATTTCTCAGACCAGGCCACAAGAAAACGTTACCTTTATGGCTTCAGCCTCATACCACCGAAACAAATCATCAGAAGGTATTAGTTAAACAAACAAATAAATTAAGTTTAGTGATCAGTGATGGCTTATGAATAATAATTGAATGTATTAAATTTCAGGATGAATTAACCAGTTGAAAAGGAAATGGAATAGGCTATGCCAGTGTCTTCACCAAACCAAACAAGAAGCTCAGGATTATTGGAGCAACAACAATAGTTGGAATGCAAAGTCCTACACTTTTAACAATAATTCATCAAGTTCTGTGTCTTTTACAGATAAACCAACACCAATACATAACTCCAATCTTGTACCTAGATTCAGACGTCAAAATTCTTGCACCATTGAGTTCAATTTCAGCGATAAAAGGCAAGCAACAACAGAACCAGTCTTAGGTTCCATGGAATTATTGGAAGGTAAAGAAGTAATAAAGACTACTCTTGCTCTTGGGAATGGTGGTTCTGGTTCAGGTAGTGAAACGGTGGTGGTGGAAAATATAACCAATAGAACACTGCGAAGAACTCATTTTTGAAACATATCGCTTTTTTGAATCCAGTTTTCCAAGATTGTTTAACTAATTTGTTGTTACAACTAACAGACCAGAAAACTCACTCTACAAAGTCTCTAGGTTAATTTTAATTTTGTTGTTTGGATTTTGTTTGAATTTAATTTTTTTTCCATGTGCTTTGATGTGAGAATGCAGACAGTAATTTGGGTTTTACTGAGATTTGATTAATAGTATCATAACAAGTTGGGGTTGGGGTTGAGTTCCCATTAGATATAAGTTACATAACTCTACCGTGTGAAGTGCTACTTCATAAATCATAATCATTCTTAAGCTTATTATGCTGTATGTATCTGATTCATGTGCAAAAAAGTAGCTTAACTGTCCATTCATACCTCAATTATATTCAATTGCATGTCATTATTCCATTATATCTTTTCTATTATTCAAAGGTAATAAATCATAGAACTGTTACAATAATGTAAAAACATGAATTATGCGGAGTACCTGGAGAAATATTTTTTATTTTATTAGGTGAAAAATTAACTTCTTATCATGATTAATTTGTGAAATTTTGATAATATTTCTGATATTTATTTTTTCATTGCTGGCTTTTTTATTTTTTTCCCTAAATTTTTTGTATACTGGATATGGAAGGGAGCCTTGGAGCAATGATTTAAGTTTCTCCAAGTCATTTCTAGGTCACGGGCTCAAGCTGTGTAATTAGTCACTACCACTTGCATTGAGTTATGTGTTTCTTGGTTCACCGTCGCCGCTCATTACCGCGCTCACCAAGTAAGAATTCTGTGCCTCATTTTCTTCTTCTCGCTCATTCTCTCGCTCTCTCTCACTCGCCCTCTCTGTGAAGTGTCAAAGAAACTGTGTGCTCTCTCCCGACTGCTTCTCTGCTTTGCTGTGAAGCATCAAGGTTTCCGATGAGTCAAAGCATCGATCCCTAACAAGCGAGGTAAGCACCCGATGATGATGATGGTTCTGTGAAATTTGGGAGGTTTTGGGTTTTTATTTTAGGGTTTTTAATTGGGGGTTTTAGCTTCTGTATTCTGCGTTGTTTATTTGTGCACTGCCAGATCAAACTAAAATCACCAATGTAAATTTCACCATGTGTCAGCTAAATTATTATTCTTATTTTTGTTATTATTGTTATTGTTGATTTTTTCTTGTTTAAATTTCACTTTTAAAGAGAGCAGAGTATTCTCAAGAGAGGATTATTCTTATGCTTTTAAATTGCTTTGTTGATTGAATCAATAACTTGAAGTACCTGTAAATTTTAAGATGGATTTTGGGAACCCAAGCTTGATTTGAGACATATGCAGTGATTGCAGTCAATTGAGTGTTTCAATTTCTGCTGAAATGGGAGAATATATATTGTAGAATTTAGATGGACATTTTCATATGGTAATATTATTTATGCAGCTAATTTATTATTTACCCTTATTTGATTACACTATTTAAATTTCAATTTATATCACTAAAGCAATGTTGCAAACCCTTGGTTATCATTTGCCTTTGGATAAGTTTATATTGCCATTTAGTTATAGTAAGTAGCCCAATTATTGGGTTTGAATTGCTAGTCTAGTTTTATTGAAAACTATAGATGAAATTACTGAATCGGCTATCTTTTTTTTTTCAATGTTGAACAGAGAGTAATAGAAGGGGAATCGTCTAGTTCCATTGAGAAGCATTTAGTTTCTGTTGAGGCAAGATTAGAAATTTCACTTCCTTTCTTGACAAAGTTATAGTGGAAACAAATGCTGTCAGCCTTGATTAAAATTGTTCTTCACACCTATTTCAAGCTGGTTTCTTTTCTGATTATGAATTGAATAGTAAAAAAAAAAAATTCTGCAGTTTCATTTTTGTTTTCTGTGTCTGTTGTGCAGGTTGGCAATTCGCTATTTCGATTTATTAAAGGTAAAGGGTAAAGCTAGTTTTAAGTTTATGTTTGTCTTTTCCTACTACATTGCTTTGCCAACTTGAAGTAGATAAACTTAAGTTCAAGGGTGAGTAATTAGTTATGAGAACGATCATATACACTTTGCTGCTAGGGAAATTAAATACCTTAGGATAGTATATATCATATATATAGATGTATAGATATAGAATCAAAGTATATATTTTTGGTTGTCCTAGTGTCTTGAAATCGTGGGCTCCAAAGTATATATTCCTAGCCTCTTAACACTTATTGATTTGTTAAGTAGCCTTCTAAATGAAATTGTAATTATTTTTTGCCCTTTGGTTAAGAATTAGTAGCTGCTGAAATCTAATGGCGTGATTATTAAATAGTTCTACTTTATTTCATTTTATACTCATTTATTGCTATGTAATTTTTTTATTTATTTGTTTTGGTCTTTGGTTTGTTTCTTCAAACTTGATGAAATTAAAATCATTAAGGGAACTTATAATATTTTTTGCTGGTTTTGGTCCAAAAATTCTAATGTGAAATTGGTTCTTGTAGCACTGCCATTACTTCTAGCTTTTCGTTTTCAAATTCATTTATATATATTGAAGTTTTGTTTCTGATTCAATTTTTCACCTATGTAGTCAATTCATGAACACAGAAAAAAGATTGATAATTCTTATGGATTCTGGCAGCAAAAATATTAGATGGTAAGAAAAAATTTCTGCTCAATCTTACTACTAATGTATGTGCCTTCTTTATCTTTGGTAGTACGTTATTTTAGAAACTTATTAAAGAAATTAAATACTAATAATAGAATCTATCATGAAGAGGAAATAGTTACATTTTAAAAGAAAATTTCCAAAATTTTGATGTGAATTTTTTTCTCTTTTAACCTTTTTGGCAGGGCATGGATTATAGGAAGTCCTAATGGTGAAGACAGAATTGCTCCACTACTTGTGTTGAGCTCCTCTTTCAAAAAAAAAAAAAATTGGTGAAGATAGAATTGACGTAGGATATAATATTTTAGTTTTTAGTAGAGTATTAGTAGTAAATTCTAAGTGGTCTCATATTTATTTTGATATAGCTATGCTTAACTTAGTGTGAGATGTATGAATATTAATACTTTTGGATCATTATAAATATATTTTATTTACAGATAATTTTAATTATAACAAAAAAAATGAGACCTAAGGCTACACTTATATAAGTAGCTATAGTATAAAAAAAATGATGGACCTAAGGTTACACTTATAAAAAATAGCTATGGTATACAATGTGGCTACGCTTTACAGGTGATGCAGTAGCGTTGAAAATTGTAGCCTATTCTGGCAAAAATGGAAGCTGAAAAGCGTAGTCTTTGGTCCTGGACAGCATCACTTGAAAAACGCACCCTATTCCCAAATGCCAAAAGCGTAGCCGTTGGTGCAGAAAAGTATAGCCTTTGAGAATAGGCAATAGGAATCACCCCAAAAAGCGTAGCCGTAGCCCAAAAAGCGTAGCCGTAGCCTAAGGCATCATTTTTTTTTAATTTTGGCTACACTTTTCAAGTGTACCTGAATAGGTGTTTTTCTTGTGGTGAAAAAGTAGCAAAAAGAAAAAGAAAAAGCATGTTGCAATAAAAGAAAAAAATATATGCATGCAAGCGAAAAAAAATGAAAAAAAAAGGCAAAGCAGAAAAAGCCAATAACCCTTTAAAGCAAAAGGCAAGGGTAAAAGGATCCAAGGCTTTGAGCATCAATGGTTAGGAGGGCCCAAAGGAAATAAAATCCTAGTCTAAGTGGCTCAACCAAGCTGTCCCTAACCATGTGCTTGTGGTGTGAAGGCGTCAAGTGAAAAGCTTGAGACTGAGCAGTTAAAGTCGTGATCCAAACCAAAAAGAGTGTGCTTAAGAACTCTGCACACCTCTATCTGGGGATTCTAACAAAGCTGAATCATAATCTGAAAAGGTTCACCCAGTTAAAGTGTCTGTGGCATTTATGTATCCGGTGGTAATACTGGAAAACAAAGTGCTTAGGGTCACGGACAAGACTTTGAAAGCTGTGTTCAAGAATAAAAAAGAACTAAACTGGGAGAGTCAATAATATCATATGGATTCTAAGTTCCTAAATATGCCAACACTTCTAAGTTTCAATGGATAGTGAGATGCCAAAACTATTCAGAAGCAAAAAGCTATTAAGTCCCGCTCATCTAATTGAATCTGAGTTTCATTGAAAACTCTGAGATTTATTATATCTTCCTTTTCTTTTTATCCTACTATGTTTTTAGTTGCTTGGAGACAAGCAACAGTTTAAGTTTGGTGTTGTGATGAGCAGATATTTTATACGCTTTTTGACATTATTTTCACATAATTTTTAGTATGTTTTCTATTAAGTTTTCATAGATTTTAGTGTTAAATTTACATTTTTGGATTCTACTATGACTTTGTGTATTTTTATGCAATTTTAGGTATTTTCTGGGTGGAAATGAGGAGTTGGAGCAAAAGTCTGATTCAGAGGCAAAGAAAGCACTGCAGATGTTGTCCGAATCTGACCTCCTTGCACTCGAAAGAAATTTTCTGGAGCCACAGAAGACAATAGAGTGTTCTCAATGGCTATGAAAATCTGACTTCCAGAGCTTTCCAGCAATGTATAATAGTTTATACTTTGCTTCAGAATTGAAGGCCCAAAACTGGCATCCAACGCCAGCCTCCTACCCCAATCCAGGCGTCCAGCACCCAAAGGAGGAGACCAGTGTCCAAACGCCCAAAGAGGACCCCCTAGCCAGCGTTCAACACCCTAGAGGCCTCCTAATACGTGGATCTTATCAAAGCTCAGCCCAAACACTCACCAAGTGAGCCCCAGAAGTGGATTTTAGCACTAAAAGATCGTTTTACCCTTTTTATGTAATCCTTAGTCATTAGTTTAGTATTTAAGGGATATTTTACATAATCATACAGGGACTTTTTACCATATTTTTCATTTCACATTGTATTCTCTATCAGCATGAGTTTCTAGACCTAGGTAAAGGGGACGAGCCCTGCTGAGTTCTATGGATTAATAAAAGTATTACTGTTTTTCTTCAATCCTTGTTTGATTCAATTCTAAGATGTATCTTCGTTCTTCAACATGATGAATCGGATGACCCGTAACAATCATCTCCGTTCTTCATACTAAGACCGTGTGCTTGTCAACCACCTGTGTCTTCTTGGGTCCGTGTGAATATGTAACTGGAAAGCATCGAACCACCAGCTTGATTATAAATCTCTTAGACGGCTAATCCATGACCTCGTTGGGGACTTCTCGAGACACCACTTCAGCCAAGGTATAGGGAGATTAGGGGCTTTGTGGTAAAGGCTAGAACCCAAAGGCACATCATTCTCTGATCCGGAAGATCCAACCTTGTCTGTGGGGTTTTGAGTAGGATCATTAAGGAGAATGGACTGTAGGAGCTTCACCCTTAATCATAATGGATCCACATTAACCTTGGGGTTCAGATCTGGAGGAAATTGGCGACCGCGATGGTACAGCGTTGATCACATACAGCCTACCATAGAAGAAATCATTCACAATTGAAGAAAACAGTAAGATCATAGTTAATCCAGAAGGATAAAGCATCTCCAAGCCTTAACCATCTTCTTATCATTGCAAACAGGTCAACATAATTTAGATCTCACAAATCCAACAATTCTTCTATCCGCCTGACAAAGATCTACAAGATTACTATAGCTTGCTTCAAACCACAATCCTCGTGGGATCGACCCTGACTCGCTCAGGTATTACTTGGATGACCCATGCACTTGCTGGTATAGTTGTACGAGGAGTGGGGATCCGTGCCACCAGTCCCTAACGTTTCAAAATTGTCTGATTGTTATCTTGCCGTTACGGATCCGTTAATAGAATTAACGGCGGGACAAAATTGAGACGATTTTGAAACGTTAGGGACTTAAATAGGACGAAAACGTTAAGGACAAAAACGATACATAAAAATAAATTTTAATTTTATCCTTCAATAATATCAATTTTTTATGATACATAGTTATTCAGTTATGTTTTTAATCACATCTAAGTAAGTTATACTTAATTACATTACTTTAATTCTAAATAAATTAATTTTTTTATAATTTCACTCTTAAAAGATTTTTACTCATTATGAAATATTTGTAGAATGACTAGTACATAAATTTGTGAAAAAGAAAAAATAATTTCAATTTTTTTACGATAAATAATTACTTAATTTTTTTTATTTTGCTCTTAATAAAAAATAAATTCACTTAAAAAAATGATTTGTTTAAGAATAAAATTAAAAAAAGAGTTGAATAATTATCTACTGTAAAAATTTGATATTATTGAAGAATAAAATTAAAAATAAAGTTTAACTAAATTAAACATTAAAGAATTTTGATACATCAAAGATAAAGGTACAATTTATACTTTATTGTATATGTATCATTTTTTTTCTTTTCCGCAAGTTTATATACTAGTCATTTTACAAACATTTTATAATGAGTAAAAATTTTTAAGAGTAAACTTATAAAAACCTAAATTTATATAGAATGAAAGTAATGTTATTAAGTGTAATTTACTTAGATGTGATTAAAAGTAATTGAATAATTATGTACCGTAAAAAATTGGTATTATGGAAAGATAAAATTAAAATTTATTTCTATATATATATATATATTTTTTTTCCCTAACGTTTTTGTCCTATTTAAGTTCCTAACATTTCAAAAGCGTCTCAATTTTGTCCCGTCGTCAATTCTATTAATGGATCCCTAACGGCAGGACAACATTGAGCCAATTTTGAAATGTTAGGGACTTAAATAGGATGACCTAAGCGTTAGGGATAACTTTAAGACTTATCCCAAACGTTAAGGACACAAACGATACTTTACTCAATTTTAATTTAATACAAATTGGATTCTTTAATTTCAATTTTCCTAAATTCTTAATGTCTGTTTTTTGCACCAAATCAAACAATTCAATTTCCACTCACAAATTGTTCGACAATTGGATATCAGTCATATAACACATTAGTGGCTCATAACAATGACAAATAAATAAATGGTCAAATTTGTTCTTGAAATATCACCCGTTCTTTAAATTAATTTTCGAAATAAAATTTAATCAAATTTATCATTCAAAAATTTTAAATCAATTATATTATTCTTTCCATCACTTTCGTTACTCATGGTGTTAAAATTTGCTCATATGATATGTGACACTACAATACGTATATGACAGTTCTAATTGGCTCCTAACATAATAAATTTATGAAGTTAAATCAAATCAACTCCAAATTGAAGGATTTCAATGCCTCAAAATCAAGGTTGCATGAACCAAACCGGTTAATTAATCAATAGAGTAATTGGTTCAACGGTTCAAAAATTCAACAGAAGTCAACCAGAATTCAACTGGTTTAATTAAATATAAAATAAAATTATTAAGAATTTAATATACAAATTTCAAATATTCAAATTTAATGATTTCTAAACTAATAAAATTCACAATTTTATAATTTTACATAATAACTGGTTCGTATTTTACCATTAAAAAAAATAAAATACAAAATATCTAAATAAATTATAAAATCTGATAAACTAATCACTAATAAAATAATGAGTAATCAACAATACTCATCAATCAGCAACAAAATTATAGAACAAAAATTTTAAAAGTGATTTCTAATAATTCAAAAATAGAAAAATTAGAGAATCCAACAACAAAAAAATTAAGCAATTAATCATAATTATAGTAAACATAGATTTCAGCAGTGATTACTCATAATTATAAATATTATTCCTTTATTCCATGCTGCAGAACCATTAAAAACAAAAACTCAAAATCATAAAACCAACAAAAGAAAAAAAAACTGAACAAGCAGAGCTACCGACAATGACGGAGGAACCAATTTGACGTTGATGGAAGAATGAAATAGGCAGCGAGGAAGGGATGAAACTCAACTCCTGGCAGGAGAGGAACGGCAAGACAGATACGAGGATCAAGCAAATTGACCAGCGATGGAGGAATCAAACTGCCTGCAGCGATGCTACCCTTTGGCTAAGGAGAAGAGTTCAACGACAGCTGCTGGCTGGGAGAGAGAGGTAGTGGGTTTTCGACAACTAGAGTAGGCGGCTGGTGAGAAAAGGGTTTAGGGTTGGGTTGGAGTCACACAGAGAGTTAGAGAGAAAGGATAGGGTGGGGATGACAAGCTTGTGCAGGCGAAGGGAAGCGAATAACGACGGAGAGGGGCAATGCAGTGGTGGGGTTGGAGGAGAGTGAAGTTGGGAGACGGCTGGGAGAGGAAGAATAATTTCAAAAGGGAATATGAGTTAGGGTTGGATTTGGGGCTACGTTAGTTCCTTATTGTGTTTGGTTCTTTTTTTTTCCTTTCTAGCATCAAAACGACACCGTTTTTGAGAAAGGGAACAAAACTAGACCTTAAAAAAATTTGTCCGGTTTGGTCAGTTCACCGGTTAACCACCGGTTTGACCAGTTTTTTAATCGGTTTTTTGTAAGACAATTTTAAGGATCAACCGGACTGGTGAAATGATCGGTTTTTGGTTAATCCGGTCGAACCGGTCGGTCCGGTCAGATTTTTAAAATATTGATCAAAATCTCTCTCAATTCGAGGTTGATTTGATCTAATTGCATGAACTTATTGTTAACAACTAATTAGGACAGTCAAGTGTATACTACTATGTTGTAGTCAGTGTAAACATACCACATTAGTAAACTTTGACGCTGTTAGCAACAAAAGTAATGGAAAAACTAAAGTCTTAAAATCTTTGAAAGAAAACCTTGACTAAAAATATTTTTAAAAAACCAATTTGAAAAATGAATAATTTTTTTTTGGAATGAATTTAACCGTTTACTCGATGAAAAACACAAATTCTAGCTTAATATAAAAAATAATTTCTTACAAAGTGACCTATTTAACTTTTTCTTTGAATTATTCGAGTTGATCCAATGAATATAACAATTTTCAGTGTGCAACATTTATTTAGTATTTTCTTTTCAATTTTCACAACTAAAAAATTGTTTATTACAGATAAATTTAGTCTTTTACCGACAGATTTTTTGTTACTAACAAATTTTGTCCTGCTGTAAAAGCCACGTCGAAAATTGCTTACCGGATTTTTTCGTCGATAATTTACTGACAGATTTTTATCCGTTACCGAGAGAATTTTTTTCGGTAATGATCCCCCCTTTCGCCAAAAAACCATAAGTTTTTTTGACAGATTTTCTATCGGTAATTTATCGACAGATTTTTTTCATTACTGAAAGATTTTTTCTCAGTAATCGTGACTTCAATTTCGCTTAAACCGTCCAAATTTTTAACAAATTTTCCATCGATAACTAGCGTCAAATTTTCTAACAGATTTTTTGCCAGTAATTCTAGCCTTGGAAAGCATTTCCACACTTTGAATATAGACGGGAAATCCGTCTATAAGGTAAAACCGAAATTTTTTTATATTTTTCTATTGAAAAATAAACTTGTTCATATACGAAATAAATATAAATTTAATGAAGACAAATTTTCATATAACTTGTAGTCGAACATTTATAAAATTTCAAAAAATAAACATGTTCATCGTATTATAAAACTAAAAGAAAAGTACCATAAACAAGCATGTCAATTCAAAACATAAACAAAGTATATTGATACATCAACTATAATCCTCATTGTATTGTGATGAGCGGATATTTCACACGCTTTTTGGCATTGTTTTCATAAAGTTTTTAGTATGTTTTGTTTAAGTTTTATTAAGTTTTCATAGATTTTAGTATAAAATTCACATTTTAGAATTCTACTATGAGTTTGTGTGTTTTTATGCAATTTCAGGTATTTTCTGGCTGAAATTGAGTAGTTGGAGCAAAAGGCTATTTCAGAGACAGAGAAAGTGCTACAGATGCTGTCTGAATCTGACCTCCTTGCACTCGAAAGAACTTTTCTGGACCTACAAAAGTCAAAATGGAGCGTTCTCAAGGACTAGGGAAAGCTGACAACCATAGTTTTTCAGAAATATATAATAGTCCAATGCCAGCGTTCTACCCCAGTCCAGGCATCTAGCGCCTATAAGGGGGTGGCTAGCATTCAAACACCCAAGAAGGACCCCCAAGCAGTAGGTCAATGCCCAAGGTGTCTCCCAACTCGTGGATCTCATCAAAACTCAGCCCAAACACTCACCAAGTGGGCCCCAAAAGTGGATTTTAGCACTGAAAGACTATTTTACCCTTTTTATGTAATCCATAGTCATTAGTTTAGTATTTAAAGTAGAAGATCACTTTTGTTAAGGGGGAACCACAACTTTATGCCATATTTACGTTTTTCATATTGTATTTTCTGTCAGTATGAGTTTCTAAACCTCCGAGATTAAGGGGAGGAGCTCTACTGAGTTTTATGGATTAATAAAGTACTATTGTTCTTTCGCAATTCGTGTTTGATTCTCTAATCTAAGATGTATCTTCGTTCTTCATTCTAAGACCGCATGTCTGACAACCACCCGTGTTCTTCTTGGGTTCGTGTGAATACGTAACTGGAAAGCACTGGACCACTAGCTTGATTATACATCTCTAAGATGGCTAATTCACGACTTCGTTGGGGACTTTTCGTGACACCAGTTCAGCCGAGGTATGGGGAGATTAGTGTCATTGTGGTAAAGGCTAGAATCAAAGTCGCAACATTCTCTGATCCGGAAGATTTGACCTTGTCTGTGGCGTTTTAAGTAGGATCACTAAGGAGAATAAATTGCAGGAGCTTCACCCTCAATCAGACTGGATCCACACTAACCCTAGGGTTCAGCACTGGAAGAAGATTAGCAACCGCGACCGTACGGTATTGATCACATACAGCCTGTCATAGAAGAAATCACTCACAGTTGAAGAAGACAGTAAAACCGGATTAATCCAGAAGAACAAAGCATCTCCAAGCCTTAACCATCTTCTTATCATTGCAAACATATCAACCTAGTTAAGTTCTCTTTATTTTTTTTATGCGTTTAAACAAATCCAACAACTCTTCTATCTTCCTGACTAAGATCTACAAGATAACCATAGCTTGCTTCAAACCACAATCCTCGTAGGATCGACCCTGACTCACTCAGGTATTACTTGGACGACCCAGTGCACTTGCTGGTTCAGTTGTACGAAGTGTGGGAATTCGTGCACCAAGTTTTTGGCGCCATTGCCAGTGGTTGTTCAAGTTTGGACAACTGATGGATTATCTTGTTGCTTAGATTAAGTATTGTCTTTAATTTTGTTTGAGTCTTTTATTTTAATTTCTTTTTTTTTTTAAAAATAAATTTTTTTTCAAAAACCTTTACTTTTCTTTATTTTTTGGTTTGAGTCTTTTGTTCGTGTTCTTGTTGAATTTTCGAATTTCTTGAGTCTTTTTTCAAAAAATTTCCAAAAAGAGAGTCTTTTGAATCTTGTGTCAATATTTAAGTTTGGTGTCTTCTTGTGTCTTTTCTTTATAATTTTTAAAAATTGTGTGTTTGATTTTCAAACCTTTTAAGTTTGGTGTCCTTTGCATGTTCTTATTTTCTTTGAGTCTTTTGAGTTTTGTTCTTGGTGTTCTTCTTGATCTTCAAAGTGTTCTTGTTTTTCTTTTTGTTTTGATCTTAATAATTTTTAAGTTTGGTGTCTCTTTGTGTTTTTCTTCTTAATTTTCGCACACTAGGTGTTTTTAGATCTAAAAATTTTATGTTTGGTATCTTTTTCTTGTTTTTCTCTTTCTTCATTAAATTCAAAAATAAAAAAAATAAAATATCTTTTCTTATCTTTATCTTAATTATCAAAAATTACACCAATTTTTTAAAATTTAATTTCAAAATCATTATCTTATCTTAGTTTTAAATTTCAAATTCAAGTTTTTCAAAATCAAATCTTTTCAAAAATCATATATTTTTCAAAATCTTATCTTATCTTATTTCAAATTCAAAATTTAAAATTCAATTTCAAAATTCAAAATTTCAAATTTCAAATCTTATCTTCTTCAACTTCTTTTCAAATCTTTTCTTTTGAAATTTGATTCTTTCTTATTTTATCTTTCTTTTAAAATTTAAATTTCAAATCTTTTTTAAATTAGAAACTAACTTTTTAATTTTGATTTCAAATCTTTTTTTATTTAAAACTTATCATTTCTTAACTTTCTTATCTTATCTTTCTTACCTAACTTATCTTATCTTTAATTTAAAATATTTTCTATTTTATCTTCTTTTAAATTTTTAAATTAAATTTTTTTCAAATATTTTCAATTCTTAACTTATCTTGTTGACTTTTTCAAATATGTTCAAAATCAAATCTTTTCTAATCTTCTATCTTATCTTAAATTCAAATATTTCTTAATTAGTTAGTTGTTTTCTCTTTCTTGTTTTTCAAAAATTTCTAACTACTTCTTATCTCTTCTAATTTTAGAAAATCCTTCTTCTATTTCTCTCTCTTCTTTTTCGAAATTCCTTAATTAATTTTCAATTCTTTATAATTAATTAACCTTAAGTTTTGAATTTAATTAATAAATAAAATAAAAACAAAAATATTTTAATTTATGTTTCTCTTTTTACTTCTAATATTCGAATTCTTCTTCTCCTTCTTCTATCTTCATTCTTCTTTCCTTTCTTCTTCACATCTCACTGGGAGTTCTCTGTCCTCTGGCATAGATGCTTCCTTTCTTGTTGTATTTGTGTCTTCTTATTTATGACCAGGAACAGGGATAAAAGGGCATCTCTTTAATATTGATCCTGAACCTGAGAGAACTTTAAGGAGGAGCTTACAACAAGTTAAAGCATAACACTACGGAAGAAACCTCTTAGAAAATTTCGAACAGGAAGTTGGCAACATGGCAGCCGAACCTAATCATGAAGGAGAGGCAAGAAAGGTTCTTGGTGCTTACACCAAGCCTACCTCTGACTTCTACGGCAGAAGTATCTCTATACCTGCCGTTGGAGCTAACAACTTTGAGCTGAAACCTCAACTGGTGACCTTAGTTCAACAGAACTGCCAGTACCATGGACTTCCATAAGAAGATCCAAATAAATTCATATCCTACTTCTTGCAGATATGTGACACAGTCAAGACCAATAGAGTGAGTCCTGCAGATATTGTGATCACACTTTTCACAACTCTGGTACAATTAACCAGCAAGTGCACTAGGTCATCCAAGTAATAAAACATTACGCGAGTAAGGATCGATCCCACGGAGATTGTCGGCTTGAAGCAAGCTATGGTCATCCTGTAAATCTTAGTCAGGCAGATTCAATTGGCTATGAGTTTTGATAATTGAAAGATACATAAAACATAAATTAAAATAAAGACACTTATGTAATTCATTGGTGGGAATTTCAGATAAGCGTTTGGAGATGCTTTGTTGCTTCTGAACCTCTCCTTTCCTATTGTGTTCATCCAATCATGCGTGCTCCCTTCCAAGGCAAGCTGTATGTTGGTGGATCACCGTTGTCAACGGCTACCATCCGTCCTCTCAGTGAAAATGTTCCAGCTACGATTTCTGTACGGCTAATTGGTGCACGAAATTGTGATACACAATGGCACCAACAACTTGGTCGCAAAATTGTAATCTCACTTCTTTGTCACAACTTCGCACAACTAACCAGCAAGTGCACTGGGTCGTCCAAGTAATACCTTACGTGAGTAAGGGTCAATCCCACGGAGATTGTCGGCTTGAAACAAGCTATGGTCACCTTGTAAATCTCAGTCAGGCGAATTCAAATGGGTTATGGAGTTTTCATAATTAAAAGATAAATAAAACATAAAGTAAAGATAGAGATACTTATGTAATTTATTGGTGAGAATTTCAGATAAGTGCATAGAGATACGTTGTCCCTTCTGAATCTCTGCTTTCCTACTGTCTTCATCCAATCCTTCATACTCCCTTTCATAGCAAGCTGTATATTGGGTTTCACCGGCGTCAATGGCTACCTCCCGTCCTCTCAGTGAAAAAGGTCCTCTACGGTTTCTCGCATGGCTAATCAGCTGTTGGTTCTCGATCATGTAGGAATAGGATTTACTATCCTTTTGTGTCTATCACTACGCCCTACAGTCACGAGTTTGATGCTCATCATAGTCATCCCATCTCAGCTCCTACTCGGAATACCACAGACAAGGTTTAGACTTTCTGAATCTTAAGAATGGACGCCAATAATTCTAACTTATACCACGAAGACTCTGATCTCACGGAATGGAAGGCTCGGTTGTCAGGCAAGGCAACCATGCATCGTGGACCAGGAATCCAAGAGATACACGCTCAATCTTAAGTAGAATGGAAGTGGTTGTCAGGTACGTGTTCATAGGTGAGAATGATGATGAGTGTCACGGATCATCACATTCATCAGGTTGAAGTGCGAGTGAATATCTTAGAAGAAGAATAATCATGAATTGAATAGGAGAACAATAGTATTTGCATTAATACTCGAGGAACAGCAGAGCTCCACACCTTAATCTATGGTGTGTACAAACTCCACCATTGAAAATACATAAGAACAAGGTCTAGGCAGGCCGAATGGCCAGCCCCCAAAATGTGATCAAGAGATCAAAAGATGAAAATACAATAGTAAAAGGTCCTATTTATAATGAAACTAGCTACAAGGGTTTACAGAAATAGGTAAATGATGCAGAAATCCACTTCCGGGCCCACTTGGTGTGTGCTTGGGCTGAGCATTGAGCTTTACACGTGTAGAGACTTCTCTTGGAGTTAAATGCCAAGTTTGGTGCCAGTTTGGGCGATTAACTCCAACTTTTATGCCAGTTCTGGCGTTTTGACGCCAGAAAAGGGCAGAGAGCTGGCATTTTTACGCTATTTTATGTCGTCAAAACTCGCTCAAAGTATGGACTATTATATATTTCTGGAAAGATCTGGATGTGTACTTTCCAACGCAATTAAGAGCGCGCAATTTGAAGTTCTGTAGCTCCAGAAAATCCACTTCGAGTGTAGGGAGATCAGAATCCAACAGCATATGCAGTCCTTTGTTAGCCTCTGAATCAGATTTTTGCTCAGGTCCCTCAATTTCAGCCAGAAAATACCTGAAATCACAGAAAAATACACAAACTCATAGTAAGGTCCAGAAATATGAATTTTTCATAAAAACTAATAAAAACATCCCAAAAAGTAGCTAGATCCTACTAAAAACTACCTAAAAACAATGCCAAAAAGTGTATATATTATCCGCTCATCACTAATCAGCTGTCGGATTTCTCGTCTCGAATGAAAAATAACAAGCACAGCTACCGCATGGCTAATCATCTGTCGGTTCTCACTTAGCTTGTGTCAGAATAGGATCTCTCTATCCTTTTGCACACTGTCACTGCGCCCAACATTCGTGAGTTTGAAGCTCGTCACAGTCATCCCATCCCAGATCCTACTCGGAATACCACAGACAAGGTTTAGACTTTCCAAATCTAGGGAATGCTGCCAATTGGTTCTAGCCTATACCACAAAGATTCTAATCTCATGGATTCGAATGCTCTGTTGTCAGGAGAGGCAAGTGAAATCTGTGGATCAGAGACCCAAGAGACTATACTCCGGGCTGTCATCCAATTACTACATTGAACATCATGTAGACCGCTTGTGATTGTCAGGCGCACGGATCTTGGCTAAGCGAGTAACGAAGATAGTGGGTGATTGTCATGGGTCACCCTTTCATTCTGACTTAACTGAATTAAGTACGAGAGTATATCTTGGAGAAGAAGTAAGCGTGAATTGAAAGAGAAACAATAATACTTGCATTAATTCATGAAGAACAGCAGAGCTCCGCACCTTAATCTATGAGGTGTAGAAACTCCACCGTTAGAAAAAACATAAGAGAAAAAGGTCTAGGCATGGCCGAATGGCCAGCCTCCTCAAATGTGAAAAATGGCATAATTGGATTCGAACACAACAGTAAAAAGTGCTATTTATACTAAACTAGTTACTAAGGATTACAAAAAATAAGTAACTAAGTTTAGATAGTGCAGAAATCCACTTCCGGGGCCCACTTGGTGTGTGCTTGGGCTGAGGATTGAGCCTTACACGTGCATAGGCCTTTTCTAGAGTTAAACGCCAGCTTGGATGCCAGTTTGGGTGTTTAACTCCAGTTCCGGCATTTTACGCCAGAAAAGGGTCTCTAGCTGGCGTTGAATGCCAGTTTGGGCCATCAAATCTCGGGCAAAGTATAAACTATTATACATTGCTGGAAAGCCCAAGATGATAGCTTTCCATCTCAATTGAGAACGCAACAATTTGACTTCTGTAGCTCTAGAAAAATGCATTTGAGTGCAGGGAGTTCAGAATTTAACAATATCTGCAGTCATTTCTCAGCCTCTGAATCAGATTTTTGCTCAGGTCCTTAAATTTCAATCAGAAAATATCTGAAATTACAGAAAAACACACAAACTCATAGTAAAGTCTAGAAATGTGATTTTTGCATAAAAACTAATAAAATTATGATAAAAAATGAATAAAATATGCTAAAAACTACTTAAAAATAATGCCAAAAAGCGTATAAATTATCCGCTCATCACAACACCGAACTTAAATTGTTGCTTGTTCCCAAGCAACTAAAAACAAAATAGGATAAATAGAAGAGAACTTACACTAAGTTTCAAAATATCAATGAAGCTTAGTTCCAATTAGATGAGTGGGACTAATAGCTTTTTGTTTTTGAACAGTTTTGGCATCTCACTTTATCCTTTGAAGTTCAGAATGACTGGTATCCATATGAACTCAGAATTCAGATAGTGTTATTGATTCTCCTAGTTTAGTATATTGATTCTTGAACACAACTACTTTATGAGTGTTGGTCGTGACCCTTAGCATTTTGTTTTCCATTATTACCACCGGATACATAAATGCCACAGACACATAACTGATTGAACCTTTTCAGATTGTGACTCAGCTTTGCTAGAGTCCCCAGTTAGAGGTGCCCAAAGTTATTAAGCACACTCTCTTTGCTTTGGATCACGACTTTTACCACTCAGTCTCAAGCTTTTCACTTGGACCTTCATGACACAAGCACATGGTTAAGGACAGCTTGATTTAGCCGCTTAGGCCAAGATTTTATTCCTTTGGGCCCTCCTATCCACTAATGATCAAAGCCTTGGATCCTCTTTACCATTTCCTTTTAGTTTAAAGGGTTATTGGCTTTTTGCTCTTGCCTTTTGGTTTAAAGAGCTATTGTCTTTTTCTGCTTGCTTTTTCTTTTTCTTTCTTTTTCTTTATTTTTTGCTATTTTTTTTGCAAGCTTTGTGTTTTTCACTGCTTTTTCTTGCTTTAAGAATCAATTTTATGATTTTTCAGATTATCAATAACATTTCTCTTTTTTCATTATTCTTTCAAGAGCCAACAATTTTAACATTCATAAACTTTACTATAAAAAATATGCATTGTTCAAGCATTCATTCAAAAAACAAAAAGTATTGCCACCACATCAAAATAATTAAACTATTTTCAAGATAGAATTCAAAATTCATGTACTTCTTGTTCTTTTGAAAATAGAAACATTTTTCATTTAAGAAAAGTGAAGGATTCATGGAACATTCATAGCTTTAAGACATAGACTCTAAACACTAACGATCATGTAATAAAGACACAAACATAGACAAAACATAAAGCAAATGAAATGAAAAATAGAAAAATAAGAACAAGGAAATTAAAGAACGGGTCCACCTTAGTGACGGCGGCTAGTTCTTCCTCTTGAAGATCCTATGGAGTGCTTTAGCTCCTTAATATCTCTTTCTTGCCTCTGTTGCTCCTCCCTCATGGCTATTTGATCTTCTCTGATTTCATGAAGGATGATGGAGTGCTTTTGGTGCTCCAGTCTTAGTTGCTCCATGTTGGAACTCAATTCTCCTAAAGAGGTATTGAGTTGCTCCCAATAGTTGTGTGGAGGGAAGTGCATCCCTTGAGGCATCTCAGGGATTTCTTGATGAGGGACTTCCTCATGCTCTTGTTGAAGTCCATAAGCAGGCTCTCTTGTTTGCTCCATCCTCTTTTTAGTGATGGGCTTGTCTTCTTCAATGAGGAAGTCTTCCTCTATGACAATTCCAGCTGAATTGCATAGGTGACAGATGAGATGAGGGAAGTCTTCCTCATAAACTTCCACTTCCTCTCCAATCATGATACTATGGATCATGATAGCCCGATCCACAGTTACTTTGGACCGGTTGCTAGTAGGAAGGATAGAGCGTTGGATGAACTCCAACCATCCTCTAGCCACGAGTTTAAGGTCAGGCCTTCTCAGTTGAACTGGCTTGCCTTTTGAGTCTCTTTTCCATTGTGCTCCTTCCATACCAATGTCTGTGAGGATTTGGTCCAACCTTTGATCAAAGTTGACCTTTCTAGTGAAAGGATGAGGATTTCCTTGCATCATTGGCAAGTTGAATACCAACCTTACGATTTTCGGACTGAAATCCAAGTATTTCCCCCGAACCATTGTGAGCCAATTCTTTGGGTTTGGGTTCACACTTTGATTATGGTTTTTAGTGATCCATGCATTAGTATAGAACTCTTGAACCATTAAGATTCTGACTTGTTGGATGGGGTTGGTGAGAGCTTTCCAACCTCTTCTCCAAACCTCACGTCGGATCTCCGGATATTCACTCTTTTTGAGCATGAAGTGGACCTCGGGGATCATCCTTTTCTTGGCCACAACTTCATAAAAGTGGTCTTGATGGACCTTTGAGATAAATCTCTCCATCTTCCATGACTCGGAGGTGGAAGCAACTGCCTTCCCTTTCCTCTTTCTAGAGGTTTCTCCTGCCTTAAGTGCCATTAATGGTTACGGAAAAACAAAAAGTAGAGCTTTTTCCCACACCAAACTTAAAAGGTTTGCTCGTCCTCGAGCAAAAGAAGAAAGAAAAGAGGAGAAAAAGAATAAATGGAGGAGATAGAGGGGTGTTTTGAATTCGGCCAAGGGGGAGTTTAAGTGTTTATGATGTGTGAAATTGAAGGTGGTAAGGAGGGGTATTTATAGGGTAAGAGAGAGAGGGAATTCGTGTAAGAAGTGGTTGGGTTTGGGAGGGAGATGGTTTGAATTTGAATGGGTGGGAGTAGGTGGGTTGTATGATGGTTTTGGAGGAGAAATGGAGGTGATTGGTGGTGGTTATTTTGAGGAAGAGTGTTATGGAAAGGTGTGAAAAGGAGAGAAAAAGAGTTGGGGTAGGTGGGGATCCTGTAGGGTTCACAGATCCTGAGGTGTCAAAAAATTTTGGTCCCTGCACCTTTATGGCGTTTAAATGCCCTCTGTGTGCCATTTCTGGCGTTTTATGCCAGCTCTGCTGCCTTTCTTGGCGTTAAAGGCCAGGTTGATTCCCCTTTCTGGCGTTAAATGCCAGACTGATGCCCCTTTCTTACGTTAAACGCCAGGCTGATGCCCCTTTTTGGCGTTTAATGCCAGCCAGACACCCTTTTATGGCGTTAAACGCCAGTCTGTCTGCCAATTCTGGCATTTAATGCCCATAATGCTGCCAGACTGGGCGTTAAACGCCCATTCTGCTATCTTTATTGGCGGTTAAATGCTAGTAAGCCTATCCTCTAGGGTGTGCTGTTTTTGATGCTGTTTTTGATTCCGCTTTGATTCTGCAGCTGTTTTTATAACTCCACATGATCATCAACCTAAAGAAAACATAAACTAACAATGGAAAATGAAATGAAAAAGTAATTAACATAGATAAATACGATTGGGTTGCCTCCCAATAAGCGCTTCTTTAATGTCAATAGTTTGATAGTAAGCTCTTACAGAGCTTCACAGATACTCAGAGCATGATTGTGGCTTCCCAACACCAAACTTAGAGTTTAAATGTGAGGGCTCTACTTGACTCTGTATGGAAATAATTTGATGAAGCTTAGTGGTCAGTGGACGTCCAGTGAGGTCTTCCTCACTGGAAATCACTGCCTCTTCCTCCTCTATAGGTTCGGTCACTCTGGATATATTGATGGCCTTGCACTCTCTCTTTGGATTCTCTTCTATATTGCTTGGGAGAGTACTATGAGGGATTTCAGTAACTCTTTTACTCAGCTGACCCAGTTGTGTTTCCAAATTTCTGCTGAGAGTGGTCTTAGATAGATCAGAGACTATGGTTGCTAAGCCAGAGAGGCTCTGCTCAGAATTCTCTGTCTGTTGCTGAGAAGATGATGGAAAAGGCTTGCTATTGCAAAACCTATTTCTCCTACCATTATTATTGAAGCCTTGTTGAGGCTTCTGTTGATCCTTCCACGAGAAATTTGGATGATTTCTCCATGAAGGATTATAGGTGTTTCCATAGGATTCTCCCATGTAATTCACCTCTTCCATTGTAGGATTCTCAGGGTCATAAGCTTCTCCTTCAGAGGAGGCTTATTTAGTACTGCCGGATGTAGCTTGCAATCCAATCAGATTCTGAGAAATCATATTGACTTGTTGAGTCAATATTTTGTTCTGAGCCAATATGGCATTCAGAGTATCAATCTCAAGAACTCCTTTCTTCTGAGTCATCCCATTATTCATAGGATTTCTTTCAGAAATGTACATGAACTGGTTATTTGCAACCATCTCAATGAGTTCCTGGGCTTCTACAGGGGTTTTCTTCAGATGAAGAGATCTACCAGCAGAGTGGTCCAATGACATCTTGGACAATTCAGGCAGACCATCATAGAATATACATAAGATGCTCCATTCTGAAAGTATGTCAGAAGGACACCTTCTAATCAATTGCTTGTATCTTTCCTAAGCTTCATATAGGGATTCACCTTCCTTCTGTCTGAAGGTTTGGACTTGCACTCTAAGTTAGCTCATCTTTTAAGGTGGAAAGAATTTGGCCAAGAAAGTATTGACCAACTTTTCCCAATGGTTTAGGCTTTCCCTAGGTTGTGAGTCCAACCATATCCTAGCTTTGTCTCTTACAGGAAAGGGGAAAAGCATAAGTCTGTAGACCTCGGGATCAACCCTATTGGTCTTAACAGTGTCACAGATTTGCAAGAATTCAGCTAAGAACTGATGAGGATCTTCCAATGGAAGTCCATGAAACTTACAATTATGCTGCATTAGAGAAACTAATTGAGGCTTAAGCTAAAAGTTGTTTGCTCCAATTACAGGAATTGAGATGCTTCTTCCATAGAAGTTGGAAGTTGGTGCATGAAAGTCACCAAGCATCTTCCTTGCATCTCCACCATTGTTCTCAGGTTCGGCTGCCATGTCTGCCTCTTTTTCAAAATTTGCTGTAAGGTCCTCTCCGGAGTGTTGTGCTTTAGATTCTCTTAGCTTCCTCTTCAGAGTCCTTTCAGGTTGAAGATCAACTTCAACAAGAATGTCTTTATCCTTGTTCTTGCTCATATGAAAAAGAAGGGAACAAAGAGAGTAGTGGAATCCTCTGTGTCACAGTATAGAGATCCTTTTACGTGTCGGAGAAAAAGGAGAATAGAAGAATGAGGTTGGTGCACGAAATTGTGATCATCAACAATGGCGCCAACAACTTGGAGCTCTCAAACGTGAATCACACTTTGTCACAACTTCGCACAACTAACCTGCAAGTGCACTGGGTCGTCCAAGTAATACCTTACGTGAGTAAGGGTCGATACCACAGAGATTGTCGGTATGAAGCAAGCTATGGTCATTTTGTAAATCTCAGTCAGGCGGATTCAAATGGTTATAATGGTTTTCAAATATAAAGATAAATAAAGCATAAAATAGAGATAGAGATACTTATGTAATTCGTTGGTGGAAATTTCAGATAAGCGCATGAAGATACTGTGTTCCTTCTGAATCTCTGCTTTCTTACTGCAAGCTGTCTGTTGGATTTCACCGTTGTCAATGGCTACTTCCCATCCTCTCAGTGAAAATGGAAATGCTCTGTCATAGCACGGCTAATTATCTGTCGGTTCTCGATCATGTTGGAATAGGATCCATTGATCCTTTTGCATCTGTCACTACGCCCAACACTCGCGAGTTTGAAGCTCGTCACAGTCATCCCATCTAAGATTCTACTTGGAATACCACAGACAAGGTTTAGACTTTTCGGATCTTAGGAATGGCCGCCAATAATTCTATCTTATACCACGAAGACTCCGATCTTTCGGAATGGAGGCTAAGAGATACGCGCTCGATCTAAGGTAGAACGGAAGTGGTTGTCAGGCACGCGTTCATAGGTGAGAATGATGATGAGTGTCACGGATCATCACATCATCATGTTGAAGTGCAGCGAATATCTTAGAATAAGAATAAGCATGAATTGAATAGAAGAATAGTAGTAGTTGCATTAATACTCGACGAACAGCAGAGCTCCACACCTTAATCTATGGTGTGTAGAAACTCCACCATTGAAAATACATAAGAACAAGGTCTAGGCATGGCCGAATGGCCAGCCTCCCTAAAATGGCATATGAATTCGAAAATAAGGAAATGACCCATGGTCAAAAAGACACTCAATACAATAGTAAAAAGTTCTATTTATATTAAACTAGTTACTAGGGTTTACAGAAATAAGTCTTAGTGCAAAAATCCACTTCCGGGGGTCCACTTTGGTGTGTGCTTGGGCTGAGCTTGAGCTTTACATGTGAAGAGGCTTCTCTTGGAGTTAAACGCCAAGTTGTAATGTGTTTTTGGCATTTAACTCTGGTTTGTGACGTGTTTCTGGCGTTTTACTCCAGAATGCAGCATGGAACCGGAGTTGAACGCCAGTTTGCGTCATCTAAACTCGAATAAAGTCTAGACTATTATATATTGCTGGAAAGATCTGGATGTCTAATTTCTAACGCAACTAAGAGCGCACCATTTGGAGTTTTGTAGCTCCAAAAAATCCATTTCGAGTGCAGGGAGGTTAGAATCTAACAACATCAGCAGTCCTTTTTCAGCTTGAATCAGATTTTTGCTTAGATCCCTCAATTTCTGCCTGAAAATACCTGAAATCATAGAAAAACACACAAACTCATTGTAAAGTCCAGAAATATGAATTTTGCATAAAACTAATAAAAACATCCCTAAAAGTAGCTAGATCCTACTAAAAACTACCTAAAAACAATGCCAAAAAGCGTTGATAAACCACTATTTTATGGTTTACAATGTGTTTAATTATGTGGTTTTATCATGGTCTTTACCCACTTATTCATATAATTAGCATGCATTTATATTTCCTTCCTAAAATTATTATATGATTGAAAACATGCTTCTTTGGTCTTAGTTTAGGTAATCTTAATCATCTCTTATTACCATTCGATGCCTTGATCTGTGTGTTAAGTGTTTCAGGCTTTATAGGGCTTGAATGAGTGAGAGATTGGGAAGGAAGCTTGCAAAAATGGAAGAACACAAGAAATTGAGGAAATGACCAGCGAGAAGTGACGCGTACGCGTCAGCGACGCGACCGCGCGGAAGAAAGGAATTCGCAGTGACACGGCCGCATGAGTGATGCAGATGCGCAGATTGGAAAAGCAGAAGCGACGCGGAGGCATGGACGACGCACCCGCATGGAAAAGAAAAAACGTCGAATGACGCGTCCGCGTGACGTGCGTGATCTGCAGAATTACAAAAGTCGCTGACAGAGATTTTGGGCCGGATTTCAACCCAGTTTTCGGCCCAGAAACACAGATAAAAGTTAGGGAACATGCAGAGACTCATGAGGCTTTTCAGAATTCACAATTTTAGGTTTTAGATGTAGTTTTTAGAGAGAGAGGCTCTCTCCTCTCTCTTAGGATTTAGAAATTAGGATTTTTAGAAATTAGGATTTATTTCAATTCTTCGTCAGGTTCAATATTTCTTTTACTTTATATTTCTCTTCTACTTTGGGATACTTTAATGCTTTTATTTGTATTTGATTTATGTTGCCCAATTGGCATATGAATATTGTCCATGTTAGATTTTATTGCTTTGAATGTATGTTATTTGAGGTATTTCAGATCTAAGATTCATGTTTAGCTTTCCACATTATTGGCTTTAATTGATTAACTGGAAGCTCTTGGGTTACCAACTATTCATGATTGATTGTTATGCCGGCTAATTAACTGGAATTCCACTAACTCTAGTCTTTCCTTAGGAATTGGCTAGGACTTGGGAAATCTAACCAATTGGTTCACTTGACTTTCCCTTGCTTACGCAAAGGTTAACTAAGTGGGATTAACTTCCATTCTTATAGGAGTAACTAGGATAGGACTTCCGAATTTTCATATCTTGCCAAGAGTTTATTTTACAGTTATTTATTTATTTTACCTGCCATTTAAATTACTTGTTCCTCATCTTCAAAACCCCGATTTACAATCTTCATAACCAATAATAAGAACATACCTCCCTGCAATTCCTTGAGAAGATGACCCGAGGTTTAAATACTCGGTTATCAATTTTAAAGGGGTTTGTTACTTGTGACAACCACAACATTTGTAAGAAAGGTTGATTGCTTGGTTTAGTAACTATACTTACAATGGGAGTTTACTATAATTTCTAAACCATCAATCTTCAGTTCTTCAAAATGGTGCCGTTGCCGGGGAATTGCAAACGTGTGCCTTGTTATTGGTTATTGTAAATATTTTTCAAAAAAAATATTTTTCTTTTACTTGTTTATTTGTTTCTTCTTTTCCCCCTTTATTTCTGACAACTACTATGAATTCTCACCCCTCTCGCTTTGAGTTTGGTTCTAATTTTGTTGCAAGGAACGGAAGCTATAACAGGAAGATGGATCAAGGTCAAAGCAATCAAAGATGGATGGAGCCAAGAGGATCTGATCAGCCCTTTAGGTAACAACACCCTCCTAGATATCACTAACAAAGACCATCCTACAATGCATACCAAGCTGATAGATATGGTGGACCGCCTAGTAGCTACCAACAAGCCCCACCGTATGCTCAGAGACCATCCTCACAACAAAACTTTTAACCACCACACTCACAAGCCCCTTTCCACCATTCACCTCCATATGACCCCAATCCTTATATTTTTAATAATAGTGTTGAGAACTCCCTTTGAGTCCTGATTTTTCTTTCAGTTACTCCCAGACAGTGGTGCTCAAAGCCTTTGGCATACTCTGTTAAATGTAATTGATCTCGACTCTAGGTGTTCTGTCTCAAGGATTACTTGACACAATCACACCACAAGCATATGACTAGGGAAACAACTCTTTGAGCTTTTAATCATGTTTGACCTCCCTAGTCATTGATGCTCAGAGCCTTAGACCTTGCTTTTATTATTTATTTATTTATTTATATAATTATTTTTTTTGCTGTTTCCTTTGCTTCAAGGATTACATTTTTGTTTATTTCAGAGAAGTCATAATAATTCTCTAAATTCCTGTTCCTTATACATCAACATCCCTTGATTCAAATTCAAATATCCACTGTTCATATCATGCATTCAAAAATCACAGAAAATACCACCACATTTAAGTAAATAAGACTATTCTTAGAATTAAACTTAATTTCTCATGCAATACATCACTTCTTTTTCTTTTCTTTTTAGATTCAAGTTTAGTGAGTGGTATATGAAACATCTTTTCAGCATTAAAGAAATTAAAAAAAACTAGTCCTAGAATTCTAACTAATAAAAGATTATGCAATAGACCAAGTAAAATAGCAGAAAACCGGAACATAACATAGAAAAAGAGGGGAGGAATAAAAATGAAAGGAACTCAACCACCTTAGTTATCCTTAGCGGTCGTTTTATTCTTCAGGTTGTGCTCCTCAGTGAAGATGATTCGCCTCTCTTTTGTGCCAGAAAACCAATAAGCACAGCGTCAACACCAAACTTAAAGGTTTGCTTGTCCTCAAGCAAAGAAGAACTGAAAATAGAAGAGATAAATATTATGAGGAAAAAAATAAATGGAAAAAAGAATAAGAGATAATTAGGATTGGGAGAGAGAGAGAAAGAAAACTGGGCGGCGCAAGTGACGCGGACGCGTGCAGCACGCGTACACGTGGGTCGCGAATGTTCTTAGTGACGCGTTAGCGTCACGCACGCGTTCGCGTGTCCTGGGTTTTGTGCGATTCACGCGAAGCCAGCCGCGCGCCCGTGCGACTTTCTGTTCGCATGGCTTGGGAGCCAAATTTTCATACAACGCGTTCGCGTCATGCACGCGAACGCGTGGATGGCCATATGTGCAATTGACGCAGACGCATCAGCCACATGTCCGCGTGACCAAATTTGTGCTTTTAGCACACTTCCTGCCCCAAGCCAGCACAACTCTTTGCCTAAACACTCTTTTACGTTGAATTGGCAGGTCACGCGTTCGCGTCGGTGACGCGCCTGCGTGACTGGCGAAAATCATAAACGACGCGAACGTGTGGGGTACGCGAACGCGTGGGATCATTTGTGCGAAAGGCTCCATTCTTGCGCCACTCCCGTGCAACTCTCTGTCAGATATCATTTTTCATGCACAAATAAGTGACGCGTCCGCGTCGTGTGCCTTCTCTCGCTTTTTTTTGAAATATTGAAGTATTCAGTTCCTGGAATAATATAGCTGCATGATCAGAAAATTAGTAAGAACTCAAATAAAATAAATAAGAAAACTACTACTATGAAAAATAGCTAGGGATACGAAGTTATCGGGTTGCCTCCCGATAAGCGCTTCTTTATCGTCACTAGCTTGACGGTCAGCTCCTCTAAGGAGGAGGATCATAGGGGCTCAGCTCTTCACCCTTTACTTTGAACATTTTTCCTGTATCTCCATAACGTAGCTCAATATGCTCCAAATAGAGGATTCTGATTACTGTATAAATCCACCCATGCTGGATTGCTGGTCAACACTACCTTCATTCCTGGGGAGAAACCTTCAGTGGGGATCTTTTTGTTTTTCCATCCTCTAGGTACTTTCTTCTTTTTGGGAACCTCTTCCTTTGTAGATGATGCCTTTCCAACACCAAACTTAGGTTTGATGTCAGGAGGAATTTTATTGACTGTTACCAAGGGAGGTTTGAGTTGCAGATTCTGCTGTGTATCTTCAGGCGGTTTTTGAAGGTTTGGATCAATAAGCTCACCCTACATGCACCTCTCTTCTTTACCTGTTGGATGTATATCTTTGAAGACATGAAAGACCGGTTGCTCATTATGCACTCTAAGCACTAATTCACCCACTTCTACATCAATAAGAGCTCTTCCAGTGGCTAGGAATGGTCTTCCTAGAATTATAGAGGCATTCTCATCCTCCCCTGTGTCCAGAATCACAAAGTCTGCTCGGAGGAAGAACTTACCCACTTTGACCAAGATATTCTCGACTAATCCGTATGCAGGCTTCATAGATTTATCTGCCATCTGCAATGCTATCTTTGTGGGTTGTGCCTCTTGGATTTGCAGCTTCTTCATCACAGATAAGGGCATTAGATTTATGCTTGCCCCCAGATCACATAGGGCTTTCTCAAAGGTTGTGCTCCCAATGGTGCATGGAATTTGAAAGCTCCCTGGATCTGGCATCTTCTTTGGCAAGTTATTCTGAATTACAGCACTACATTCCTTAGTCAGGACTACTGTCTCATCTCCCTTTAAACGCTTTTTCTTTGACAACAGCTCCTTCATGAATTTGGCATAGATAGTCATTTGCTCCAAAACCTCAGCAAAAGGAATATTGAATTGTAACTTTCTAAAAATTTCCAAGAACTTTGAGAACTGCTTGTCCTTGGTCTCCTTTTGAATTCTCTGAGGATATGGCATCTAAGGCTTATACTCAGGAGCCTTTGGCAGTGTAGGATAAGTGTTAAGAGAGTCTGGGAATGGGTTGTCTGCACGCTTTGGAGGGGCGTGCTCTACCTCTTCCTTCTTCACCTCTGGAGCATTCTTTTCAACTGGCTCTTCATTGACCTTGGTCTCAAAACCAGCTACTTTACCACTTCTCAATTGAATAACCTTGCAATCTTCTCCTGGGTTCACCACTGTGTCACCTTGAAATGCACTTGCAGACCTCTCAAGTATTTTCTTGCTCAGTTGGTTTACTAGCACCTCTAAATTTCTAATGGAGGCTCTGGTTTCCTCCATAACTTGTGCTTCTGCACTTGCCACTTGTCCACTTATCACAGTGATAGCCTTGCATTCCTCTCTTGGATTTGGAATTGTGTTACTAGGAAGGCTATTAGTGGTCCTCTGATCAATTTCATTAACTCTGGTGGCTATTTGACCCATTTGAATCTCCAGGTTCTTGATGGATGCTCTGGTTTCCTGTCTAAAACCTGTCAATATTGCTTCCAAATCATTGTTCTGTTGGAAACCGCCCTGAGAATTATTGTTGAAGTTCTGAGGTCTCTGAGGTTGATCCCTCCATCCAAAATTTGGGTGATTCCTCCATCACGGGTTGTATGTCTTAGAATATGGGTCATTGTTGGGATTCCTAGGACCACTCCCCATGTAATTCACCTGTTCAAAAGAAGGTTGAGCATAATCATAATTATCATTTTGCACAAAATTACCTGCCATGTCATAGGAGAATTCCTGTGGTGGATTTTGGGTGTTGATAGCTGAGACTTGCATGCCACCCATTTGTTGAGTAAGTAGATTTATTTGCTGAGACATCAGCTTGTTCTGAGCAAGAAGAGAATTAATAGCATCTACTTCCAACACGCCTTTCTTCTGAGGGGTTTCAGAATTCACAGGATTCCTGTTAGAGGAGTATAAATATTGGTTGCTTGCAACCAATTCAATCAGCTCAATAGTCTCCTCTGGTGTCTTCTTCTTGTGCAATGAACCTCCTGCAAAATTGTCTAAGCACATTTTGGACATTTCACCCAGGCCTTCATAAAATATGTCTATTTGTGTCCATTTGGAGAACATGTCTGGAGGGCATTGCCTAGTCAGTAGCTTGTATCTCTCCCAAGCTTCATACAGAGTCTCACCATCCTTCTGTTTGAAGGTCTGAACCTCCATCCTAAGCTTAGTCAACTTCTTTGGTGGGAAAAATTTTGTGAGAAACTTAGTAACCACCTTGTTCCAAGTATCCAAACTATCCTTGGGTTGAGAATCTAGCCATAGTTTTGCTCCATCCCTCAGAGCAAATAGGAAGAGCATTAGTTTGTACACATCTGGGTTCACTCCATTTGTCTTCACAGTATCACAAATCTGCAGAAAACTTGAAATGAATTGATTTGGGTCTTCGTGGGGGAGACCATGATACTGGCTGTTTTGTTATACCAGGGTGACCGGTTGAGGATTCAACTCGAAGTTGTTCGCAGCAATAGGAGGCACTACGATGCTTTTTCCATAAAGATCTGCGGTAGGATAAGAGTAGGAGCCAAGCACTCTCCTTTGTTGCTCATTCCCATTCGGGTTTGCCGCATTGGAATTATCAGCATTGTTAGCATTCATAGTGGATTCTGCAGCCTTGTACAATTTTGCCTGTTGTAAACGTCGCCTGAAAGTCCTTTCAGGTTCAGGATCAAAGTCTAAGAGATGTTCTTTGTCTCTATTTCTGCGCATAAACAAACAGAAAACAAGAAAGATTGGGAATCTCTACGTCAGAGTGCAGAGAATTCCCAGTGAAGTAACTATGTGTAAAGAGATAAAAATATTGAATAAAATAAATAGAAGAAAAATAATAAATAGTCAACACCAAACTTAATTTCAGAAATTAAGAACAATATTGGTGCTATTTATTTAAATTTTTTTGAAAATTTGAAATTTAATTCAAAATATGTTTATTAATTTTTTTATAATTAAATAATGTTTAAATAAAATTAAAATTAAAATTAAAATACCTAATCTAAATAATCAAATAATTAATCGTTGTTAATCACTATCAATCCCCGACAACAGCGCCAAAAACTTAATGCGGTATTTTACAACCCACACTACTAACTGGCAAGTGCACCGGGTCGTACCAAGTAATACCTTACGTGAGTAAGGGTCTATCCCACGAGGAGTAATGGATTAAGCAACAGTTATTGAGTGATAAGCTTAGTTAGACAAGCAAAAATTGGTTTTGAGATGTTCAAAAAGTTTAAGTGTAAATTCAGAATATCAAAGACAGGCAGATTATTAAGTTGGGAATAAAATATTAGAGAAAACAGTTAAGGTTTCAGAGTTATCTATTTTTCCAGATTTATTTTCATACTAACTATTTTAATCATGCAAGATTTAATTTCATGGCAAACTATATATGACTAGACCCTAATTCCTTAGACCTTCCTAGTCTCCTCTAAAATTCATTAATTGCCAATTCCTTGGTCAATTAATTCCAATTAGAAGGTGATGATCAATTTCTAGTTTATATGCCAAAAGAATTCTAATTATCCAAAAATAAGGGGATTATATGTCACGTATCTCATTAAATACAAACAATTAAAATTCAGTATAATATGTTTTCAAGCTGTTGTTCAAGTAAAGAGCTTTTCCAAGTTTTACAAGAACTCAATTAGAACATGGGTCATACTTCCGTTCCACCCATATTTCATAAAATGGAGAACAAAAACAATTATTGAAATATAAATCAAGACATGAATTAAATTAGAAAGATCAAACGAATAAATCCATACAAATAGACAGAGCTCCTAACCTTAACA